>NW_027493978.1:0-337365 GCF_021521415.1 Bidens hawaiensis | reverse complement strand
CAACACGCATCGCCCGAAGAATGAACTTGTTCCAGTCACCTCTTCATGGCCATTTTAGAAGTGGGCCATCGATGTGACAGGCCCATTTCCTACAGCAGCAGAAAATGTTCAGTTCCTAGTGGTAGCCATCGACTACTTCACCAAGTGGATAGAAGCAAAACGCTTAGCCCAAACAACCGCGAAACATATCAAAAAATTTATTTGGGAATTTATTATTTGTCGTTTTGGACTTCCACAGAATTTGGTGAGCGATAACGGCACCAACTTTGCTGACAAGAAGCTACAAAAGTGGCTGGAAGAACTTCAAATCACCCACACTTTTACCTCAGTGGCGCACCCGCAGGGTAATGGTGAGGTAGAAAGAGCAAATAAGAGCATCGTCGAAGGCATAAAGAAAAGACTCTTGGAACACAGATCCGGCTGGGTGGACGAGCTTCCGCACGTCCTTTGGGCAAACAGAACGCTGAAAAAGGCCAGTACGGGAGAAACCCCGTTCAGTCTCACTTATGGCACTGAAGCCATGGTCCCGGTCGAAATTGGTTTACCCTCACCAAGGGTCTTGATTCAGCCAGAAGACAATGATGCAGAAAGACGGTTAGACCTTATGCTAACCGAGGAACGCAGAGACTTAGCCGCAGTGCGTGAAGAGAACTACAAGCGACAAATGCAAAAGTACTACAACACGCGGGTAAAACTCTGCAACTTCAATATAGGAGACTACATACTGCGTAACAACGAGGCTTCGAACCAACAACGCCCAGGAAAACTGGCCCCGGTCTGGGAAGGGCCATACATTATCAAAGAAGTTCTGGGAAAGGGCGCATACCGGCTCGAAAGGCTCGATGGCACTCCCATCCCAAGAACATGGAATGGAGCTCAATTACGCAAATGTTATATGTAGATCAATTCCAAACTTGTAAAGAAAAGGCCTAGAGCCACTTCTAATGGAAATGATTCTCCTTTCACAATGTGTTGATAGCCTTACCTTTATACTTATGAACCCACACTGATGTGCCGGTATTCAACGCATAAATATGGGAAGAAGTAAGTCGTTACGTGTGGAAGGCGGCAAAACCCGCATAAACACAAAACGGTAAAAATTTCAAAAGGAAAACCTTCACACAGGTCAGTCATAGGTAAACTTTGGTCATCCCACTAAATGAAATGACGGTCCTAGCCGCACAAATCATGATAGAGGAAACTGAACTAACCTATTGACAACCGCGCGTCGAACGGTTAACTTATTCAAAATGCTTAGAAAATTTCTAACAGAATGAGGAAAACCTCCACGCAGGTCAGATGTAGGCAAAGTTTAGCCATCTTACTAAGTGCAAGTGACGGTCTTACCCGCACAATCACGAACGAGGAAGCAAAACTTCAACCTATTATCTACCACGTTCAAAGGTTAACTTATTCTAAACACTTAGAAAATTTCAAAGGAAAAGATGAGAAAAACTTCCACGCAGGTGAGATATAGGTAAAGTTAAGCCATCCTACTAAGTGCAAGTGACGGTCTTATCCGCACAATCATGAAAGAGGACGCAAAACTTTAACTTATTATCTACCACGTTGAAAAGTTAAATTATCTAAGTACTAAAGAAATTGCTAAGTTAAATCAGAATATGCGTGAAATAAACAAGGCAAATAATCTTTATTCCATCGAAATTCAAATATTACAAAGATTGCTGGGTACATACCCGCATACAAAAGAAGCTATACAAAAATAAAAATCTACTCTAATGGTGGAAAGGGATCTTCAGGATCAAGCTTCAGGACCACTTCCACTTTGACCCGCACAATCAGTAGAGCGTGGCGGTTCAAGGAAAGCTTTAAGGATAGCTAGCCCATCATCAGCAGCAGCGACTTCGTTCACCTTCTCCACCACCGGATGCGGGAAGGCGGCATACTGGTTCACTACTTAGTCATAAACAGCTTCAGTATCCACATCATACAAAGGGAAGTTGGAAGGCGGGATGCCTTTCTCAACAAACCCTAGACCAAGCAGGAAGTCGGCCTTTTCCCCATCCTCATGAGAAGCGTTGAGGGCTGCGCTCATGGCATCGTCGTATGATGTTTCCGTAAAGACTCGATGCACAACCTACAAGAAAAAATACAAGTAACAAAACCTTTTCTATTTACAAAGAAAAGCGTAAAGACATTATGAAGTTAAGCTTACCTGAGACAATGCTTCTCGAAGAAGCCATTCCTTGGCAACCAGAGCCTCTTGGAGGGCGGCTTGAGCTTGGTTACGGGCGCGTTCGGCTTCACTTTTATTGAGGTTGGCAAGCAACACTTCCTTTGCAGCAGCCTCTTCAACGCCCTTTAGCTTCCGCTCAGTGTGGTCAAGCACGCCCCTCTGGTCCAAGATCTCTTGGAGCTTCTTGGCGTCTTCCATCGCCAAGGCATCATGAGCCTGTTGGAGCGCCTCTAGTTTGGCTTTAAGTTCCTCATTCTCGAGGCGTAGAGGCTCAGCAACAGCTTAAAAGCGGTGTACCTGTGTTTACCTATACTTAAAAGCGGTTTCATATATAGAGCGCAAACACGCAACTATACCATAAGATTTCTAAGAGATGAAAAAATGGATTTGCTACGTATTTCATATCACAACATAAAATGACCATCTATGCAACAGCTCTTTGCATTTTTTTCTTATGCTTAAAACTATTATGAAAAGAAATAAACAATAAATATTAGATTATATACGCAAGTACAGTTTACAACAAATTATAGATATATGTTATAAAATAATTACACAATTAATAAATAATAAATCGCCGAGCCCAAACTTGAGATAGCACTTGAAACACATTTATCAGCTAACCCCGAGCTTTAAAATTTGAAAAAATGCTAAGCTATAGCTTGAATATGTAAAACACACTTGGCACGGGTTGTGGCAATTTTAAGCTTGACTCTACTTGTTTACATCTTTAGTGTCGATCGTAATGAGCAAATCATGTGTACAACATTAAGTTCCCACATATATTATCATTAACCGTTCGTATATGAATTTTAAAGATTATAATAACTCAAAAATAAAAAAAAATTGGGTAGTTGACTTATCTTAATGAGCAATATGTTTGGTAACTACTACCATGCATGGCACGGATCACGTGTGGAAATTAATTTACGTTATCTTGCATTACTATTTTTTAAATCCTTTTTGGTTTTCTACATGTTCTCATGTATTATTTAAATATATACTATTAAATATTCAATTAAATCATACATTATCTAATTATTAAAGCTGACCATAATCAATATCTAATATGAGTAAATCTCAGACTAATATTTTATTTAAAAGTAAAAAAGAATGTTGTCTCCAACTTAGCATGACCTGTCACATGCACCTCTAACCAATAGCTTTTTGATCTTTTAAGGAGTTGTATATTTGTATTTACGTATTTGTTTGAGTGAATTAATATTTTTTTTAATCACTCCGTTTGAGGATTATAATTTAATGCTAAAGTAACTAAAATGATTTGGATTACTGACACGACTACATCAAAATGGGTTGGGGTAGACTTGGTTGGTGCTGGCAGAAAGTAATTTATAGTGGAAAGTAATTAATATTTTTTAGGCAGTTCTAATCTAGTAACCACTAGGAATAATATTAAAATTACGTTCTCATTCAATTGTGTCTTGTTGATGTTTATGTTGAGTTTTTTCCCAAACTATTGTTGATGGAAAATATATTTTATTAAGATATCTCAAATCAACTACTTGTCTTAATTTCAGCAATTCAGATTTCCGATTTCTATCAATTACATATCTTGACATGTTTTGAATTCAAGATATGTATCAACCACTAATGGTCAATTTTTCTTTTTTGAACGAATAAATGTTATCCTTCATAAGGATTACTAACCATTTTACCACACTGCCTAAGTGGAAATTACAATGATTAGGTGACTTAAGCTTAACTGTATAAAAAAAGAAACTAAAGTTTGGGGGCATAACTAATGCTGCAAAAAATTTTAAGTTACGTTGAACTTCCCTGATTTTCATTTGACAAGAAAAAAAAATAGCATGCAAACAAGACTTTTCTTTTCTATAAACGAACTCCTAGTTTTATGTGTTATTTTCTCTACTTTAGAATCATAAAAATATAGGTATTATCCTATTCTCATATGTTAGCATCCATAACTAACGGGGCAGAACGAGACATTTATGCACGTCACGTGTCCTTGGAGGACATGTTACGTCAAGATGTAAACACAAGTTTGGTCTATTGTAAATGCCAAATGTTTAGTTTCATAAATTGATTGGTCAAATTTCCACTTTAGAAATTTCCCTTAAGTTCCTAGAGTATTTGAAAAATGTAATAATATATTTGTAGTTAAGAAAATGTAACAGTTTCATTTTGTGTCATTGTCCATTTCCAAAATAATATTTATTTTATCATATTAGGGGCATTTACTTCATGTGAACTTAATAGTGAATATTTGAATACAATAGTTAAGGATTGTTTGATTTGGATATTATGGCAGGCATATTTACCTTCTTCCACACCAAAACCATTGCGTTACTATAGAGACCAAGAACTCATCAACCTTAGAGGTAACGGCTCAGGAATGCTCATGGAATGGGACAGGGTTTACGACTATGCATACTATAACGATTTGGGTTTACCCGATAAGGGAGCTGATTATGCCCGACCCGTCCTTGGTGGATCTCAGGAGTATCCATATCCACGTAGAGTAAGAACGGGTCGAAAGCCAACTAAAAAGGATCCAAATAGTGAGAAACGATTGTTTCTTTTAAGTTTGAACATCTATGTGCCTAGAGATGAACGGTTCAGTCATATCAAGTTCTCGGATTTCTTAGGCTACGCAGCCAAGTCCATAGGCCAAGTGGTTCGCCCAGAACTTAAGGCCGTATTTGATAAAACTCCTAATGAGTTTGATTCATTTGAAGATGTATTGAAGCTTTTCGAAGGTAAGTTTAATCTACCGAAACACACAGTGAAAAAGTTAAGAAAACACACGAATTTGGAACTTGTTAAAGAACTCTTGAGCAACGATGGTGAGAAGCCTTTTACATTCCCTATGCCTGATGTTATCAAAGGTATATAGTTATTATTAATCGAGTTTATTCTCTATTAAAACTATCATTGTTGTTATTAGTTGGTAATAGAAAATTTATGTATAAAGAGACATGTTTTCTAGTTATTCAAATACACATACAAATATGGAGTATTTACCAATACAATATATGACTTGTGTTGTAGAGGACAAGTCTGCATGGCGAAGTGATGAAGAGTTTGGAAGAGAAATGGTCGCCGGAGTAAACCCTGTGGTCATTCGTCGACTTGAAGTAAGTTCAATCGATTAAAATGCTTCGAGCTCTTAAATTATCGTCAAGAAACTCATATAAACTTCTGTTTCTTCTCCATCAGGAGTTTCCACCAGCTAGCAAGCTAGATCCAAGTGAATATGGAAACCAAACTAGCTCAATCACCAAGGAACATCTTGAACCAAACATGAACGGATCAACCGTAGAACAAGTACGAATGGAATCAAACGATATAGGTTACAATTATGTAACTAACACAACCCAAATTCATAAAATATAATGAGTTATGTGTGTTTATTTTAAACAGGCTTTGGAAGATAACAAGTTGTTCATCTTGGATCATCATGATGCACTGATGCCATATCTAACAAAAATCAATGAAACCGCGTCAAAGATATACGCTACGCGAACAGTCCTCTTGCTTCAAAATGATGGCACGTTGAAACCACTCGCGATTGAGTTAAGCTTACCTGAAACTAAGAGTGAGGTCTATACTCCTTCTGTGGATGGTGTTGAAGGAACCATATGGCAGTTGGCAAAGGCTTATGTAGCGGTCAATGATTCGGGATATCATCAGCTTATTAGCCACTGGTACTTGAAAATTCTACATAACATATTTTACTAGTATTTACAGGGGTTGGCTAAACGTCGCCCACTTTAATCTTTTATCGATCGTACACCCTATTACAACATCAATTTCAGAGGTTTTGTTATTGACTTTCGATGTTAGAAGCTAATATTACTGATGTGGCAAGTTAAAGTAGCGAAAGAACAAGTAAAATGAGAGAAGGATGGGTACGTTTAGCACAACCAGTTTTGTAATTTTTTTAATTGATTTTGGTGATGTAGGTTGAACACTCATGCAGTAATAGAACCATTCATAATCGCTACGAATCGACAGTTAAGTGCGGTTCACCCGATTTTCAAGTTGTTGCAACCGCATTTTCGTGATACAATGAATATCAACGCATTGGCTAGACAAATACTCATCAATGCCGGCGGTGTGCTTGAAAGGACCGTGTTTCCAGCTAAATACGCCATGGAAATGTCCGCTGTTCTTTATAAGAATTGGGTTTTCCCCGAACAGGCGCTACCAGCTGATCTACTTAAAAGGTAACTAGTAACACAATTTTTTTATATATAACATTGCACTTATTTTTTTCTATGGATCTTTTTAACTTATTACTAACTGTTTTTCTAAATATTTATTGCCTGGAGTTTGCTACGAATTTTGCTACCGATTTTACTAAATTATTTATTATACATTTGTTTATCAGTTTTGCTATAGTTTTTTTTTTTTTTTTTCATTTTTGCTACGTAATATCCGTAGCTAAACCATAGCAATATGTCCTTAGCGAATAATAGTATCATTTTGTAACATTTGTTAATTAATGAAAATTGTGAATTATATATAGAGGCGTAGCGGTCAAGGATCCGAGCCAACCCCATGGACTTAAACTTCTGATAGAAGATTACCCGTACGCGGTTGATGGGCTCGAGATCTGGTCAGCAATCCAAACATGGGTTCAAGACTATTGTTCAATATATTATGAGTCAGACGAAATGGTTGAAAATGATTCTGAACTCCAGTCATGGTGGGCCGAGTTGAGAACCGAGGGCCATGGTGACAAGAAATACCAGCCATGGTGGCCTCAGATGAAGACACGGGCAGATCTTATCGACACATGCACCATCATCATATGGGTGGCTTCGGCTCTCCATGCCGCAGTCAATTTTGGGCAATACCCTTATGCGGGTTACCTCCCTAACCGCCCAACCGTTAGTCGTAGGTTCATGCCAAAGCCAGATTCACCCGAGTATGCTGAGCTAGAGTCCAACCCCGATAAGGTGTTCTTAGAAACCATCACGAGCCAACTCCAAACATTGTTGGGAGTATCATTAATTGAGATGTTGTCTAGGCATTCGACGGATGAGATTTATCTTGGCCAAAGCGAGTCGCCGTATTGGACGGCGGATGCTAGTGCTTTAGAAGCATTCAAGAGATTTGGGAAAACATTGGAGGGTATAGAAGGGAGGATCGTTCAAAGGAACACTGATGAATGCTTCAAGAATAGAAATGGACCGGTTAAGGTTCCGTACACCTTGCTTTATCCGAACACTTCTGATGATACTCGAAAGGGTGGACTTAATGTCAAGGGAATTCCCAATAGCATATCTATATGAAGACATCTAAGTTGGTTTGTGTTTTCTTTGTTCTTTCATGTAAATCTTTGTTTGTATTGTATTGGGTGATGGGAGTTGGTTTCAAGACAATAAATGTGATAGAAATAAAGTTTGTCATTGTTAATAGCTTATTAAGCTAGCTTTTAAATATTACTTGTAAGTTGTAACTTTATTGTAATCATTATCATTTTAGTATAATCGAATTTACGTGTCTTGTATCATGCTCTTCAATCAAGGAAAATAGTTATTTTGGCTTATTAAAGCATTACTGGAAGTTGCTTAGAATTAACAAGGTAAAAAATATGAACATGACTTTAGTAGTGACTGATTATTAATACTATGTTGCTACTTATTATACATTAGTGATAACCTAGATAAGTGGCGCCAGAGGTTATAAATCAGTGTGAAATAACTTGTCATAGTAATTTACGACTAAGTAGTGTAATTAGTTACTACTAAGCTAGCAAGTTACTATCGAACAATATTAGCTAATTAGTACCAACGGCAAGTTGTAGTAACTATGAGTAGTAGTAGCATCTGGTTACTACTAAGTGGTAATAAGTTTCTATTGAGGTTCTCCTTGATACAACTAAGGAGTTATACCGTTATATGTTGTACCATTTCACAAAACATTGCAACACTTTTCTCAATCAATGTCATGCCTCATCCTCTATAAAACACAAGTTCGGTAGAAACAATAATGAATTCACTGTGATTAGATCAAAGATTGTACAAATCTTTGATCAATTATGAATCCAATACTTTAATTATATGTGAATAGATTGAATTTTTAGAAAACTATCCATGTTCTTTAGAATGTGAAATTACATACAATCTATAATGAACAAGACGCTAGAACTGCAAAAACAGCATGACAATGATTGAGAAAAGTGTTGCAATGTTTTGGATTTCGAATTACAAAGTTTTCATTTGATAAGACAGAAGTGTGAAACAAAGTCAATTGTTTTTTAAAAAAAAGAACAGATAAAAGAGGAGAGAAAATATATTAACAAATGATGTAGACATGTAGTGTAACTTCACTTCTCCTTTGATCTAAATGGTCTCAATTAGATTAGAAAAGCTCACTCGAGTATTGGTAGAATTTTCAGCGTCTTTGAATTTGTGTATTCGGGTATTAAAAGTAATTTCAAACGCTGATAAAAAAAAAGGTTGGGAAGGAACTAACAGGAAAGAAAAGTTATAATTTTAGCGTATAATCTACTATTTTTTTTTTGTGGGAGGGTGAGGGGTTTTTTCTTTAGCACCCGGGTTAAATATCTCCATATAGTCATGTATATTGTTTTATGTGACACATGAATAAACGAGCTCATATTATACCTAAAAGTCGTGAATCGAAACATTTTGGGCTGTGAATTTGTTATCGCATATATTCAATAACAACTAGGGGTTACCTTTGGTGAGTACATAATAAGCAAAAGACACAAAGTACAAAGACATAAAAGCTGAAAATAACAAAGACAACATCAACAAGGTAATTTTCTTGAGCTTGTATTCCTTGGGGTATATATTCGTCCATTAATATAGTTCAACAATATATTCGTCCATTGATATGCTTCCATGTCAATTATGGTTACGGTTCTGAGCTGAACCATGGCCATGCCCATAGATGAACCTTGCTGAACCCTCGGTGTACACGTGTGTTTCATCATCCAATCTGCATACATACATTGAACCATGATCCATCATATCAAATAGAAACAGATCACAAACTTAACAAAATACTTAAGCTAGCTCTTACGATTTTCGAACTGCTTTGCTCAAAGTAGAAGCGGCAACAAATGTTTTGCCATCAAGGTATCTATTCTCGCCATTGACCCTTTGTTTCATTCTCAAGTCCAATTCATCTGGGCTCAGTGTGATCGGGTAATCTGATGCCTGAGATCAAGTTAAACGCATAAAGGATCGACCTTGATGGTACGATTTATTAAAACTGATCAATTCTTTGTTAAAACTTAAAAACTTGTAATAATTAAGATTACCATGACCCATCCCCATATGTCAGCATAGGAAGGAATGTGAGCAGAGTAAGGCACAACATCTGTTTAACATTTTTTGACAACGTTTATAATTGACATACTCGAATGTTTGGTATTTAAAATTCAAAGCAAGTTAATCTTGAAACTTACATTTAAAAACCTGCTTTAGAGTGTTGAAAATACAAGAAAACACTTCTGTGTGGCTAAAAACACCAGCTGGTCCAGCCTACACAATCAAACTTTGTTACCCTCATATTTATAGTAACTTTGTGTAGAGTTGCAATTTTAAATGTGTTAAAATGGGTGGGTTGGTAAGACTAGTTGGCCATGTCAATCCACCAACACGTTTTTGCAAATTTATTTCCCAATAATATAAATAAATGAAGCGTAAAATTCGATTACAAGTCTTGAGTCATTAGAACAATAAATTAGTATTTATGTTATAAAAATGCTTACTACTTGTCTACTTGATCAATGGTACCAATGGAGTGAAATGATGGCTCTCTCAAGTAGTGAGGATTAAAATCTCATTATGCAAATGGTTTACATTCAAAATAATGTTTAGGGGTTTGTGAGTTGGTGCTTGAAAACAGGAAAATGTGTATTTAAATACCCTTGGCCCTTCGGATCATTTTGGCCCATTGAAGGATATATCTTTTGATAATGGGTCATACAGGCTTAACTAAAATTATTTTGCTAAGCAGAATATTTTCATTTGGGCCCGCTTAAATTTATATGCTTTGAGCCAAAGTAACCCCCCCCCCACCCCCCCACCCCTCTTTTTTTAAACGACAACTGAAAACTCAAGGGACCAATCAATACCCTGTTAACCAATAGGATGGAGAATATTGCACGTTGTGTTCGGAGTTGGCTTTCTAAAGGTTTTGATAGAAAGTTAGAAATAAGTGTAAGCAAGATCAACCTTATTTTAGGTACCTATAAATTTGTGTTATGTGATTATATACCTGTGTAACAACAATACCACCATGCGCGAGTTTTGGTTTAACAGTGAGTTCATAGAAGTTCTTGGTATAGAGTTGGTAACATGGGCCTCCTTCAATGGGATCAGCCAAGTCCCCTACTATCACATCATATTGATCTTCTCTTTTCTCAAGTTCCGCCCTACAACGCAAAAACTTGAAAAATCACGAACCATATATTAATCATATAAACTTGAAAAAAAAAATGTTTTGTACCTTGCATCATTGATTATGACCTCAAGCCTTGGATCACAGAACGCTTTACTGTTAACCGCCAAATATGACTTGCAAAACTCCACCACTTCCTGCTCATTAGATATAAGAACTTGCTTTAGACTACGAAAGGTTATGCAAAATTTTAATAATGTAGGAAGTCACCTCATCAATGTCACACATGACAACTTTTTCCACAGTTTTGTGCCTAAGTAGTTCCCTTGCAGTAGAACCCTCACCTCCCCCCATAATAAAAACGGTCTTCGGACTGAACAAAATATTCGTTCAAGTTAAATTATCATTAGTCAAGTAACTTCTGTTATAACTAAACACGAAGAGTAAACGGCGCGATTTATATTCGAAGAGCATGCAAAAGAAAATAGTAGTACTTTGAGTGATGTAGAAGTGGTGGATGAACAAGAGATTCATGGTAGATGAATTCATCTGTCTCTGCACTCTGCAACTTTCCATCTATCACTAGAGCCTGTGATAAAGTCACTAGTTACTAATTAAGCATGTTTAATTTAATGATTGGTCAATTTGCTTTTCAATGAACTAGTTTTATTAGTTGGATTACCTTCCCAAAAGGTTTGGTGTCCAAAAGTTGTATGTCCTGGAACTGAGTAGATCCTGTGTGAAGTATACTGCACAAAAAATTAAAAAGATATTACTGGACGTGCAAAAGGATGTTAACTTTTCCTACACAATACCTTTTAGTGAAAAGGCAGTATTGAAGTATAGTTTTCATTCCTTATATTAATATAGGAAATATTTAAAATGTGAGTCAACTGTACACACACCGTCTAACATCTAGTCCCACACCTTTGTGGACAAGCCGTCCAGATAGAGGTGGGACAACTGTTTTTGGGAAAAAAAACTTCAAAGTTAACCGTCTATTGCCAAAATGGCTGTGCGGATAGAGGTAGGACGGCCGTTGTGACAAAAATATTTAAAGTTTGATTGGCGTTGGTCGTAAAGGCCGTCTAGATATTGCTCAGACGGCCATTTTGACGAATAATTTTCTATGCTTAACTTTTTTTTTTATCAAAATGGTTGTTTAAGCGTTTTGTATACAGTTGTTTAATGGTGTGAAATCGAATTCGGGTGGTGTAGCTATAACATGACCCTAAAATATTTTGAAGAACCAACCTATTGAGAGCAAAACACCATCTTAAGTTCTCTTCAATCTCTTCCTCATACCAACAGCTTTTCCTCTGGAAACATGCATTCCCATTTCCATTCCCATTACCATTCACATTCCAATTGTCACTAGAAAGAGAAACATGACCCATTTTGTAGTGTATATTTGAGAGGAGGTATAGAGGGATATATGTTTGGATGATAGGTATGAAGGTATTGCAATGTTTATATAACCAAGTGAAGTGAAGTGAAGTGAAGGTGGAGTGGTGGTAGTGATGATAATAAAACTTGACTGAGAAGGAGGGAAGCAAAATCCTCATTGATTTCCCCAAACCCATCAACGCTTTGCTTTCTAGGCGTGGCCGGCGTGCATTCTTTTTATTTATTACTTCCAACTTTTCTACATACAAATCCAATTAATCTTAGTACAACCCATTCCAAAGATGACTAGATATTTTCTTATAGTGGTTTTCAACTTAAGTATTTTTTTAAATCTAGTATTATATTATTAGCTGTAAAGTTTTTATAAAATAAACAAAGCAAATGATATTGTTTCCCCACACATAAAGGATGTTTTGGCCCTTATTATCTCTCCTTTTAAATGTACCTTTATATTTTATATATCACAGTAAATAAAATGACTTAAACATGCCAATAAAATTGTTGCCATAGAATAATTGGGTGTTCTCAAACAGCGGCGGATCCAGAAATTTTTTTCAGGTGGTGCGCTACTTTTAGATGATTCAATTTCATATAGTCGGGTATAAAAATTTCCGGGTCAGTTCGAGGTTTGGGTTGGTTCGATAATTTGGGAAAAGTTCATTACGTAATAAAAACACAATAAAATAATAAAAAAGACACCTTCATTAGAAATTAAAAAACACATATTATAAATACAAATAGTCTTTACAACAACCACGAAAAGCTAACGAGCCATTCAACAATGCTTTAGTAAGTCTAGCCGAAGTATATAAGAGAATTCTATATTGTTTTTTTTATGTATATCAGTTCCTTTATCAACAATTACAAACTAACAAATTAAAAACTAACAAATTAAAACTAACAACCTAAACTAACAAGCTAAAACTAACAAATTAACAAATAACTTAACAATTAACAACACTAAGAACAATGATAGTGTATAATTGATATAAAGCTAAATTTAAAAAAAAAGTTCAAAAAAACTGTTGGTTTGCAGAGTCGAACCAATGACCTTCTATTTACCAAACTAACAACTTACCAACTACACCATCACCCATATTGTTAATAGAGCGGTTCCTTATTAATTTATAAGGCGGTTACCTCTAATATTTTCTATGTATCATACACTATAATTATGAAACTCGGGTGGTTCCGTGAAACCACCCCTTTACTAGGTAGATCCGCCATTGTTCTCAAGGTCAATGAAGAAGCACATATTCAAACCTTGTTAGGGTTGGATCTTCGCTTCAACCGGGTGGGATTTAACAATGTGGTCAGGTCAAATGAATTGTGGATGGATTGAGATCCTGCAAAATAAACCATTGTGAGCTCGTTACGAGAATGACAAGATGGGTCTTCTCGTAACCACCTTCCAGCGTGAGAGTCAGTAATTATTTCTAGAGAAAGTACCAAATGGAAAATGATGGATATATTATGGATGTTGTGCATGAATACCTCATGATAATTGTAAGGGTATTTATAGCTAAAGGTGAGAGAAAATGATTGGTTAAGTTGTCACTGTCCAAAAGATGATTCCATTCACCTGGAGGGACACATGGCAGGTGTTGATAGGGAGTAGCAGCTGGCCATGTGTTGGGCCGTTGGGGAATAATCCATCTGGCTCCTTCTAATTGGTTAAACAGTCATGCGCTCTATATTGAAAAGGTAAACGTCCCTATCCAGCTGGCTTCTCCTTCTTGCGGACGTCTTACTCAAGCTTCTAGAAGAATTCTTCTTAGCCTTATTTGTTCTTCCGCTTACGGGTGCTCTCCGCAACTTATCTGAATTTGTTCGTTCATCCGCTTGCGGCGGACTTATGCATGCTTCTAGAAGGATCCTAGTATCCAGGCCGAACATTTAGGCCTTGTTTATAATAGAAAAGCCGCATTAATTATTTTGACGAATCTTCCATTAAAAAAAGGCCTTTCAGAGAAGCACGGGGAGGTAGATCATAGATGTTAATCACCAAAATTTAAATTTGGGTTGGCTTTTTTTTTCTTTTTTCTTTCCTTTCTCCTATGGGAAGTTGTGCACAAGAAAATCTTCTGGAGTGTGATATCGATATGAGGAACCATCATTCAAGATTCTTGTTTTAAGGACTTCTCAAGGTCACCATCATCAGTCTTTCCAAATCATTTCATCTCACATTCATGTAATTCCATTGTTGTTTTCATTCAGTTTCCTTCTAACTAATTATATGTGCGGGCATGTTTCTCTCCATTGAGAGTATGTTTCCAACTAAAAGGACATTTAGGTTTTCAATTTTCACTATCTTGTATCTATATGAAAGGCTGAAGCTGTCACATTTATTATTTCTAGTTCAAGTTCTTAGAATATCTTGAATCATCATACCCTATCCTTTAAAATGGGGCCTTTTTTATTAGAGAAAACTATAACACATTAACACATCGGTAATATTGATAATGTGATTGGTTTATATACATAAATTGACATTTCCACCTCTAGAATATATAAATAATACTTTCAAATTGAAAATTGTAATGTTGGTAATTATACCGGTACCACTTCCAGTTGTGATGAGTGTGGTTGTCAAAAGTACTATGATAGCAATGATAAGAAGTGGAACACATTAGTGAGCTTGGCAATTGTTAAGATAGTGGTAATGATTTGGTTTTCTTAATGATCTTGGTTGTGGTTACAACTTACAATTACAGTGGGTAGGTGTACATGGGTAGGTATGCAAGTACAACTTATTTATTTATACTATTGATGTGGCCTAAATAATATATAAATTTAATATATATTCTTACACTTTTGAGTATTTTTTTAGCCAAGTTTCTATTGAATATTAATCTTAATTTGTTCACATTTGAATTTTAAAAGTTTGAGTTGAAACGAGCTAAAAACTAGTAAAACAATTCAACAATAATAATGATAGCTCGTTCAAAAATCTCTATAATAAAATGAGTTAATATTTAATATTATGATCAGAAAATTTATTATGTTACATTTGTTATTTATTAACTTATAAATAGTGTTATATGAAATATGTTGAATGAATTTAATTCGCTGGTTTTTGTTAAAATTCCATATGACTAATACTTTATTGATTTCATTAGAATGAACATGCTCCAACTGTGAAAACGTTAAGAGCTCCGTTAGTGCCATTAAGTTTTTCTGTTAGTCTCGTTAAGTTAAGTTAAGTTAGTTTAAATTAATTAAAATAAAAAATAAAGAAAAATAATAATAAAATCAATTAAAGGTAGGACTTGAATTAGGGTTTATAATCTGAGCCGTTCTCACGGGTCTTCGAGTTCGATATCCGGACTTTCCTTTTCTTTGCTATACGCGACCGGTACACTTGCCGTTTGTGTGAACTAGGATAGGTTGTTTGGTTTTTTTTAAGCTTAGTTGCGATTCGTGCTTTATTTCTATATATATTTTCGCACATCAAGTTTTTGGCGCCGTTGCCGGGGACACGGTTTGAGGCGATTAGAGAACGACCCGAGTTTGGGGACTTGCCTTTTGTAGTTTTGTAGATATATTTAGATTAATACTTTTTTTTAAAATATAGTTATTTTAGTTTTCTTTTAAATAGATTAATTTTAGTTTTAATTAATTTTCGTCTACAACTATCTGGTGCCCGTGATCCGTTTATGTTTAAGTGTGCAGTAATTGAGACTTACGGGAATGGAGTCAAAGAACAAAAACGTTACACCATTTGGCAGATGGAGATAAAGAGGATTCTGGATTGCAAAGAGAAAAATCGAGTGAAACCCCGGTTACGTTTAATGTTTGATTTAAGGGGGAATCTTCTGGGTTATGAAAACTCATCCGGTGAATTCATTAAGCAAATACCAGATCCGGATGAGGTACTGTATGATTGGTTACGTATCCAACATAATACAAATCCAAATGCCCCATTTCCGACCCAACAAGATTTAGATGGAATTCGGCTTGGTTTAATGAGTCATTCATAAATTAATAAGCCGGTTATCGAATTTGAGGACGATGGGATGGAAAATCAGTTAGAGGAGTATGTTCCTTCGTGGGAAGACGAGTTTAGGGGTGAGTTTGGTGACGAGTTGGTTGATTTTACAGTGATGGATGAAGGAGAGTTTGACCCACTTGGTGATTTGAAGTTGCTCGAAGATCTACTGTATAACGAGCCAAGTGTGGGGATCGAGAAGAAACTCTGTGAGAAGAGCCATGAGGTAGTAGTTGATTCAGTTCTTCCGACAGACTACCTTGATTGTGAAAAACCAAAACATGAACCGTACTCAATATTCATTTGGGACGTGTCAAGGTTTAAAAAGTTGGCTAAAAGGATTAGAAGAAGGATATCTGGGCTCAAGGATCATGGTTTGATGACTAGTTTAAATTCCCCACCTCACTTTACTGAATCATTTTCGAGGGAATTCAAGAATTGGTGGTTCGAGCTGAATTCAGATTTTCAGGATCACATGAGTTTTGCAGTTGGTTTCTTCCCTACTAATTGTAAACGGAGAGTGTTAAGGAGTATTGATGGGAAGCGGATAAAGGAGAAGCCTCTTGATTGAGGTTTAGGGAGTGAGTCCGGCTGAAGACTCGTATATAAACTTAGCGCTTCCTGGGATGCAACCCGGTAATATGTTTCATTTTATTTAGTTTTAATTTTGGTTTTGTTTCTCCGATACTCCAGTTGTTTCTTCTCTTGCTTGCAGGTTGTTCCATGGTTGCTGATGAGATGGTTGATGAGATATGATTTTAAACAAGTGTGGGGATGCCACTTGCTTCAGGATTATTGCTTTTGTTCATGAGATATGACATTATTTAGAGATAGATTGCAGATCGCGCTAGAATTGGATGGCCCGGAACATGACTCATGACACACGTTCACTACTATTTACCAGGGGAGTCTGTTCCATTTTTCTTATTTACTTTATTTTTGTCTTTTTCCTGTCTCATTGAGGACAATGTGACATTTAAGTATGGGGATGAGAAACCGATGTTTTTATATATAAAAAAAATTCAAAAATTATAAAAAATAATAATAATAAATTGAAAAATGTCCCGAATTTTAATGAAATTTTTGCAGATAATGGAAAATGATAGAAAAATTTGAGATTAGTTTTTTAAAACTACTATTATATAAGAGATTAAATAAAGATAACGCACTAAACTTGGGATGTGTCGGTAGGCCCAACTAGCTTTGATAGTCCTATAGCAGATTTTTATATATCTAATAATTTGAAAAAAAAACAGTGAAACCGAATTTCGATGCTTAGGGAGGATTACCATAATCTAAAAACTTTGAGATGCTAAGATTAGATGCACTCAAACCAGCACACACCACATGTCCATCTTTTTACGAGCTTAGAAATAGTTATATATTTTAGGGTGATATAAAAGATTGAAAAAAAAGGAAAAAAAAGAGAAAAAAAGAAGTATGTTTGAAAGTAATGTGTATTATCAAAAGTTGTTCAAGAAAAGCAAAATGCTTGTGAAGAAAGTTATGTATTGTAAAATGTCAAAGAAGCATTCTTTAATGTTAGTAAAAGATGCCAAAGATGCACATACTAGACGGGACTTAGAGTTTACGTGTTACCCAGGGGATAGTGACTATGAGGATACCCTATTGGGGCTCAAAGGTTCTTAGTCAATAAATATTTTTTTTAGGAATATATAGGACAAAGTCCAATAATATTTAGGAATAGCTCGTACGAGCTCCACATGACCATTCATCCATCAAATTTCACTGAGTGCATCTAATTAGTACCATCAACGAGTCATTGGCTTATGGTGATTTGGCGAGCCAGTTTGCTTCGACTCTAGTTCTTCTAGCTCTCTTTGTCTGAGATGGGGTAGGTGTAGCTGTAGTTTTTAAACTTAAAACGCTTAATGCAATTGAGTGCTTGATAGGCTGGTTGCTGGGTTTAAGTGGACAACAATATCGGCAATCGCAGTTTTTGCGTTTATCTTTGCTTAAAAGATAACCTATATGTTTTAAAAATCAGTTTTGAATTATGATTCCATTTCAAAATACTTTTTCAGGGACGAAAAAGGTTTAAGTGTGGGGATATTTGATGTGGCCTAAATAATATATAAATTTAATATATATTCCTACACTTTTGAGTATTTTTTTAGCCAAGTTTCTATTGAATATTATTCTTAATTGGTTCACATTTTAATTTTAAAAGTTTGAGTTGAAACGAGCTAAAAACTAGTAAAACAATTCAACAATAATAATGATAGCTCGTTCAAAAATCTCTATAATAAAATGAGTTAATATTTAATATTATGATCAGAAAATTTATTATGTTACATTTGTTATTTATTAACTTATAAATAGTGTTATATGAAATATGTTGAATGAATTTAATTCGTTGGTTTTTGTTAAAATTTCATATGACTAATACCTTATTGCTTTCATAGAATGAACATGCTCCAACTGTGAAAACGTGTATGCATATCTGGACTTTTAATTTGATCATGTGGTGAGATGTGGGCTTCTCATCTTTTTGGGCAACCGAAGACATAAACAAGGAATTATAAGATCAAGTGGGTTAAGGTTTTCTCATATAATAAAAAAAAGATCTATCAATTGTAAAAGAGGGGAGTCGGCTGGCTGATCTAGGGGATCGGCTGATTTGGAGCGGAAGGCATAGAGAGGAGCAGATGGTATTCTTTATTTTAGAGGAAGCATCTGTTGGTTCGTACAACATACGGTTTTCTATATTTTAGTTTCTTTTCTCAAACATGAGTTTTGCTACTGGAATATCTTGTTTTGTCCTATTATTATGAGTAGTTAAATATCTAAACTATCTAGGTTTTGATGATTATTGACATTGGTTGACGGTTCATTTGATTTTGATTAATTCCATGACGTATTATTATTGAAAGGCTTTATCTAATTCGATCTTTGGTGTGTTAAAATATTGTTTTTATATAATTATTGCTTGTAATTCCGCGTATTACTTTGATTGATTGATTGTGTGTCGTTTGGTTAGAGTTCTACGTTTAGGCCTTAGACTTGGTGTTTCTGATCTGTTTGTGGTTAGCGCGACCATAGGAAACTTTTGGGCGATTAATTATTAAAATTCAATAGTTTCACCTTCCTTGAGACAGAGAGGTAATAGGGAGTCGGTTTGTCTCGCTTCTTTATTCGGTTAGGTTAGAATTACGCGAGAGCGAGTTTTGGTCTTGTCCGGTTTAGTTTTGTGTGCAAATAAGTGTCTTAGATCGGGTTAGATATTGTTACCCCTTTATTCCTATAATTGCTAGTACCAATTTTAAGTGAGTTTTGTGTCATTGAGTCCGAGAGGAGAGTCATTTGAGTGCCTTGGTAATCTTTTTCCGGTGCATTTATTCAATCTTCTTAATTTTGTGAGGGTTAGTTGGTTGGACCGAGAGGTGATCTAGCGAACTTTAATGAGCCTTAGTTGATTATTTTAAGATCCCGGTGTCGTGTGATTAGTTAATTCCGTTAGCCGTTGAACTTTCAATATGATTCTTGCCTAGGTAGTCGTTTCTCCATATTCGTTAAGAGCTCCGTTAGTGCCATTAAGTTTTTCTGTTAGTCTCATTAAGTTAAGTTAAGTTAGTTTAAATTAATTAAAATAAAAAATAAAGAAAAAAAATAATAAAATCAATTAAAGGTAGGACTTGAATTAGGGTTTATAATCTAAGCCGTTCTCACGTGTCTCCAAGTTCGATATCCGGACTTTCCTTTTCTTTGCTATACGCGACCGGTACACTTGCCATTTGTGTGAACTAGGATAGGTTGTTTGGATTTTTTTAAGCTTAGTTGCGATTCGTGCTTTATTTATATATATATTTTCGCACATCAACTATATTATAATACTAGTTTTTATTCTCTGTATTACGATGTTGTTTTATATTATTCGTTTATAATATTTATATATTTTTTGATTTTAATTTTATTTATTGTACAAAAGTTAATAATATATTTAGTATATAATGATGAAATGATTTCACAAGTAAATGAGATTTTATAACTCGGTTTAAAAACTATTTAAGTTTGATGGGACTTATGATCCGCTTATTTTGTTTTCTATAAAATTGTTTTTTAATTATAAATAATATATATCTTATTCTAAAGAAATAAAATATTAATTTTTAGTATATCTATATTTTATAGGATTTTTATATCAAATATTTGGTGAACTTAATTTTTAATTTAATGAGATGTTATAATACGTTTAAAAAATATCTGGGTTTGATGAGACCCATACCCGTAAATTCAGTTAAAATGCATAAGAAGTCTCCATTTACAAATAATGCAATCTGGTGACTTGAGAGAATGTAGAGAGCAACCGGATATATTGGATTGACAAAAAAAAATAACTTTATATAATTTTAAAAGTAAAAATAATAAAAGAATTGTAAATTTTAAAACATATAGTATTGTTGTCAATGGTGTGAATTTTTTTATTTGAACAAAACGGTCTTAACTTTTTTACACGTCAATGTATTTAAAAAAACTGCATCATAAAAACGAGCAGTTTCTTATTTGAATTAAAAAAAAAAGCCTAACATGTTCTGAGATTGTTAGTGTATGTGTTCTTTGTATCATTTCGTGTGCACCTTTCGTGTGTGTGTATGTGGTGGGGAGTCTTTACAACTATAACTTAACGTGAAAAATATACAAAGAAGTAGAATAATTATGATTAAACTCACTATAAGAATTACAACTGACAAAAGATTCCATTAGAAATTCGTTGGTAATGTGAAACGTCCTAGAATCGGGAACATCTCAGAGGTAAGATTTACACATACAACATAGTTAATAAATTTCAAATATATAAATAATGCAGCGGAAATATAGGTCATGCAACCAAAGTATCTTGTCTAAGTGCGATACAGTTAATAAAAGATTGTCTAGCCACAACATAAACAACTTAAATATGAGAATCTTCTAATCGGATGTTAGTCTCTTTAGTAGGATAATCCGCCTCAGCACTAGAGCATTCCTTATTTAAAACTAAAAGCTTACCTGCCAAGCTTATATGGATACTAAAAGTCAGCTACGCTTAATGAGTTATAAGTCATAACATTCATTCATAACAGTTATTAACAAATAGTGGGCAACCTCCTAAATACTTAAAGCATAACATAACATCGAAGTGTGCGCTTCTATCTTTTAACAGGTTTCAAACCTCCTTTCGGCATACATATATGTCTAAGTTTATAGTCTAAAATACCCAAATATTAACTTAGGTTTTGGTCCACCTAAGAATGACTATCGTCACTCACTTTTATTTATTGTAGAAAATCCGTCAATGCAACAAAGGCATTACCATATTTTACGCCACATTTTGCGTGCTCCCTTCCAAAGGTAAATCCACACCGGATTGTTAGCAAAATAGTTGTTAACATAACTTATAAAGACACTTTTAATTAGCATTTCGTTTTTTTAACATCATTTTATAATATAGGAAAATTGGTTTTTATTGGTCCCAACTATTTTATTTTTGTCGGCGCTGGTCCCAACTATCATTTTGGCTGGCAACGGTCCCAACTTTCACATACGTTGATTCCACTAGTCCGCGACTAACGGAGTACTAACTCCGTTAGGTAAAAGCTGATGTGTCGTCCTAGTTGTCAAAATCAGATGACATGGGCATCCTACGTGGACCGGCTGTGTAAACGTTTTATACTTAAACATTTTACAAACATAAATTCCCAATTATGCACCACCCTGAATCCCCAAATTCTCTCAACTCAAGAACCCTAATTGCACCTTCCATTCGATTGAAAAACGAACAAGCCCAGCAATTAGGTAAAAAAAAATCAAATTACCCTAAAAAAACAAAGAAATCAAGAAAATTGAAATTAAAAACCTAACCTTAAAATTGATCAGTTTCCAATCAATTCACAGCTGAAATCCAAAAACCCAATTCGATTCAACCATAATTACATGCAAACATCATCTCAATTCATTGATTTCACATGATCGGAAGGTCTGATCTTGTAATTCAACCCATGGAAAACAGAGGATAATAATGATAATAATAAGTGAAATTGAAGGTATAACTTAAAGGAACATAAAAGATATAGATCTATTGGATCTATGAATACACGAGGATTATGATTATAGTTTGATTCATTATCTGGTTGCAATTAGAAGCCGCATGGGCAGTGTGTTGATGGACCAGTGAATACAAGAGGGGAATCGACTGGAAGGTGCAATTAGGGTTCTTGAGTTGAGATAATTTGGGGATTTAGGGTGGTGTATAATTGGGAATTTATGTTTGTAAAATGTTAAGTATAAAATATAATAGACAACAAGTCCACGTAGGATGCCCATGTCATCTGATTTTGACAACTAGGATGACACATCAGCTTTTACCTAACGAAGTTAGTATTCCGTTAGTCGCGGACTGATGGAATCAATTAACGTATGTGAAAGTTGGGACCGTTTCCAGCCAAAATGATAGTTGAGACAAGCGCCGGCAAAAATAAAATAGGTGGGACTAATAAAAACCAATTTTCCTATAATATACAGTATGCACATCAACCCAAAGCATAGTAAAAGGGGTTATAACTAACCTGGTTAGCTTACTCCTCAATCTCAATGAGATTCCTCACGAAGTGGACCCTCGAACGACTATTTAAGTTTAAGGTCCAAACGTCAATACTATCATCGAAAGCGAAAATTCCCATAGTTCTCATTTCATAAGAATTCTCGCTTTAATCATAGTTCATATCATATGAACTATGATTAAAGGTTAACAAAATTTTCTTTTGAAGTAAGGACCAGCTAGCTTGTGTGAGCATTAACTACCAAAAAAAACTGACACCTGTCAGTTGTCGGAAAGCAAACCAGTCAAGAAAAAGCGACTAAAAAATTATTTTGACAAAATAAAACTTAAATAAATTATTGATGTCGTTATTCACGTTTTGTAGTTTGAACCCAATAAGTGAGGGTATTTTGTTCTCTTTCTTTCTTTCTTTCTTTCTTTTTTCTTTTATAAATAAATTATTTATAAAATCTGTCAAAAACAAAATATGCCATCTACACCCAAAACTCCAAGTTCGTAAACACAAATTTGCTACCGGCCGAGTTCACTATGAATTTACAGGGAGCGGTGTACCTGTGTTTACCTATACTTAAAAGCGGTTTCATATATAGAGCGCAAACACACAACTATACCATAAGATTTCTAAGAGATGAAAAAATGGATTTGCTACGTATTTCATATCACAACATAAAATGACCATCTATGCAACAGCTCTTTGCATTTTTTTCTTATGCTTAAAACTATTATGAAAAGAAATAAACAATAAATATTAGATTATATATACAAGTACAGTTTACAACAAATTATAGATATATGTTATAAAATAATTACACAATTAATAAATAATAAATCGCCGAGCCCAAACTTGAGATAGCACTTGAAACACATTTATCAGCTAACCCCGAGCTTTAAAATTTGAAAAAAAATGCTAAGCTATAGCTTGAATATGTAAAACACACTTGGCACGGGTTGTGGCAATTTTAAGCTTGACTCTACTTGTTTACACCTTTAGTGTCGATCGTAATGAGCAAATCATGTGTACAACATTAAGTTCCCACATATATTATCATTAACCGTTCGTATATGAATTTTAAAGATTATAATAACTCAAAAATAAAAAAAAATTGGGTAGTTGACTTATCTTAATGAGCAATATGTTTGGTAACTACTACCATGCATGGCACGGATCACGTGTGGAAATTAATTTACGTTATCTTGCATTACTATTTTTTAAATCCTTTTTGGTTTTCTACATGTTCTCATGTATTATTTAAATATATACTATTAAATATTCAATTAAATCATACATTATCTAATTATTAAAGCTGACCATAATCAATATCTAATATGAGTAAATCTCAGACTAATATTTTATTTAAAAGTAAAAAAGAATGTTGTCTCCAACTTAGCATGACCTGTCACATGCACCTTTAACCAATAGCTTTTTGATCTTTTAAGGAGTTGTATATTTGTATTTACGTATTTGTTTGAGTGAATTAATATTTTTTTAATCACTCCGTTTGAGGATTATAATTTAATGCTAAAGTAACTAAAATGATTTGGATTACTGATACGACTACATCAAAATGGGTTGGGGTAGACTTGGTTGGTGCTGGCAGAAAGTAATTTATAGTGGAAAGTAATTAATATTTTTTAGGCAGTTCTAATCTAGTAACCACTAGGAATAATATTAAAATTACGTTCTCATTCAATTGTGTCTTGTTGATGTTTATGTTGAGTTTTTTCCCAAACTATTGTTGATGGAAAATATATTTTATTGAGATATCTCAAATCAACTACTTGTCTTAATTTCAGCAATTCAGATTTCCGATTTCTATCAATTACATATTTTGACATGTTTTGAATTCAAGATATGTATCAACCACTAATGGTCAATTTTTCTTTTTTGAACGAATAAATGTTATCCTTCATAAGGATTACTAACCATTTTACCACACTGCCTAAGTGGAAATTACAATGATTAGGTGACTTAAGCTTAACTGTATAAAAAAAGAAACTAAAGTTTGGGGGCATAACTAATGCTGCAAAAAATTTTAAGTTACGTTGAACTTCCCTGATTTTCATTTGACAAGAAAAAAAAATGGCATGCAAACAAGACTTTTCTTTTCTATAAACGAACTCCTAGTTTTATGTGTTATTTTCTCTACTTTAGAATCATAAAAATATAGGTATTATCCTATTCTCATATGTTAGCATCCATAACTAACGGGGCAGAACGAGACATTTATGCACGTCACGTGTCCTTGGAGGACATGTTACGTCAAGATGTAAACACAAGTTTGGTCTATTGTAAATGCCAAATGTTTAATTTCATAAATTGATTGGTCAAATTTCCACTTTAGAAATTTCCCTTAAGTTCCTAGAGTATTTGAAAAATGTAATAATATATTTGTAGTTAAGAAAATGTAACAGTTTCATTTTGTGTCATTGTCCATTTCCAAAATAATATTTATTTTATCATATTAGAGGCATTTACTTCATGTGAACTTAATAGTGAATATTTGAATACAATAGTTAAGGATTGTTTGATTTGGATATTATGGCAGGCATATTTACCTTCTTCCACACCGAAACCATTGCGTTACTATAGAGACCAAGAACTCATCAACCTTAGAGGTAACGGCTCAGGAATGCTCATGGAATGGGACAGGGTTTACGACTATGCATACTATAACGATTTGGGTTTACCCGATAAGGGAGCTGATTATGCCCGACCCGTCCTTGGTGGATCTCAGGAGTATCCATATCCACGTAGAGGAAGAACGGGTCAAAAGCCAACTAAAAAGGATCCAAATAGTGAGAAACGATTGTTTCTTTTAAGTTTGAACATCTATGTGCCTAGAGATGAACGGTTCAGTCATATCAAGTTCTCGGATTTCTTAGGCTACGCAGCCAAGTCCATAGGCCAAGTGGTTCGCCCAGAACTTAAGGCCGTATTTGATAAAACTCCTAATGAGTTTGATTCATTTGAAGATGTATTGAAGCTTTACGAAGGTAAGTTTAATCTACCGAAACACACAGTGAAAAAGTTAAGAAAACACACGAATTTGGAACTTGTTAAAGAACTCTTGAGCAACGATGGTGAGAAGCCTTTTACATTCCCTATGCCTGATGTTATCAAAGGTATATAGTTATTATTAATCGAGTTTATTCTCTATTAAAACTATCATTGTTGTTATTAGTTGGTAATAGAAAATTTATGTATAAAGAGACATGTTTTCTAGTTATTCAAATACACATACAAATATGGAGTATTTACCAATACAATATATGTCTTGTGTTGTAGAGGACAAGTCTGCATGGCGAAGTGATGAAGAGTTTGGAAGAGAAATGGTCGCCGGAGTAAACCCTGTGGTCATTCGTCGACTTGAAGTAAGTTCAATCGATTAAAATGCTTCGAGCTCTTAAATTATCGTCAAGAAACTCATACTTTAAACTTCTGTTTCTTCTCCATCAGGAGTTTCCACCAGCTAGCAAGCTAGATCCAAGTGAATATGGAAACCAAACTAGCTCAATCACCAAGGAACATCTTGAACCAAACATGAACGGATCAACCGTAGAACAAGTACGAATGGAATCAAACGATATAGGTTACAATTATGTAACTAACACAACCCAAATTCATAAAATATAATGAGTTATGTGTGTTTATTTTAAACAGGCTTTGGAAGATAACAAGTTGTTCATCTTGGATCATCATGATGCACTGATGCCATATCTAACAAAAATCAATGAAACCGCGTCAAAGATATACGCTACGCGAACAGTCCTCTTGCTTCAAAATGATGGCACGTTGAAACCACTCGCGATTGAGTTAAGCTTACCTGAAACTAAGAGTGAGGTCTATACTCCTTCTGTGGATGGTGTTGAAGGAACCATATGGCAGTTGGCAAAGGCTTATGTAGCGGTCAATGATTCGGGATATCATCAGCTTATTAGCCACTGGTACTTGAAAATTCTACATAACATATTTTACTAGTATTTACAGGGGTTGGCTAAACGTCGCCCACTTTAATCTTTTATCGATCGTACACCCTATTACAACATCAATTTCAGAGGTTTTGTTATTGACTTTCGATGTTAGAAGCTAATATTACTGATGTGGCAAGTTAAAGTAGCGAAAGAACAAGTAAAATGAGAGAAGGATGGGTACGTTTAGCACAACCAGTTTTGTAATTTTTTTAATTGATTTTGGTGATGTAGGTTGAACACTCATGCAGTAATAGAACCATTCATAATCGCTACGAATCGACAGTTAAGTGCGGTTCACCCGATTTTCAAGTTGTTGCAACCGCATTTTCGTGATACAATGAATATCAACGCATTGGCTAGACAAATACTCATCAATGCCGGCGGTGTGCTTGAAAGGACCGTGTTTCCAGCTAAATACGCCATGGAAATGTCCGCTGTTCTTTATAAGAATTGGGTTTTCCCCGAACAGGCGCTACCAGCTGATCTACTTAAAAGGTAACTAGTAACACAATTTTTTTATATATAACATTGCACTTATTTTTTTCTATGGATCTTTTTAACTTATTACTAACTGTTTTTCTAAATATTTATTGCCTGGAGTTTGCTACGAATTTTGCTACCGATTTTACTAAATTATTTATTATACATTTGTTTATCAGTTTTGCTATAGTTTTTTTTTTTTTTTTTCATTTTTGCTACGTAATATCCGTAGCTAAACCATAGCAATATGTCCTTAGCGAATAATAGTATCATTTTGTAACATTTGTTAATTAATGAAAATTGTGAATTATATATAGAGGCGTAGCGGTCAAGGATCCGAGCCAACCCCATGGACTTAAACTTCTGATAGAAGATTACCCGTACGCGGTTGATGGGCTCGAGATCTGGTCAGCAATCCAAACATGGGTTCAAGACTATTGTTCAATATATTATGAGTCAGACGAAATGGTTGAAAATGATTCTGAACTCCAGTCATGGTGGGCCGAGTTGAGAACCGAGGGCCATGGTGACAAGAAATACCAGCCATGGTGGCCTCAGATGAAGACACGGGCAGATCTTATCGACACATGCACCATCATCATATGGGTGGCTTCGGCTCTCCATGCCGCAGTCAATTTTGGGCAATACCCTTATGCGGGTTACCTCCCTAACCGCCCAACCGTTAGTCGTAGGTTCATGCCAAAGCCAGATTCACCCGAGTATGCTGAGCTAGAGTCCAACCCCGATAAGGTGTTCTTAGAAACCATCACGAGCCAACTCCAAACATTGTTGGGAGTATCATTAATTGAGATGTTGTCTAGGCATTCGACGGATGAGATTTATCTTGGCCAAAGCGAGTCGCCGTATTGGACGGCGGATGCTAGTGCTTTAGAAGCATTCAAGAGATTTGGGAAAACATTGGAGGGTATAGAAGGGAGGATCGTTCAAAGGAACACTGATGAATGCTTCAAGAATAGAAATGGACCGGTTAAGGTTCCGTACACCTTGCTTTATCCGAACACTTCTGATGATACTCGAAAGGGTGGACTTAATGTCAAGGGAATTCCCAATAGCATATCTATATGAAGACATCTAAGTTGGTTTGTGTTTTCTTTGTTCTTTCATGTAAATCTTTGTTTGTATTGTATTGGGTGATGGGAGTTGGTTTCAAGACAATAAATGTGATAGAAATAAAGTTTGTCATTGTTAATAGCTTATTAAGCTAGCTTTTAAATATTACTTGTAAGTTGTAACTTTATTGTAATCATTATCATTTTAGTATAATCGAATTTACGTGTCTTGTATCATGCTCTTCAATCAAGGAAAATAGTTATTTTGGCTTATTAAAGCATTACTGGAAGTTGCTTAGAATTAACAAGGTAAAAAATATGAACATGACTTTAGTAGTGACTGATTATTAATACTATGTTGCTACTTATTATACATTAGTGATAACCTAGATAAGTGGCGCCAGAGGTTATAAATCAGTGTGAAATAACTTGTCATAGTAATTTACGACTAAGTAGTGTAATTAGTTACTACTAAGCTAGCAAGTTACTATCGAACAATATTAGCTAATTAGTACCAACGGCAAGTTGTAGTAACTATGAGTAGTAGTAGCATCTGGTTACTACTAAGTGGTAATAAGTTTCTATTGAGGTTCTCCTTGATACAACTAAGGAGTTATACCGTTATATGTTGTACCATTTCACAAAACATTGCAACACTTTTCTCAATCAATGTCATGCCTCATCCTCTATAAAACACAAGTTCGGTAGAAACAATAATGAATTCACTGTGATTAGATCAAAGATTGTACAAATCTTTGATCAATTATGAATCCAATACTTTAATTATATGTGAATAGATTGAATTTTTAGAAAACTATCCATGTTCTTTAGAATGTGAAATTACATACAATCTATAATGAACAAGACGCTAGAACTGCAAAAACAGCATGACAATGATTGAGAAAAGTGTTGCAATGTTTTGGATTTCGAATTACAAAGTTTTCATTTGATAAGACAGAAGTGTGAAACAAAGTCAATTGTTTTTTAAAAAAAAGAACAGATAAAAGAGGAGAGAAAATATATTAACAAATGATGTAGACATGTAGTGTAACTTCACTTCTCCTTTGATCTAAATGGTCTCAATTAGATTAGAAAAGCTCACTCGAGTATTGGTAGAATTTTCAGCGTCTTTGAATTTGTGTATTCGGGTATTAAAAGTAATTTCAAACGCTGATAAAAAAAAAGGTTGGGAAGGAACTAACAGGAAAGAAAAGTTATAATTTTAGCGTATAATCTACTATTTTTTTTTTGTGGGAGGGTGAGGGGTTTTTTCTTTAGCACCCGGGTTAAATATCTCCATATAGTCATGTATATTGTTTTATGTGACACATGAATAAACGAGCTCATATTATACCTAAAAGTCGTGAATCGAAACATTTTGGGCTGTGAATTTGTTATCGCATATATTCAATAACAACTAGGGGTTACCTTTGGTGAGTACATAATAAGCAAAAGACACAAAGTACAAAGACATAAAAGCTGAAAATAACAAAGACAACATCAACAAGGTAATTTTCTTGAGCTTGTATTCCTTGGGGTATATATTCGTCCATTAATATAGTTCAACAATATATTCGTCCATTGATATGCTTCCATGTCAATTATGGTTACGGTTCTGAGCTGAACCATGGCCATGCCCATAGATGAACCTTGCTGAACCCTCGGTGTACACGTGTGTTTCATCATCCAATCTGCATACATACATTGAACCATGATCCATCATATCAAATAGAAACAGATCACAAACTTAACAAAATACTTAAGCTAGCTCTTACGATTTTCGAACTGCTTTGCTCAAAGTAGAAGCGGCAACAAATGTTTTGCCATCAAGGTATCTATTCTCGCCATTGACCCTTTGTTTCATTCTCAAGTCCAATTCATCTGGGCTCAGTGTGATCGGGTAATCTGATGCCTGAGATCAAGTTAAACGCATAAAGGATCGACCTTGATGGTACGATTTATTAAAACTGATCAATTCTTTGTTAAAACTTAAAAACTTGTAATAATTAAGATTACCATGACCCATCCCCATATGTCAGCATAGGAAGGAATGTGAGCAGAGTAAGGCACAACATCTGTTTAACATTTTTTGACAACGTTTATAATTGACATACTCGAATGTTTGGTATTTAAAATTCAAAGCAAGTTAATCTTGAAACTTACATTTAAAAACCTGCTTTAGAGTGTTGAAAATACAAGAAAACACTTCTGTGTGGCTAAAAACACCAGCTGGTCCAGCCTACACAATCAAACTTTGTTACCCTCATATTTATAGTAACTTTGTGTAGAGTTGCAATTTTAAATGTGTTAAAATGGGTGGGTTGGTAAGACTAGTTGGCCATGTCAATCCACCAACACGTTTTTGCAAATTTATTTCCCAATAATATAAATAAATGAAGCGTAAAATTCGATTACAAGTCTTGAGTCATTAGAACAATAAATTAGTATTTATGTTATAAAAATGCTTACTACTTGTCTACTTGATCAATGGTACCAATGGAGTGAAATGATGGCTCTCTCAAGTAGTGAGGATTAAAATCTCATTATGCAAATGGTTTACATTCAAAATAATGTTTAGGGGTTTGTGAGTTGGTGCTTGAAAACAGGAAAATGTGTATTTAAATACCCTTGGCCCTTCGGATCATTTTGGCCCATTGAAGGATATATCTTTTGATAATGGGTCATACAGGCTTAACTAAAATTATTTTGCTAAGCAGAATATTTTCATTTGGGCCCGCTTAAATTTATATGCTTTGAGCCAAAGTAACCCCCCCCCCACCCCCCCACCCCTCTTTTTTTAAACGACAACTGAAAACTCAAGGGACCAATCAATACCCTGTTAACCAATAGGATGGAGAATATTGCACGTTGTGTTCGGAGTTGGCTTTCTAAAGGTTTTGATAGAAAGTTAGAAATAAGTGTAAGCAAGATCAACCTTATTTTAGGTACCTATAAATTTGTGTTATGTGATTATATACCTGTGTAACAACAATACCACCATGCGCGAGTTTTGGTTTAACAGTGAGTTCATAGAAGTTCTTGGTATAGAGTTGGTAACATGGGCCTCCTTCAATGGGATCAGCCAAGTCCCCTACTATCACATCATATTGATCTTCTCTTTTCTCAAGTTCCGCCCTACAACGCAAAAACTTGAAAAATCACGAACCATATATTAATCATATAAACTTGAAAAAAAAAATGTTTTGTACCTTGCATCATTGATTATGACCTCAAGCCTTGGATCACAGAACGCTTTACTGTTAACCGCCAAATATGACTTGCAAAACTCCACCACTTCCTGCTCATTAGATATAAGAACTTGCTTTAGACTACGAAAGGTTATGCAAAATTTTAATAATGTAGGAAGTCACCTCATCAATGTCACACATGACAACTTTTTCCACAGTTTTGTGCCTAAGTAGTTCCCTTGCAGTAGAACCCTCACCTCCCCCCATAATAAAAACGGTCTTCGGACTGAACAAAATATTCGTTCAAGTTAAATTATCATTAGTCAAGTAACTTCTGTTATAACTAAACACGAAGAGTAAACGGCGCGATTTATATTCGAAGAGCATGCAAAAGAAAATAGTAGTACTTTGAGTGATGTAGAAGTGGTGGATGAACAAGAGATTCATGGTAGATGAATTCATCTGTCTCTGCACTCTGCAACTTTCCATCTATCACTAGAGCCTGTGATAAAGTCACTAGTTACTAATTAAGCATGTTTAATTTAATGATTGGTCAATTTGCTTTTCAATGAACTAGTTTTATTAGTTGGATTACCTTCCCAAAAGGTTTGGTGTCCAAAAGTTGTATGTCCTGGAACTGAGTAGATCCTGTGTGAAGTATACTGCACAAAAAATTAAAAAGATATTACTGGACGTGCAAAAGGATGTTAACTTTTCCTACACAATACCTTTTAGTGAAAAGGCAGTATTGAAGTATAGTTTTCATTCCTTATATTAATATAGGAAATATTTAAAATGTGAGTCAACTGTACACACACCGTCTAACATCTAGTCCCACACCTTTGTGGACAAGCCGTCCAGATAGAGGTGGGACAACTGTTTTTGGGAAAAAAAACTTCAAAGTTAACCGTCTATTGCCAAAATGGCTGTGCGGATAGAGGTAGGACGGCCGTTGTGACAAAAATATTTAAAGTTTGATTGGCGTTGGTCGTAAAGGCCGTCTAGATATTGCTCAGACGGCCATTTTGACGAATAATTTTCTATGCTTAACTTTTTTTTTTATCAAAATGGTTGTTTAAGCGTTTTGTATACAGTTGTTTAATGGTGTGAAATCGAATTCGGGTGGTGTAGCTATAACATGACCCTAAAATATTTTGAAGAACCAACCTATTGAGAGCAAAACACCATCTTAAGTTCTCTTCAATCTCTTCCTCATACCAACAGCTTTTCCTCTGGAAACATGCATTCCCATTTCCATTCCCATTACCATTCACATTCCAATTGTCACTAGAAAGAGAAACATGACCCATTTTGTAGTGTATATTTGAGAGGAGGTATAGAGGGATATATGTTTGGATGATAGGTATGAAGGTATTGCAATGTTTATATAACCAAGTGAAGTGAAGTGAAGTGAAGGTGGAGTGGTGGTAGTGATGATAATAAAACTTGACTGAGAAGGAGGGAAGCAAAATCCTCATTGATTTCCCCAAACCCATCAACGCTTTGCTTTCTAGGCGTGGCCGGCGTGCATTCTTTTTATTTATTACTTCCAACTTTTCTACATACAAATCCAATTAATCTTAGTACAACCCATTCCAAAGATGACTAGATATTTTCTTATAGTGGTTTTCAACTTAAGTATTTTTTTAAATCTAGTATTATATTATTAGCTGTAAAGTTTTTATAAAATAAACAAAGCAAATGATATTGTTTCCCCACACATAAAGGATGTTTTGGCCCTTATTATCTCTCCTTTTAAATGTACCTTTATATTTTATATATCACAGTAAATAAAATGACTTAAACATGCCAATAAAATTGTTGCCATAGAATAATTGGGTGTTCTCAAACAGCGGCGGATCCAGAAATTTTTTTCAGGTGGTGCGCTACTTTTAGATGATTCAATTTCATATAGTCGGGTATAAAAATTTCCGGGTCAGTTCGAGGTTTGGGTTGGTTCGATAATTTGGGAAAAGTTCATTACGTAATAAAAACACAATAAAATAATAAAAAAGACACCTTCATTAGAAATTAAAAAACACATATTATAAATACAAATAGTCTTTACAACAACCACGAAAAGCTAACGAGCCATTCAACAATGCTTTAGTAAGTCTAGCCGAAGTATATAAGAGAATTCTATATTGTTTTTTTTATGTATATCAGTTCCTTTATCAACAATTACAAACTAACAAATTAAAAACTAACAAATTAAAACTAACAACCTAAACTAACAAGCTAAAACTAACAAATTAACAAATAACTTAACAATTAACAACACTAAGAACAATGATAGTGTATAATTGATATAAAGCTAAATTTAAAAAAAAAGTTCAAAAAAACTGTTGGTTTGCAGAGTCGAACCAATGACCTTCTATTTACCAAACCAACAACTTACAAACTACACCATCACCCATATTGTTAATAGAGCGGTTCCTTATTAATTTATAAGGTGGTTACCTCTAATATTTTCTATGTATCATACACTATAATTATGAAACTCGGGTGGTTCCGTGAAACCACCCCTTTACTAGGTAGATCCGCCATTGTTCTCAAGGTCAATGAAGAAGCACATATTCAAACCTTGTTAGGGTTGGATCTTCGCTTCAACCGGGTGGGATTTAACAATGTGGTCAGGTCAAATGAATTGTGGATGGATTGAGATCCTGCAAAATAAACCATTGTGAGCTCGTTACGAGAATTACAAGATGGGTCTTCTCGTAACCACCTTCCAGCGTGAGAGTCAGTAATTATTTCTAGAGAAAGTACCGAATGGAAAATGATGGATATATTATGGATGTTGTGCATGAATACCTCATGATGATTGTAAGGGTATTTATAGCTAAAGGTGAGAGAAAATGATTGGTTAAGTTGTCACTGTCCAAAAGATGATTCCATTCACCTGGAGGGACACATGGCAGGTGTTGATAGGGAGTAGCAGCTGGCCATGTGTTGGGCCGTTGGGGAATAATCCGTCTGGCTCCTTCTAATTGGTTAAACAGTCATGCGCTCTATATTGAAAAGGTAAACGTCCCTATCCAGTTGGCTTCTCCTTCTTGCGGACGTCTTACTCAAGCTTCTAGAAGAATTCTTCTTAGCCTTATTTGTTCTTCCGCTTACGGTGCTCTCCGCAACTTATCTGAATTTGTTCGTTCATCCGCTTGCGGCGGACTTATGCATGCTTCTAGAAGGATCCTAGTATCCAGGCCGAACATTTAGGCCTTGTTTATAATAGAAAAGCCGCATTAATTATTTTGACAAATCTTCCATTAAAAAAAGGCCTTTCAGAGAAGCACGGGGAGGTAGATCATAGATGTTAATCACCAAAATTTAAATTTGGGTTGGCTTTTTTTTCCTTTTTTCTTTCCTTTCTCCTATGGGAAGTTGTGCACAAGAAAATCTTCTGGAGTGTGATATCGATATGAGGAACCATCATTCAAGATTCTTGTTTTAAGGACTTCTCAAGGTCACCATCATCAGTCTTTCCAAATCATTTCATCTCACATTCATGTAATTCCATTGTTGTTTTCATTCAGTTTCCTTCTAAGTAATTATATTGTGTGTATTTAAATATTGAGTTTTAGTAAAATAATAAAAGTCATCATTAATTTCACGAGCTCTATGTATTTTACACCGTCCCTTCTACACAATACTTGGTTTAGGTATATATGCTTTTTCTTGGATAACAAACAGAGATCGCAATTATACTTTCTTTTTCTAGCTTTTGCTAGTTTCATTATATTGAAAGTCATTCGAAAAAAAAATATATGTGCGGGCATGTTTCTCTCCATTGAGAGTATGTTTCCAACTAAAAGGACATTTAGGTTTTCAATTTTCACTATCTTGTATCTATATGAAAGGCTGAAGCTGTCACATTTATTATTTCTAGTTCAAGTTCTTAGAATATCTTGAATCATCATACCCTATCCTTTAAAATGGGGCCTTTTTTATTAGAGAAAACTATAACACATTAACACATCGGTAATATTGATAATGTGATTGGTTTATATACATAAATTGACATTTCCACCTCTAGAATATATAAATAATACTTTCAAATTGAAAATTGTAATGTTGGTAATTATACCGGTACCACTTCCAGTTGTGATGAGTGTGGTTGTCAAAAGTACTATGATAGCAATGATAAGAAGTGGAACACATTAGTGAGCTTGGCAATTGTTAAGATAGTGGTAATGATTTGGTTTTCTTAATGATCTTGGTTGTGGTTACAACTTACAATTACAGTGGGTAGGTGTACATGGGTAGGTATGCAAGTACAACTTATTTATTTATACTATTGATGTGGCCTAAATAATATATAAATTTAATATATATTCTTACACTTTTGAGTTTTTTTTTAGCCAAGTTTCTATTGAATATTATTCTTAATTGGTTCACATTTGAATTTTAAAAGTTTGAGTTGAAACGAGCTAAAAACTAGTAAAACAATTCAACAATAATAATGATAGCTCGTTCAAAAATCTCTATAATAAAATGAGTTAATATTTAATATTATGATCAGAAAATTTATTATGTTACATTTGTTATTTATTAACTTATAAATAGTGTTATATGAAATATGTTGAATGAATTTAATTCGTTGGTTTTTGTTAAAATTCCATATGACTAATACTTTATTGCTTTCATTAGAATGAACATGCTCCAACTGTGAAAACGTTAAGAGCTCCGTTAGTGCCATTAAGTTTTTCTGTTAGTCTCGTTAAGTTAGTTTAAATTAATTAAAATAAAAAATAAAGAAAAATAATAATAAAATCAATTAAAGGTAGGACTTGAATTAGGGTTTATAATCTGAGCCGTTCTCACGTGTCTTCGAGTTCGATATCCGGACTTTCCTTTTCTTTGCTATACGCGACCGGTACACTTGCCGTTTGTTTGAACTAGGATAGGTTGTTTGGTTTTTTTTAAGCTTAGTTGCGATTCGTGCTTTATTTCTATATATATTTTCGCACATCAAGTTTTTGGCGCCGTTGCCGGGGACACGGTTTGAGGCGATTAGAGAACGACCCGAGTTTGGGGACTTGCCTTTTGTAGTTTTGTAGATATATTTAGATTAATACTTTTTTTTAAAATATAGTTATTTTAGTTTTCTTTTAAATAGATTAATTTTAGTTTTAATTAATTTTCGTCTACAACTATCTGGTGCCCGTGATCCGTTTATGTTTAAGTGTGCAGTAATTGAGACTTACGGGAATGGAATCAAAGAACAAAAACGTTACACCATTTGGCAGATGGAGATAAAGAGGATTCTGGATTGCAAAGAGAAAAATCGAGTGAAACCCCGGTTACGTTTAATGTTTGATTTAAGGGGGAATCTTCTGGGTTATGAAAACTCATCCGGTGAATTCATTAAGCAAATACCAGATCCGGATGAGGTACTGTATGATTGGTTACGTATCCAACATAATACAAATCCAAATGCCCCATTTCCGACCCAACAAGATTTAGATGGAATTCGGCTTGGTTTAATGAGTCATTCATAAATTAATAAGCCGGTTATCGAATTTGAGGACGATGGGATGGAAAATCAGTTAGAGGAGTATGTTCCTTCGTGGGAAGACGAGTTTAGGGGTGAGTTTGGTGACGAGTTGGTTGATTTTACAGTGATGGATGAAGGAGAGTTTGACCCACTTGGTGATTTGAAGTTGCTCGAAGATCTACTGTATAACGAGCCAAGTGTGGGGATCGAGAAGAAACTCTGTGAGAAGAGCCATGAGGTAGTAGTTGATTCAGTTCTTCCGACAGACTACCTTGATTGTGAAAAACCAAAACATGAACCGTACTCAATATTCATTTGGGACGTGTCAAGGTTTAAAAAGTTGGCTAAAAGGATTAGAAGAAGGATATCTGGGCTCAAGGATCATGGTTTGATGACTAGTTTAAATTCCCCACCTTACTTTACTGAATCATTTTCGAGGGAATTCAAGAATTGGTGGTTCGAGCTGAATTCAGATTTTCAGGATCACATGAGTTTTGCAGTTGGTTTCTTCCCTACTAATTGTAAACGGAGAGTGTTAAGGAGTATTGATGGGAAGCGGATAAAGGAGAAGCCTCTTGATTGAGGTTTAGGGAGTGAGTCCGGCTGAAGACTCGTATATAAACTTAGCGCTTCCTGGGATGTAACCCGGTAATATGTTTCATTTTATTTAGTTTTAATTTTGGTTTTGTTTCTCCGATACTCCAGTTGTTTCTTCTCTTGCTTGCAGGTTGTTCCATGGTTGCTGATGAGATGGTTGATGAGATATGATTTTAAACAAGTGTGGGGATGCCACTTGCTTCAGGATTGTTGCTTTTGTTCATGAGATATGACATTATTTAGAGATAGATTGCAGATCGCGCTAGAATTGGATGGCCCGGAACATGACTCATGACACACGTTCACTACTATTTACCAGGGGAGTCTGTTCCATTTTTCTTATTTACTTTATTTTGTCTTTTTCCTGTCTCATTGAGGACAATGTGACATTTAAGTATGGGGATGAGAAACCGATGTTTTTATATATAAAAAAAAATTCAAAAATTAAAAAAAATAATAATAATAAATTGAAAAATGTCCCGAATTTTAATGAAATTTTTGCAGATAATGGAAAATGATAGAAAAATTTAAGATTGGTTTTTTAAAACTACTATTATATAAGAGATTAAATAAAGATAACGCACTAAACTTGGGATGTGTCGGTAGGCCCAACTAGCTTTGATAGTCCTATAGCAGATTTTTATATATATAATAATTTGAAAAAAAAAACAGTGAAACCGAATTTCGATGCTTAGGGAGGATTACCATAATCTAAAAACTTTGAGATGCTAAGATTAGATGCACTCAAACCAGCACACACCACATGTCCATCTTTTTACGAGCTTATAAATAGTTATATATTTTAGGGTGATATAAAAGATTGAAAAAAAAAGAAAAAAAAAGAGAAAAAAAGAAGTATGTTTGAAAGTTATGTGTATTATCAAAAGTTTTTCAAGAAAAGCAAAATGCTTGTGAAGAAAGTTATGTATTGTAAAATGTCAAAGAAGCATTCTTTAAAGTTAGTAAAAGATGCCAAAGATGCACATACTAGACGGGACTTAGAGTTTACGTGTTACCCAGGGGATAGTGACTATGAGGATACCCTATTGGGGCTCAAAGGTTCTTAGTCAATAAATATTTTTTTTAGGAATATATAGGACAAAGTCCAATAATATTTAGGAATAGCTCGTACGAGCTCCACATGACCATTCATCCATCAACTTTCACTGAGTGCATCTAATTAGTACCATCAACGAGTCATTGGCTTATGGTGATTTGGCGAGCCAGTTTGCTTCGACTCTAGTTCTTCTAGCTCTCTTTGTCTGAGATGGGGTAGGTGTAGCTGTAGTTTTTAAACTTAAAACGCTTAATGCAATTGAGTGCTTGATAGGCTGGTTGCTGGGTTTAAGTGGACAACAATATCGGCAATCGCAGTTTTTGCGTTTATCTTTGCTTAAAAGATAACCTGTATGTTTTAAAAATCAGTTTTGAATTATGATTCCATTTCAAAATACTTTTTCAGGGACGAAAAAGGTTTAAGTGTGGGGATATTTGATGTGGCCTAAATAATATATAAATTTAATATATATTCCTACACTTTTGAGTATTTTTTTAGCCAAGTTTCTATTGAATATTATTCTTAATTGGTTCACATTTTAATTTTAAAAGTTTGAGTTGAAACGAGCTAAAAACTAGTAAAACAATTCAACAATAATAATGATAGCTCGTTCAAAAATCTCTATAATAAAATGAGTTAATATTTAATATTATGATCAGAAAATTTATTATGTTACATTTGTTATTTATTAACTTATAAATAGTGTTATATGAAATATGTTGAATGAATTTAATTCGTTGGTTTTTGTTAAAATTTCATATGACTAATACCTTATTGCTTTCATAGAATGAACATGCTCCAACTGTGAAAACGTGTATGCATATCTGGACTTTTAATTTGATCATGTGGTGAGATGTGGGCTTCTCATCTTTTTGGGCAACCGAAGACATAAACAAGGAATTATAAGATCAAGTGGGTTAAGGTTTTCTCATATAATAAAAAAAAGATCTATCAATTGTAAAAGAGGGGAGTCGGCTGGCTGATCTAGGGGATCGGCTGATTTGGAGCGGAAGGCATAGAGAGGAGCAGATGGTATTCTTTATTTTAGAGGAAGCATCTGTTGGTTCGTACAACATACGGTTTTCTATATTTTAGTTTCTTTTCTCAAACATGAGTTTTGCTACTGGAATATCTTGTTTTGTCCTATTATTATGAGTAGTTAAATATCTAAACTATCTAGGTTTTGATGATTATTGACATTGGTTGACGGTTCATTTGATTTTGATTAATTCCATGACGTATTATTATTGAAAGGCTTTATCTAATTCGATCTTTGGTGTGTTAAAATATTGTTTTTATATAATTATTGCTTGTAATTCCGCGTATTACTTTGATTGATTGATTGTGTGTCGTTTGGTTAGAGTTCTACGTTTAGGCCTTAGACTTGGTGTTTCTGATCTGTTTGTGGTTAGCGCGACCATAGGAAACTTTTGGGCGATTAATTATTAAAATTCAATAGTTTCACCTTCCTTGAGACAGAGAGGTAATAGGGAGTCGGTTTGTCTCGCTTCTTTATTCGGTTAGGTTAGAATTACGCGAGAGCGAGTTTTGGTCTTGTCCGGTTTAGTTTTGTGTGCAAATAAGTGTCTTAGATCGGGTTAGATATTGTTACCCCTTTATCCCTATAATTGCTAGTACCAATTTTAAGTGAGTTTTGTGTCATTGAGTCCGAGAGGAGAGTCATTTGAGTGCCTTGGTAATCTTTTTCCGGTGCATTTATTCAATCTTCTTAATTTTGTGAGGGTTAGTTGGTTGGACCGAGAGGTGATCTAGCGAACTTTAATGAGCCTTAGTTGATTATTTTAAGATCCCGGTGTCGTGTGATTAGTTAATTCCGTTAGCCGTTGAACTTTCAATATGATTCTTGCCTAGGTAGTCGTTTCTCCATATTCGTTAAGAGCTCCGTTAGTGCCATTAAGTTTTTCTGTTAGTCTCATTAAGTTAAGTTAAGTTAGTTTAAATTAATTAAAATAAAAAATAAAGAAAAAAAATAATAAAATCAATTAAAGGTAGGACTTGAATTAGGGTTTATAATCTAAGCCGTTCTCACGTGTCTCCAAGTTCGATATCCGGACTTTCCTTTTCTTTGCTATACGCGACCGGTACACTTGCCGTTTGTGTGAACTAGGATAGGTTGTTTGGATTTTTTTAAGCTTAGTTGCGATTCGTGCTTTATTTATATATATATTTTCGCACATCAACTATATTATAATACTAGTTTTTATTCTCTGTACTACGATGTTGTTTTATATTATTCGTTTATAATATTTATATATTTTTTGATTTTAATTTTATTTATTGTACAAAAGTTAATAATATATTTAGTATATAATGATGAAATGATTTCACAAGTAAATGAGATTTTATAACTCGGTTTAAAAACTATTTAAGTTTGATGGGACTTATGATCCGCTTATTTTGTTTCTATAAAATTGTTTTTTAATTATAAATAATATATATCTTATTCTAAAGAAATAAAATATTAATTTTTAGTATATCTATATTTTATAGGATTTTTATATCAAATATTTGGTGAACTTAATTTTTAATTTAATGAGATGTTATAATCCGTTTAAAGAATATCTGGGTTTGATGAGACCCATACCCGTAAATTCGGTTAAAATGCATAAGAAGTCTCCATTTACAAATAATGCAATCTGGTGACTTGAGAGAATGTAGAGAGCAACCGGATATATTGGATTGACAAAAAAAAAAATAACTTTATATAATTTTAAAAGTAAAAATAATAAAAGAATTGTAAATTTTAAAACATATAGTATTGTTGTCAACGGTGTGAATTTTTTTATTTGAACAAAACGGTCTTAACTTTTTTACACGTCAATGTATTTAAAAAAACTGCATCATAAAAACGAGCAGTTTCTTATTTGAATTAAAAAAAAAGCCTAACATGTTCTGAGATTGTTAGTGTATGTGTTCTTTGTATCATTTCGTGTGCACCTTTCGTGTGTGTGTATGTGGTGGGGAGTATTTACAACTATAACTTAACGTGAAAAATATACAAAGAAGTAGAATAATTATGATTAAACTCACTATAAGAATTACAACTGACAAAAGATTCCATTAGAAATTCGTTGGTAATGTGAAACGTCCTAGAATCGGGAACATCTCAGAGGTAAGATTTACACATACAACATAGTTAATAAATTTCAAATATATAAATAATGCAGCGGAAATATAGGTCATGCAACCAAAGTATCTTGTCTAAGTGCGATACAGTTAATAAAAGATTGTCTAGCCACAACATAAACAACTTAAATATGAGAATCTTCTAATCGGATGTTAGTCTCTTTAGTAGGATAATCCGCCTCAGCACTAGAGCATTCCTTATTTAAAACTAAAAGCTTACCTGCCAAGCTTATATGGATACTAAAAGTCAGCTACGCTTAATGAGTTATAAGTTATAACATTCATTCATAACAGTTATTAACAAATAGTGGGCAACCTCCTAAATACTTAAAGCATAACATAACATCAAAGTATGCGCTTCTATCTTTTAACAGGTTTCAAACCTCCTTTCGACATACATATATGTCTAAGTTTATAGTCTAAAATACCCAAATATTAACTTAGGTTTTGGTCCACCTAAGAATGACTATCGTCACTCACTTTTATTTATTGTAGAAAATCCGTCAATGCAACAAAGGCATTACCATATTTTACGCCACATTTTGCGTGCTCCCTTCCAAAGGTAAATCCACACCGGATTGTTAGCAAAATAGTTGTTAACATAACTTATAAAGACACTTTTAATTAGCATTTCGTTTTTTTAACATCATTTTATAATATAGGAAAATTGGTTTTTATTGTTCCCAACTATTTTATTTTTGTCGGCGCTGGTCCCAACTATCATTTTGGCTGGCAACGGTCCCAACTTTCACATACGTTGATTCCACTAGTCCGCGACTAACGGAGTACTAACTCCGTTAGGTAAAAGCTGATGTGTCGTCCTAGTTGTCAAAATCAGATGACATGGGCATCCTACGTGGACCGGCTGTGTAAACGTTTTATACTTAAACATTTTACAAACATAAATTCCCAATTATGCACCACCCTGAATCCCCAAATTCTCTCAACTCAAGAACCCTAATTGCACCTTCCATTCGATTGAAAAACGAACAAGCCCAGCAATTAGGTAAAAAAAAATCAAATTACCCTAAAAAAACAAAGAAATCAAGAAAAATGAAATTAAAAACCTAACCTTAAAATTGATCAGTTTCCAATCAATTCACAGCTGAAATCCAAAAACCCAATTCGATTCAACCATAATTACATGCAAACATCATCTCAATTCATTGATTTCACATGATCGGAAGGTCTAATCTTGTAATTCAACCCATGGAAAACAGAGGATAATAATGATAATAATAATAAGTGAAATTGAAGGTATAACTTAAAGGAACATAAAAGATATAGATCTATTGGATCTATGAATACACGAGGATTATGATTATAGTTTGATTCATTATCTGGTTGCAATTAGAAGCCGCATGGGCAGTGTGTTGATGGACCAGTGAATACAAGAGGGGAATCGACTGGAAGGTGCAATTAGGGTTCTTGAGTTGAGATAATTTGGGGATTTAGGGTGGTGTATAATTGGGAATTTATGTTTGTAAAATGTTAAGTATAAAATATAATACACAACAAGTCCACGTAGGATGCCCATGTCATCTGATTTTGACAACTAGGATGACACATCAGCTTTTACCTAACGAAGTTAGTATTCCGTTAGTCGCGGACTGATGGAATCAATTAACGTATGTGAAAGTTGGGACCGTTTCCAGCCAAAATGATAGTTGAGACAAGCGCCGGCAAAAATAAAATAAGTGGGACTAATAAAAACCAATTTTCCTATAATATACAGTATGCACATCAACCCAAAGCATAGTAAAAGGGGTTATAACTAACCTGGTTAGCTTACTCCTAAATCTCAATGAGATTCCTCACGAAGTGGACCCTCGAACGACTATTTAAGTTTAAGGTCCAAACGTCAATACTATCATCGAAAGCGAAAATTCCCATAGTTCTCATTTCATAAGAATTCTCGCTTTAATCATAAGTTCTTGCTTATATTTATGGTTTTTGGTTTACGAAAGTTCTCACTTATGTAGTGTGTTATGGGATAACTAACAATAGCTAGTTATCGTGTCATGTCAATGCCATGTAGGCATAATAGTTATAACTTAACTAGCGGGTTGTGGGTTAACTTGGTTTAACTTATATTTAAGATAAAAGAAACAAAATTAAAAAGTAAATAAATGTGGGTGTGTTTGAATATGATTGGTAGGTTTGAAGTGGACCTTATCCACCAAGAGGGGATGGTGTCATGATTGAGATGGCGTTGGAGAGGAAAATTGTGTTCAGCGCCATCATGGAGATTAGGGTGTTGTGGAATGGCAGCGCCATTTGGTGGTGACTAGGACAACGACGCCTGTTTAGTATCTCCATAATGGAGAGCCTTAACACAACTGACTCATAAGTCTGAGTTTTCACATGGCCGATGAGGAAACATAATCATATGCGAAAACTAGGGTGGTAACACTACTATTTTGCGAAAACCAAGATAAAAGAGAAATTACGGTTCAAGGCGAAAAGATTATCTAAAGCGCTCGTCAAATACCCCCCCCCCCTCTCTGAAATTCCCACATTGCCGTTTTCGGTCATTAATCTCATTTATGTAGTTTTGCCCTTTACCTTCAGCTAGTCTATGTTATATCCAAGATTCGGTTCATCAGAAATAATAAAGTATTTATTCAATTCCTTTTTACTATGTTTAAAAGGTTTGAGAAAAGTAGGACATTTGGTTCACGAGGTGGTAGACACAATTCTATTGTCTAGGTTTCCGTACACAGTTCTTAAAAAGTGGAAATGTGATGTCAAGGTGGCATCAACATGACATGAACCTTTGTTGGCGGCAAAATGAACACCCATATTGGATTTGTTTGGTTGGCAAGATAAGATACCATGGATTTGCATGCCACCAATTACTACCTTTGTAACTATTATTATGATGACTTAAGTTCACGCCAACTTTTATTTTTAGGAAGTTATGATGAACGTAAAGTACCCATTATCTACTCATATTTCAACTAGATCGAACGGCGTCAATAACACAAAGGAGACAAGATACTAGATCAGCCAAATTAACTGTCGGCTAAAACAACATTATGAATAGTAGATCTATTGTTAATCCAACTAAAAGATAGGAGGCTTAACTAATGTTATCCGACAACTTAAATGGGGGTTGAAACTCTTTCCTAAAGAAAGTAAGGAGTTCGTAGCCTTCCAGGTCAGGCAAACTGTCGAGTAAATCAAAGCTAACTTCTGTTATTCCTTTTGTTGGCCGACCCTGAAAAAGCATTAACCAGTTAGGATGCTCCTTTTACTCATGCATCTCCAATCCAACACCCGAAGAAGAGATCACTGGTCTTTTCTTCATTCATATCAGTATATCACAAAAGCGCAAGAGGTAGGCGAAACAACAATTACCTTATGAAATACTAGCATAAAGGGTATCCGGCCTATCTATTTACATTATCCTAAACGAAACAATTATTTTATAGTACGACTCAGTTCACCCACTTGAAAATATGATCGTAATTAAACAAGACTGTTCTCGTCATTATTCTTCCAAGCGGCTGGACTAAAAAGGCTATTCTTCTAAGCGACTCGGCTAAAAGGCTCCAGAGACAAACTCTTTTCCATCTCATATACTCCTAATTAGCAAAATTAAAATCGTTGATTTGTTTTATCAAAATTTTCCAGCTCTAGCTATGGTTTCTCCCACTTCTCGAGTGCGGAGTGCCTTTTCCAACCCAGGCCAACTCAAAAGAATGCCCGAGTTCACTAAAAAATGACATCGTCCGCTTAAATGAGATGAGATAAGGTCGGTCCATCATTTTGGTAATGATACACCTTCAAGCACCCACTGATCCATTATCCATTTGTTTCATTATAGAATCTAAAAAATCTCATTTAAACGAATCAAATAATTTGTTAAAGTCCACTATAAAAGTAAGAATTTGCTTCTTTGATTTATCGGCCTAAAAGGACAACTCATTAATCTAAAGAGGACAATCCAGGATACTTCTATCTTTAACATAGGTCGGCTACTTATCACTAATAATTAAGGATGGCCTTAAAAAAAACAAGAAAAGGAAAAATGCCCAACTGGACGGGAATACCTGAAATATTCTAGACGAGTTTGGGAATGAGTAATGGACCAGGAATGAGATTGAAAATTAACTAAATATTCCGCAGGTATTGGGCGGGCTTGGGATTAAGTAATACCTAACCCAATTACTCGAAATCATATACCTGTTTATCAGAAACATTATTGAATCATATACCCAAAAAAATTCAATTTTTTTCCTTAACTAGCATTAGCAACGCTTCACTCTACTAGTTTTATATCGTATAAAGTGAAATTTATTTTAGGATTTGTATTTTGATAATACTATTTTTAATTAAAAACACACACACACACACATATATATAGGATCAGGATCATGAGAAAACTTTTTTGAAATTGAGAACTGTGAGAACCATTTTGGACCACAAAAAACCCAAAAATAAAAAAATCATAAAATAAAAAAAACACAAAAATGAAAAAAGTAAAAAAACCAAAATTCTTATTTTATCATCCGGGTTTCATAAAAAAAACTCGGTTTAGCTAAATTATATACACATATGTATAATATATACATATATGTACATTTACATGTTTTTTATACACATATGTATAATTTAAGATAAATGATACTGTACATATGTATGTATTACGTAATTAAATATTATAAAACATTATACATATGTGTATAATACGACGTTTTTTTTATTTTTTTTCTATTTTTTTATTTTATTAATGAAACCGGAATGAATTTGCTTTTTTTACGTTTTAAAATTTTTTGTTTTTTTTAAATATATTTTTTAAAGGTGTTTTTAGTGGTCTAAAATGGTTCTCAAAGTTTTCAATTTGCAAAGGGTTCTCTTAGGATCCTTACCCTATATATATATATATATATATATATATATATATATATATATATATATATATATATATATATAGGGGAGAGTTAACGTGCAATAATATGTTATCGTACATTAGGTACACGAGACCCTGCACCACACGATCCTAATTGCAATTAAAACTACACAGTGGCATAATTGTAATTAAATCAAAAACATATTTCTCTCACAACAGATCGTCATTTGCTGCAATCCTTCAACCATAATCAAATCATCCACAAAACTAAAGCATAATCAAAATCGATAAACCCATTATCGCTATAGTTTAATAATCTTCAAATTGATCAAAAATTGATGATTTAATCAATCGAATTGATGTGTAAGAGGCTTTAGAATCATCAATCGATTATGAAAATACATATTAACACACTTAATTGAGCTATGATTAGGGTTCATGTTTAAATGTTCTGCTCAAAGTTTAAACGTTCTGAACAAAATGAACACCAAAATGATGATTTAATCAATCGAATTGATGTGTAAAAGTATTTAGATTCATCAATCGATTATGAAATTGCAGAAATAATGCACTCAATCGAGCTCTGATTAAGGTTCAAAATATTATGTTTAAACGTTCTGAAACAAAACTGAAGACCTATAAACTTTCTGACCAAAAAATAATATCTTTAAACGTTCTAATACGTTCAAGTTTAGAAGTTCAATACAAAATCTTTAGAAGTTCTAACACAAAACTTTAAACGTTCAAATACATTCAGGCTTAAAACTTTAGAAGTTCTAACATAAACTTTAAACGTTCAGTTAAAACTCAGCACTCAAAACTCAAAATTGATAATTGAAGCTCAAATTGATGATTAATTGGATCAATTTCAAAGTTTAATTGATCAATTAGTTCATCTACTTCAATTTCAATTGATAAGTTTGATAAACTAACCTGTGAACAAGTCGTGAAGGAGGAAGATGGTGTACGGTGGACGGAATCGTTGGACGGTGGACAGACTCGTTGGATAGTGACGAATTGTTGAACGGTCATGGTGAAGGTGGACATAATCGATCGGAGCAGTGATGGACGAAGACCGGCTCGCCGTTGTTGTTGCTCGCTATTCTGATCAAAGAACCCTAGATCGCTAATTGTAATCGAACGTTCCATAGCCTCGCATACGTAATGTACGATAAAGGATTTTCGTATTCTATCCTTTATCTCTCTCTCTCTCTCTCTCTATATATATATATATAATAAGAATGAAAAGAAAAAATATACTTTAAATTCCCTATGGTTTTTTTCTCTTTTGACAAACTAATCGGCATACCTGATGCCAATGTGTATGCTCGATATCCGATGGGTAATTATCCGATATCCGACATGTATTAAGCCGGGTATGCGACTAAGATTTTAATTACCGGTGGGTAATTATCCTAATCTTGGATAACACTTTGTACACTCATCCAACTAAATTTATCAGTCTACAATCTTTTAGGGGCATCATGTCTCTCACCTTTGCTATAAGCGATATGAAGGAAGAGTTGTATCTTTCATTAATTTCACGAGTGAATTCAGGTTTATTAAGGAAGTTGTGAATTCTGACTGATTTAAACTAAACATAAAAGAATTTGGATCATTTATCATTGGGCTGCAACTGATCCTTAAGTCAAAGGTACCCTATGCAACTGATCAATATGCGATAGTAGGACGTGTGTTTTGAACTAAACATACTGTTTTAGAGAAATTATGTTAAGCACTAGAGTAATTATTATTACTATTGTTAAAAACAGTAAAGTAATAATAATTACTCTACCGTTTTTTATAGTTATTTGTAGCATGTAAGCTTCAGCTATCCGAATATTTGGAATATGAATTGAATGGTCGAAGCTAACATTTGCAAAATGCAAACTGCTTAAGTTTTGTTTTGTAATTTATCAGTTTTAGTCACATAAAGGGCATGCGGTACATTTATTTGAACATAAACTGGGTACACTTTTTTAAGAAAATATAAATTGATTTACTGAAAAATAATATAATTAATAACTTTTAATTATATTATGTGTTTTTCTATATTTGAACATAAACTGGGTACATGTATGTGTTTTTTAACATGAACAAATGGAATTTAATTGAATAATAATGTGAGCCCAAACCGATTTTTTTGCCCGTGTATAAATGAAATGGACGGCCCATACAAGCAGAAAGTTAACATACTTAAATATTGTAAAGGCCTGAACCTAAATAAACTCTTTAAAAGCATGGGCAATTGGGCCTTTCTATATTGACCCATAGTCTTCGCAAGTTGGTCCACACTAAAGTCAGAACAAACTAACGAGTAAGTTGCTTTCCGATTCCCGAGTGTTAATTTCATATATGCTCTTACAAACTTAAAAAACTCATATATTATCAATCAAAACTAAAATTATCATATAGATCCAGCTTTAGTTAATGATTACTTAATGACCGTTCTACACATTTCCATATAACAGGTGCGCCAAACCTCCACATCTCTCCTTTTGTTCTCTTAACAACTTATAATCGAAAAATAAAATATGTGTGTTCGATCAGTTAATCGAACCATGAGTAATCGCATGAAAATTGAACGCTAAGTAGTCTAATAATTTGAGAAAACTATTGTTAGTGGGTATAGAAAATCTATGTTAAAATTGGATACGAAAGTTTCAAGTTTCAAAAAAATAAGGGTAAATTGATTATTTATTAATTTATTTTTAATGAATCGGGTATATTTATATTTTAACTACTTTGTAAGGGCATATATGATACTTTTAGTTTTGCAATGATATATGTAGTATTTTCCACATTTGTATGGTATATATAAAATTGCCCTAAAATATTAAGATTATTTGTGAGGTTCATGAAGCCGTGTGGGCTTGTGACAATGATAAAGCTCTGGGACAAGATGATTTTTCGTTTGCCTTCTTAAAGAAACATTGGGGCTTGTTACAAAATGAAGTTATGCCTTATGTTGTTGATTTCTTTCACAATCATCGAATTCCAAGAGGTTGTAACACATCTTTCATTACTCTACCGACTATTATTTTGGGTTATAGACCAATAAGTTTGATTAATTTACGATATAAAATTATTGCCAAGTTACTTGCCCTAAGATTATCGAAAGTGACTGATAAAGTGGTTGACCCGGCTCAATCGGCCTTTGTTAAAGATCACCAAATACTTGATGGTCCATCAACTCTTAATGAGACGGTCAAGTGGTATAAAAAGATGAAGAAGCAATTGATTATTTCCAAGGTTGATTTCACCAAAGCTTATGATTCCCTTGCATGGAATTATCTTTTAAATATTATGGATTTTAGGAGTTTTGGGACAATTTGGATTAATATGATTAAAGAATGCCACATGTCCTCTACATGGAGGGTTCGGGTTCTAATAAATGAGAATCCGACGAAAGATTTATTTTTCATACAGGTCTTAGAAAAGGTGATACATTGTCGACTTTTTCTCTTTATAGTGGCAATGGAAGGTCTCCATGTTATGCTTATTGAACTAGTTAACTCAAGTCTTTTTAAACCAGCGATTATTGGTAAAAAAAATAGTCATTTTGTCGCATGTTTTTTATGCTGATGATGTGGTGTTACTTGGGGAATGGTCCAAGGAGAACTATGCAAATGTCCTTCAAGCCTTAAATTGCTTTTATGTTGTTTCGGGTTCGCAGATAAATTATGGAACCCCAATATTAACGGAGTGAAGTTTCCAATGGAATTAGGTTTATGGTTAAATCGATGGGATGTAGCTCGTGTACTTTTCCTTTTAGGTACCTTATGTCTGTTGAGGAGAAAATGCAACATTAAAGTATAGGGATCCCATAATTCCGAAGGTCATTGATTCCATTCATAATAATAGTGATGTAGATGTCGTGCTTTAATAAAAAACAAGCATTTAAAATCTTAAATACTTATAACTAGTATGGGTAAGTAAGGTCGTCTCCACATGGAATCAGTGGGAAGTGCCAATCAAATTCATAATTTATGAAATATTAAACTAAGTGGACAGACGATGTGCGTTTTGAAAGATTTGTTAAGCAAAGACAATGTTACTTTGATTTGTAAACAATTATGAAGAAATAACCAATCTCCATGTTTCAGGTTGCGAAGCAAGTTGTACAAGTAATTAAACCTATTTGGAAATCTTTTTGTTTGAATTAATAAGCAAAAGACTAAATATTTGGCTCTGTTGATTATCAAAACTTAATTCGAACAATTGGCACAACTGAATAATGATCTAATTGATTACCCGTTTTAAGTATTGATGAATGAAATCAATGCTATGGTTAATGATAAACGAGTCAACGACGATAAGAACTCAATCCTAAATGTTGATAACCGTAAACCAATTAACTGATACAATCTTAAGCATTAAATTACGAAAAACTGTTTAAGCATACAAACAAATGTAAAGATTTAACTAACCGAATGATTAACCAAATCCAAACCCAATATTATGGTTCAAAATACCAAAAAGTCTAACCACAAACACAACCCTACACTCAGAGATGGTCACAGTAGCTTTAGCCTAGCATAAGCATCTTGGAAATCTTGATTCTTGTTTGAGATGATGAGAACATGGATGCTTGTGGTGATTGGTAGGTGTTACGTTGGTGGATGATGGCTCCACAGTCGTCCTTAGTGGCTAGGGTATGAAGAATAATCGATTTAAGGTTTATTCCGACTTAAATATGTAAGAAAACAAGCCCAAAACACAATTCCCGTCAAACCTAGCCAAGGCCATAGGCTACGGCCCTTAAGCTCTGCCTTACGACTCCCAATATTTAATTTTCATACTCTTCTCGTCGAGAAACCCAAAATTCATATATTATGGGTTCCGTAATTCATTTTCTAGCCCGGATATGCCCGTTTTACTTTAGATGCGCATGAATCACTTCCGAACACCCCCGATTGCTTCCTTTTCTCCCATAACTCAATTCCTTGCCTTACTAAGTGCTCCAAATTAGTTTCTTTAAGCTCCGAGCACCTGTAAACATAAAACACTCAAATTACTAGTGTTCGATACATATAAACAAATAAAATACACAAGATTACACACTATAAACACATGCTTTCAACCACACATCAAATAGCGGTAACAATTTAAACGTTTCAATAAACACACAGTTGAGAAAGGAAATGAAATTTGAAGTGGTACTGTAAAGTGCAATCATTTCCTAAATGATGACAAGGTCGTCCCGTTCACAACTTTGAAGAAAGTTGTGGTTTATGGGGATTCTACTCGCTCATGGATTGACCATTGGGGGCACTTAAAAATAATAAAAGTTGCCTATTAGAGATCTCCCGAGACTGGAGATCGTGGGTGTGGGAATGGCATCACCAACTTAGAGAAGGAATTGGATCGACCCAATTTGAGTCCCTTTAGGTTATTCTCGAGTAACATCATAGGTCAAATAATAATGATTATCGGAGTTGAGAGTTTGATAATCAAACATACTTTGTGGTTAAAAATATAAGGGCAACGATTATTAAAAATATGCTCCCGAAGATTACGTGGCACACAAGATGGAATGTAAGCATTCCTTGTCAACATTTTTGTTTGGAGACTTTTCTTTGACAGGTTACCTACTCAAGTTAATCTCTCTAATAAGGGGTTAGATGTTCTTTGTTCGAGACATACTGAAACCATGAATGATGTTTTCTCCTCTTGTTTTGTGACTTTGAAGGCATGGAGATCGATCATTGCTTGGCTACAACTTTCGGGGCCGAACCTTATGAATCAAAGGGAGTTATACGATTCGCTTGATCAATGTCATTTATCAAAGATTAAGAAACAGGTTGTCGAAGTATTTACTATGTGATGGGCTATTTGAAAGAATAGAAACGAAACTATATTTAAAGCCAATGATTTGAAGACAGAGGTAATTTTTGACACTTTTTTATATAGTTTTCCTTTTTTTTCGGGTTCGAGTATAACAGGGTATTGAAATAGGATATGGTCCGGATATTAATACCTGGTTTTGACTTTTTAATTTATAAAAATAATTAAATATATTACCACAACCATAAATTACGCAAACCGTACATGAGATTTTCACCTCATACGGCTCCCCGTTCAATTCTTTCGAAGTTATTGGATCCTTTTCCGCGTTCGAGAATCCTCTCCCTTCTTCCACTCCGTCCCGTGACATTTTGTACCCAAAACAAACGCGCTACCAAGCTGCGCTATATCCCTTCCGTTGGTCTACAGTGTCATTGTAGAGAATTCCTGTCTTGTTTTCCACATCGTTATCTCCTCTATTAAAATCTAGAGTTTTTCTTTTCATTTCGTCTTTCTGGTCTCATTTAACTTATAATAATAGAAAAAGACTTCTATCTATATAAAATATGGAAATATTTTCCTTTGGTCAATCGGTGATTAAAATGAACTGAAAAGGGGAAGAGGAACGAGAGGCGTCCCTGGCTCACTAGTAGGTTACGAGGGTATTAAAAAAGGGCTCTTTCACCTGCCCATGCATTCGTTCGGATCCATTCTTCCTTCTTTACCTTTTCAACCCACCCTTACTAGCTAATAGGGCTTACTAAAAAACGAATTTGCCTCTTCCTGGCAATGAATTAAGCGGCAGCGAGGAGGTCCGGTCTTGCAGTCAAGCTCCCTTCTGCCTTTGCACTCGAGGGCCAATCTCCGTCCGGCCCGAGGAAACCTTTGCACGCGTCCGTTACCTTTTGAGAGGCCTACTCCCAATAGAAACTAAGTACAATTTATTTGCGTTTAAATATGTGTTTTTCTAAATATAAAGTAAACATAAAAATGTACTTTGAAAATTCTCCTATTCTATCGGGGACTAAAAAAACTAGTATCGGGTATACGTTATAACTTGGTACGACTATAGGGTATGACCACTTCCAGGTATAAACCGAGCATTGTTTCAAATATGTGTATTGAGCTCAAAATGCATATTATCTATTACTTTTATAGATTTACACTATTTAAAAGGTTGTTTTGCCATTCATTATATATAGTTTTATGATTATATATATATATATATAGGGTGGAGTTATTCTAAAAAGTTTAGTGTGTCTAAAAAGCGTAGGAAGGTATCTAGAGCGTTGGATGTGATGATCCAATTGTTGAGATGGTAAGTTGAGATTTTTATGGGTGTGTTTTAATATAATGGTTTAATAGTATCCATTAAGGGGTAAATTAGTCATGTAACTTTTTGAACATGCAGACCAGTCAACCAAATATCAATGAAAAGTCCTATTTTTATGCCATCATTATAAGCCTCTCTCTATTTTGTAGCATGATTTACGAAGTGTTTTATTTCATTGTTTTGAAGATTGGCTGAAGTTGCTCAGAGACACAATGTAGGAGATCAGAAACCGAAAAATTGTTAGTCTTCTTAAGCATTTTTTGGTTGAAGGTCTTCAATATATTCGTCTTTTGGTGTCGTCGGAGAGTTATTCCGGTCAATTTCCGGTGTGTTTCTGTAACTCTGTTATGTTGAATTTTGTAGTCGGAAAGAACAGAGAAGAAGACACCGAGTAACGCGTTACGAAAAATCAAGGTGTGTTCTTGTGTTAATCTTATTAATTAGCCTCAATTGAAGAATCCTCAATTTCTAAGGTTTTCTGTGTTGAACGGAGGATGGTGGATGGTGTGTTCGCCCCAGCAAACACAAACACCGGTGAAAGGGTGTGTGATACAGACACACACCGAAAGAGTATATGGCATTGAAGCTGGATTCCGTGTGGATAATTGTGTTATACTGAGTTGTTGTATTGAGATGGTGTGTATGTCGGTTGCTAGTAGGATGCTTGGATGGTCTGTGTTCGATGTTGTTGTTTTGGTTTATGTGTTTAGATTTTTAATATATTGTTTTCTTTGAAGTGTTTTTTGTTGGTTTTTTTTGTTGTTTCGATTTTGATTGTTTAGGAGTATACTGTTTGATTATGATTCTTGGAGAAATATCTTGATTAAAAGTGAGGACCATTTCAAATAATAAAACTCTTCTATCATGTCGGATATATTAGCAAACAATTAGGGATCACAATAACAATTGTGATTTTAAATCCATAATTAAAAGATTTGACCGATTACCATCATGCCCCTATGTGTTATATTGCATCTGTTATATTGCATCTGACGGTTCAAATTTCTTCTTACACTTTTTAGGAAAAAGTGTTTTTTTATTATAACATTGCTCTCTCTCTCTCTCTCTCTCTCTCTCTCTCTCTATATATATATATATATATATATATATAGGGGATGGTTCATGCGAGAAGCAAACAGTTACGCCCTGCTTGCGGTGCGCGCATATAATGTATATATGTGTGAACCCTCGGGTGGGCAAAAGTAAAAGTGCACTAATTTTGACGTTATTTTACTAATCTCGTGAAAATAACGTTAAAAGTGGCGGAAGGTTAATCAGGCATCATGTGGTGGCGTTGATAGCCGAAAGACAAGGGCACATGCACCAATCAGCCGGTGTCCCTGATGATTAAGTGCTATGTGCCTTATGTCCAAGGCTTGATGCAAAACTACTATCAAGCCGGGGGTCTCACCGGAAGCAGCCTCTCTATCCCTATGGGATAGAGGTAAGACTGTCTACATCTTACCCTCCTCAGACCCTACCATAGCATTGCTATTGGTGGGATATACTGAGTACGATGATGATGATGATGATGATGATGTTCATGCGAGAAGTGAAATTGTAGCGAGAAATGCGAGAAGTTAATCTTAGTCATTGATTAAGTGTAATCAATGGTCCAAAATACAAAAGACATTTTTATAATTACAAACAACATTAATATGGTGGTTATTAATGTGAAAGGGCAAAAGTGTAATGTAGGTCACATAAAAGAAAAAAACGCATGAGCTTTATGAAATCCTCAAATTATGCCTAAATAAATTATGATTTTTAATATTGCATCAATTTGTAAATATTCAAAGAATGATGGTACGTCATTTTCAATTTTTTTTGCCAATCAAATTTAATATAATTTATTTACAACATAATAGATGCAAATATTTGAATTAATTACTGAGAATTTTCGATCCAAAAAGTATATTTTTAAATATTGAATCCATTTGATGTAACAACATAACGTTCACCAAACATCTCACTTGTGTACTTGTGTAGTAATTGTTTCATATAAGTTTCTTTTTTTTATTGTGTAGGGTATGCATGATAAGTTTTTTTTACTGTGTAGGGTGTGTAGGATACGTTATTTTACTGTGTAGGGTGTGTAGTATAATTTTTATTATTATTGTGTAGGGTGTGTAAGATAAGTTTTTTTACTGTGTAGGAAATAGTTTTTAACGATTAAATGTGTAAGATAGATGTGCTTACTATGTATGGTAAATAATGTTGCTGCTGTTGAAGTTCAAGAAAATAAAGCTAAAAGAATGTCAAAATTGAGCAATGTGAAATTCCAAGTCTACGTACAACAATAATACATGTATATTGTTAATATTATTGTAATTTGTATATGGCTTAAGTTTCTATATAATAATAAATTGATGTGATGACCCAATAATAATAATAATAACCATTTTTCATTCAATAAGAATATTTTGTTCAATACAAATATTCAGCTTAATCTTAATATGTTGATGTTTAAAATTGTAAACAAGTCGAGGGACGATGGTGAAAGAATTTAGATATTTATTATAAACAAATAATAATAATAATAATAATAATAATAATAATAATAATATGTTTTGAAACCCCTTACAATTAATAGTTACTAAAACTAACTTTTGGATAGATTACATTCATACCCTTGTAGATAAATTAATGGAAAAATAAAAAGAAAATATATGATTGGTTGTAATGACTTATCGCACTAAGAATACTTCTGAAATGAACCTAATCATATATATATGAAATGAACCTAATCATATATATATATATATATATATATATATATAGGATTAGGTTCATTTCAGAAATGTTTCTTATTGCGAGAAATGAATTCTACCAATCATATATTTTTCTTTTATTTTGTAATTTATTTAATGACAATGGTGCTATAGTAAAATGTGCATCATTTCATATTTGGTAAGTCATAATGTATGGAGAAGTTATAATTAATTTGTCTTTTTATTTTTTTTAAATATAACCAAATCAACCAATATTAATTTTTTTTTATTTTTTGTATCAAATTCAATTTTGTTGATTTATCAATATTATTTTTTTTCTCGTAATTTGAATTCGTACCTTTATCCAGATAATAGTTCTTAGATTTAATAGCGCCGACAAATTACGCAGTACATAAATGAACATACACATGAATAAAATTACACATACTCAATTCGAAATACAACCTACATAGTACATATACGAGCCTATACAATACATAAATGAACTTACACTGGATAAAAATTATACATACATCATTGGAAATACCACCTACACAGTAATATATAAACCTACACATAGTACATATACGAGCCTATACAATACATAAATGAACCTACACAGGATAAAAGTTATACATACACCATTAGAAATACCACCTACACAGTAATATATGAACCTACACAGTTCATAAACAAACCTACACACGATAAAAATCACACGTACACAATTCGAAATACTAGATACACAGTACATATATAAACCTACAAAATTTATTATTTTTTTATTTTTCATATTATACTACATATAATATATAACAAATCATGTTAACAGCCTACAATTGTAAAATTTTCACATACGCAATCGTAATTCCACCTACACAATACATTAATATGCATGTATTTATAATAAATGAATATGTGTAGGAAATATATAATATTTTACTGTATTTGAAAAAAAAATATAATTGAAGATATTATAGTATTTGATTAAAATTATATTTTTTTAACATTAGTTTGATTAATAACATCAATTAGAAAATAAGAACTAAAAAATTTTAAGGTAATTTTCTATTAGTAATAATAACAATTAAATGTTATTAATGACTTTAAGTTTCACTTTGAAAAGTCTAAAAAACAAATACTAAACTACCCGTCTTCATTAAATATTGGTAGATTAATATCTTCATAATTACAAGTTTACCATAACTTTGCTAATCCATTGATTACACATAATCAATGGTCTATATTAATTTCTCGCACTTCTCGCATGATCCATCCTATATATATATATATATATATATATATATATATGTATGTATTGGATCATTTCAAAAGTTTTTTTACTGTGAAAAGTGCGAAAAGTGAACGTGTAACTTCATTAATCCCTAATTTCACTCCCTTTCTTATGTGTAGGTGCGTATGTTTTGTATATGTGTGCGTATGTGTGTAGGTATACACATATTATGTAAAAAAAATTTACTTGCATATGTAACTTGGTTATCGCACGCATATGTAAATTTGTAATTACATATAATAAATATAATAAATGATAAAATTATCTAAAACCTTACAAATATAATATAATATTCAAAAGGTAAACAACCAAAATAATTGGTTGTGGGAGTTTTCAAAGTTTTTAAGATTTATAGTTTGATGAGCCGTTTCAACATCACTGGATTGAGTTAAATCGAAGTTCGTTTGATTCATGGTTTCCCAGTTTCACATTTTTTTATGGTTTTCCAATAAACCTTTAAAAATTTTGTCTTTAAAAGTTAAAAGTATATTTTAGAACGATAATTTGATAAATGATAAAATATTTTGGAAACATAAAGTGAAACAGTACATGTATACTGAATTGATGTAATTTTAAACATACATACATAACATACATGCATCTATATGTGTGTGTATAAACACACAAATATAATGCACCTTAAATTTTGTGTACTATATAACATTGAAACTCACATGATTTAGGAAGTAAAAAATTAGAGGAAAGAACATATATTAAGTAAATAAGGCCCATGTTTTGAGATTACACGTATCATTAAATTAATAAAAAGAGTGTTGAGTTTGACTTTGAGTTCTTGAAGTTGACAGTCGGTGGAAGATGTGTTTGTTTGAATATACTTGGAGTTGAGAATATATTTTTAAGTACGTGTTGACACCTCCAGAATGTTTTGCAATTGTAGAGGATCCGCCGTAGACACAACGGAACATAATAGGGATATTTTTTTACATATAGGTGAACTAATCATATAATATAAATCTCTATGTACTAAAAATATATAAAAAATAATAATAATTATTCATCTGTAAAAATATCTATTAACTAGTATTATTCTTAAATCACAAGAATTATAGAGTATGCATTACTTAATTAATAATTAATACATATGCTTATGAGTAAATGCAATGTTTGTAGAACCATTAAATCTACTGACCCTCTAAAAAAGTTGTCTTAATAACTCTTTTAGATATCGAATGTGGTTAAGAGGGTTGATTACCAATGAGTTTTTAGGTGTTGCAGTGTTGCAACTATGAATTAATTGCTACTATACCACGGTTTAATGAGAGGAATCGTTGCGCTACTACAAGGATGAGATTATCATAATCGATTGCTACTACGAAGATGAGAGGCTAAGAATAGTTATGGTTAAACATATAGAATAGAAGTATGGATTGCTAGGGTTCAGAACGGATGGATTGAATTGTCTATGCATCAATGAAAATTTGATTGGAATGACCGATTGTTGTAGAAGTCTGATGCGGCTATGTTTAGGATAACGGGAGTTGTAACATGTATAATTTTATAATATTTAAAGCTAAATAGTTAAATGAGTTTAGACATGACATAAGCAGGTTAGGATATGTTTCCGGTGGTTTAGACACGATTTAATAATATCATAAACGCGCCAACTTATTTATGACACAAAACATGTTTAAGTCAAACCAAGCTCTATTTAACTTCATGTCATATTAACATGTTGTGCCAAAAACTAGCCCTACGTTTAACCTTTCTGAACACGACCCATCTTCATGGGTAGCATCCCCTCTGAAGAGGTAGGTCCCAGCAGAGCCCAGTTGGACCCGCAAGACTCACCTTGAAGAGGGACGTTTGCGCAAGGACCAACTGGTTCCGCAGGACCCACCATACTCAGAGATGAAGACCTTACGCGCAGTACGCCAGCTGTTCCCGCAGGGCAAGCCTCTCAATGGTGAAGTATCCCGCCTGTCCCCGCAGCTGCGGATACAAGCCATCAGGGAAGGCTACCCGCACTAATAGCAAGGCTACACGCACAAGGCACTAACTCAATAATTCAGTGTCACCTGAAGGAACGAGCAAGGCGGGAATACTCCCGCCCAAATGAGCCAGTCTGTATGCTCCTGGAAGATCTTTTGTACTATACCTGCCAAGGTATGGACAAAATAGACAAGATCTGACCAAAGCAGCCCATGAACCAATCACAGGGTGACAGCTCACCGACAAACAGTACGAGGAGAATGCTCTAGTACTGTTTGTCACTATTAGCCGCTGCCTACTCACCAACCCTTGTCGTGGCACGCACATAGCCTGCAGTTAGTGGAAAAGGAATAGTACACAGCCGGCCTGGTCACTATCAGCCGCTGCCTACCCACCAACCAGCATGGCACGTGCGTAGCCCATAGTTGGTAGAACAGGAATATTCTACAGCTGGCTGTACCTGCTTGGAAACCTACATTCGGCTATAAATACTCCAACACCTTGGAACGGTAGGATCATCTTGTATTTTACATTCACTAGCTATTTCTCTCAATATACATTTATATTCAGAGCAATCTAGTCTGATTCTCACGCCGGAGGGTGGTCACAAGGAGGAACCCCCCCCTTCTCAGTGACGAGCTTACGGTGTCTGTTTTGCAGGTCATCTGAAGAACATCCTTCTTTGCCGGACCTAACCCTCGTGGGAAACATTACTTAGCCCCCAGATTATCCGTAATCTGCCCGGGGTCGATTAGTGTTTCTTCATTGGCGCCATCCGTGCATAAAAGCTAGAACTAATTCTCAGTTTTTTCAAAATTTCTGAAGAAATGGTTAACGTTACTCCGGTCCCAAGGCCAGTAAGTGACCAGGAAACCCCGGTAACCACAACCCCAGCTACTGGGGGGAACACCGGCGGTTATACAAATTTTACGAACACTACCTCGGTTACCCAAGCCGGGGCAAGTGCAGTAAACAATATTTCACTGGGGTTCACTGATGCCCAGTTGGAGAAACAGGCGAGTCTCCCTCGCCAAACACTCGATCAAGTTAAGGCGTGGGCCGAAGCACGTCAGAAAGAGTTCCAAGCTGAGTTGGATGAACGCTTGCGTTCACTCCAACAGGCTGACGAATTCGGAAATACTCGACAACAGCTCAACATGAACAGTGAGTACGAGTACTCGGACAATGATCGGGAGGAATCCGACACCGACGCAAACCCTCGCCACAGGGCGAAAGGGAAGCGTAAGGAAACGGACTTCCAACCAAGAAGGAATTTTGGAGAAACCTTCAAACCAAGGAACGCGGGAGGAAACCCACGTGACTTCTCCAAAACCTTTAGACCAACTGCCGCAAATGCGGGAAGGTCCAAGTTTACAAGGGACATTGCGGAAGCAATCGCCCCGAGAAGTGCCAAACAGATGTCCAACATCGGTACTTATGATGGTCTATCTGACCCAGACGATCACATGAACAGATTCATAGCGGGGGCAACCGTCAGTAACTGGACGGAACCCACGTGGTGTTATATGTTCCAAATGACGCTGGTTGGAGCGGCCAGGGCGTGGTTTGATCGTTTACCGGTCCACTACATCTATGATTGGGCGGACTTTCAACAAAAGTTCAGCCAACACTTCAGTCAACAGAGGAAATATACTGAAGAGCAGTGGGACGATCCTTAACTGCGTGAGAGAGGAAGATGAATCTTTACTAGACTTCATCACTCGCTTCAACTCCAAAAAGCTGAGTCTGGGCGACATAAGTGAAGATCTTGTTCGCGCCGCTTTCATCCAGGGTGCCGAATACCCAGAGCTTATCCGCACGCTGGACGGTAAGGACGGCATGCCATCCACATGGGATGCCATCATGACGGCGGCCAAGCGCTTTGCCGAGACGGAGAAGCAACTGGGTAGGGACCTTCCCAGAGTACACATCTCTACACGCAGAGGACCAGAGAAAACAATGTTCGGATCGCCCGGCAGAACAAAAAGAGGAAGCTAGGTATTTGGCAGTCAAGGGTAAACTTTGACACCTCATCAAGCTCTCGCCCTCTTGTTGGCGGAAGGGATAACACGCACCCTTCAAGCCGAAAACACCGGTGGACGCCACTCACCAAAAGCGTCACGGAGATATTTGCCACCGAAAAACTCCCATGGCCAAAAGCTCCAATGATCCGGCAACGACCTAATGCGGATCAGAGCAAATTCTGTGACTTCCACAGGACAAAGGGTCACAGTACAGAGGAGTGTACATCCTTGAAGGATATTGTTGAAACATTCGTCAAGGATGGAAGACTTGCACACCTTGTGGCATCAATCAAGAATGGAGGAAGGAATGATAACCGGTATAAAGGCCATGGACGAAAGCCCGTTGACATCAGCATCCACATGGTTCATGGCAACATCAGAGGAATAAAAAGATGAACAACAGAACCATGCGAATGGAAGGAAGTTGAGGTGCGCTTCCCGCGAGTGCCAGAAGGACCCAGCAAGGAAGGCCCTATCGTCAACAAAAGCCAGCTGGGGCATTACATAACTTCCCGCACTCTTGCTGACAACGGCGCCTCGTCAACGGTTATGTACAGGCAGTTCTTCGACAAGCTAGACGACGAAGACAAAGAACGCCTGGAAACGGTTTACGCCTCAATGGAAGGGTTCGACGGCAGCACAAACCCCCCCTGGGTATCCTATCTTTCCCCGTCATCCTCACGGACGGGAAATACTCTCGCACAGAAGACGTGGACTTCGTCGTAATGAGGAACCCACATCACACATACGACATTCTCTTCGGGAGAGACGGGATGGCAAGATTCAACGCCGTGGTATCTTCAGTCCAAGGCATGATGGGATGGCCAACTGCTGAAGGTGTAGCGATGATCACCGGTATCCCCCAGGTATGCATCGCATCCGTCTCATCTAAACCCAAACCAAAGATGGCTAAACCAACCATCACCGAACCAGAAAAATGGGCCCTCAATGGCAAACACCCTGACCAGGCTGTTACAATTGGCCCAACAATCGCTGATCCTACGCGCACCTTACTCAAACGCTTACTACAGAGAAACGCTGACATCTTCGCGTGGACACCAGCTGACATGACTGGTGTACCTCGAAGTAAAGCAGAGCATAAGCTCAAGTGTGACCCGGCTTTTACGCCAGTCATACAAAAGCGCAGAGTAATGGGGGCGGAACAGGCTAACGCGTGTAGAACCCAAGTCAAGGAACTCCTTGACGCGGGCATCGTACGCGTTAGTAGATATCAAACATGGGTTGCAAATCCCGTTATGGTACCGAAGGCTAACAAACAATGGCGCATGTGTATAGATTTCAAAGATTTAAACAAAGCATGCCCCAAAGATTGTTACCCGTTACCCGAAATTGACCTCAAAGTGGATTCATTAGCACCGTTTCGCCTTAAATGCTTCCTTGACGCATATAAGGGGTACCATCAAATCCACATGGCTGTAGATGATCAGAACAAAACCGCATTTCGGACGCCCGATGGCACATTTTGTTATCAAATGATGCCATTCGGACTTAAGAATGCAGGGTCCACATACCAACGCCTGATGGACAAAGAGTTTCATGCCCAAATTGGGAGAAACTTGGAAGTCTACATGGATGATTTGGTCATCAAAAGCCCTGAGCCAGAAGCGATGTTGAAAGACATCGAAGAAACTTTCAACACGCTCAGAAAGATAAACATGAAGCTCAACCCGAGCAAGTGTTCCTTTGGGATGGAAGAATGGAAGTTCTTGGGAGTCATTGTTACTAAAGATGGCTTCAGAGCGAACCCTGAAAAGGTCGAAGCCATTATCAAAATGGAATCACCTACTACCATCAAGCAAGCTCAGACGCTGAATGGACGCCTAGTCGCACTTAACCGCTTTTTGTCAAACCATGCGGATAGGTCGTTCCCATTCGTATCAACATTGAGAAACTGTTTAAAGAAAACGCACTTCCGCTGGACACCAGAAGCGGAAGCAGCTTTTCAGGAAATTCGGTCATGCTTGATCGAACTCCCAACGCTCACAGCACCAGAAGCGGGGGAGGAATTAATCATATATCTTTCTGCCACAGATAGAGCAACCGGGGCAGTCCTGCTAGTAGAGCGGAAAGGTATCCAGATGCCTATTTACTATGTTAGCCGTGTCCTAACAGACGTAGAAACCCGGTACTCCACCTTGGAAAAATTAGTCTTAGCACTTGTACAAACTTCACGCAGACTAAGACGATATTTCCAAGGTCACCCAATCACCATTCTCACCAACTTCAAACTCGCAAACGTTCTAGGCAAACCCGAATTATCGGGACGTCTAGCCAAATGGGCAATTGAGTTGGGGGAATATGCGATAAAGTACAAGCCAAGACCAACTATGAAAGGCCAGGTCCTGGCCGACTTTATTGCAGAAGTCCCCGCTTCGCGGGAGAAAGAGTGCCAGGAGGAGGCTCAACCCTCCCCAGCATAGGACATCAATGATGTTTGGCGACTCTACACTGATGGAGCAGCCAGCAACGAGGGTTCAGGCGTAGGGTTGAAATTAACCAACCCAGCAGGCCAAGAATACACTTACGCTATTCGACTGGACTTTCCAAGTACGAATAACGAAGCCGAGTACGAAGCATTCTTGGCAGGGCTGAGAATTGCGCGTAAAATGGGAGTGAAAAACTTGGAAGCCCACGTAGATTCCATGTTAGTAGCCAATCAGATAAACGGAACGTACACGGCCGTGAACGACACAATGGCCCTGTACCTTGCACAAGCAAAAACCCTTATGCGCGATTTTAATGATTGTAAAGTCATACACGTCAAGCGTAGCGAAAACAAATCTGCGGATCCGTTAAGCCAGCTTGCATCATTAGCCTTCACCCATTTGGGAAAGGACATCCGCATTGAACTCCTTGAAGCACCATCAGTCCCGCACAAGGAAATTTGTGTCATCCAAACCGGTACAGAAACGTGGATGACACCAATAATAAATTACCTTGCAGCGGGTATACTACCAGAGTCAAAAATACAGGCAAGAAAAATACGTTGTAAAGCATTAAACTATCAACTTATCGATGACATCCTTTACAGACGTAACTTTCTTGGCCCACTCTTAAGATGCGTGGACAACCAAGATGCTGACTACCTCCTAAGGGAAGTACACGAAGGCATCTGTGGAGTACACGCAGGTCCACGCGCTGTTGTAGCTAAGCTAAACAACGCGGGATACTTTTGGACGGGGATGCATACGGATGCGCTGGTATACATCAGAAAGTGTAGGTCTTGCCAACTCTACGCACCCAACACGCATCGCCCGAAGAATGAACTTGTTCCAGTCACCTCTTCATGGCCATTTCAGAAGTGGGCCATCGATGTGACAGGCCCATTTCCTGCAGCAGCAGGAAACGTTCAGTTCCTAGTGGTAGCCATCGACTACTTCACCAAGTGGATAGAAGCAAAACCCTTAGCCCAAACAACCGCAAAACATATTAAAAAATTTATTTGGGAATTTATTATTTGTCGTTTCGGACTTCCACAGACTTTGGTGAGTGATAACGGCACCAACTTTGATGACAAGAAACTACAAAAGTGGCTAGAAGAACTTCAAATCACCCACACCTTTACCTCAGTGGCACACCCGCAAGGTAACGGTGAGGTGGAAAGAGCAAATAAAAGCATCGTCGAAGGCATAAAGAAAAGACTCCTGGAACACAGATCCGGCTGGGTAGACGAAGTTCCACACGTCCTTTGGGCAAACAGAACGCTGAAAAAGGCCAGTACGGGAGAAACCCCGTTCAGCCTCACTTATGGCACAGAAGCCATGGTCCCAGTCGAAATTGGTTTGCCCTCACCAAGGGTCTTGATTCAGCCAGAAGACAATGATGCGGAAAGACGGTTAGACCTTATGCTAACCGAGGAACGCAGAGACTTAGCCGCAGCGCGTGAAGAAAACTACAAGCGACAAATGCAAAAGTACTACAACACGCGGGTAAAACTCTGCAACTTCAATGTAGGAGACTACATATTGCGTAACAACGAGGCTTCAAACCAAGAGCGCCCAGGAAAACTGGCACCGGCCTGGGAAGGACCATACATTATCAAAGAAGTTTTGGGAAAAGGCGCATACCGGCTCGAAAGGCTCGATGGCACTCCTATCCCAAGAACATGGAACGGAGCTCAATTACGCAAATGTTACATGTAGATCAATTCCAAATTTGTAAAGAAAAGGCCTAGAGCCACTTCTAATGGAAATGATTCTCCTTTCACATTGTGTTGATAGCCTTACCTTTATACTTATGAACTTCCCACGCTGATATGCCGGTATTCACCGCATAAATATGGGAAGAAGTAAGTCGTTGCGTGTGGAAGGCGGCAAAACCCGCATAAACACATAAAACGGTAAAAATTTCTAAGGAAAACCTTCACGCAGGTCAGCTATAGGTGAAGTTTGGTCATCCCAATAAATGAAAGTGACGGTCCCACCCGCACAATCATGATAAAGGAAACTGAACATTGACCTATTGGCAACCGCGCGTCGAAAGGTTAACTTATTCAAAACACTTAGAAAATTTCAAAGGAAAAGATGAGGAAAACTTCCACGCAGGTCAGATATAGGTAAAGTTTAGCCATCCTACTAAGTGCAAGTGACGGTCTTATTCGCACAATCACGAAAGAGGAAGCAAAACTTTAACTTATTATCTGCCACGTTGAAAAATTTAACTTATCTAAGTACTAAAAAAATTGCTAAGTTAAATCAAAATATGCGTGAAATAAACAAGGCAAGGCATTAGCAAATAATCTTTATTCCATCAAAATTCAAATATTACAAAGATTGCTGGGTACATACCCGCATACAAAAGAAGCTATACAAAAATAAAAATCTACTCTAATGGTGGAAAGGGATTTAAAGGATCAAGCTTCAGGACCACTTCCACTTGGACCCGCACCATCAGTAGAGTGTGGCGGTTCAAGGAAAGCTTTAAGGATAGCTAGCCCATCATCAGCAGCAGCAATCTCGTTCACCTTCTCCACCTCCGGATGCGGGAAGGCAGCATACTGATTCACTGCTTGGTCATACGCAGCTTCAGTATCCACATTGTAAAGAGGGAAGTTGGAAGGCGGGATGCCTTGTTCAACAAACCCTAGACCAAGCAGGAAGCCAGCCTTTTCCCCATCCTCATGAGAAGCGTTGAGGGCTGCGCTCATCGCATCGTCATATGATGTGTTCGTGAACACCCGATGCACAACCTACAAAACAGAAGTTTGTCAAAAACTCAAAAGGAAAAGCGTAAAGAAGTTAGAAGTTAGGAAGCTGCGCATGCCTGCGACAACGCTTCTCGAAGAAGCCATTCCTTGGCAACCAGAGCCTCCTGGAGGGCAGCTTGAGCTTCATTACGGGCGCGTTCGGCTTCGTTCTTTGTGAGGTTGGCAAGCAACACATCTTTGGCTGCAGCCTCTTCGACGCCCTTTAGCTTACGCTCAGTGTGGTCAAGCACCCCCCTCTGGTCCAAGATCTCTTGTAGCTTCTTGGCAGCTTCCATGGCCAAGGCATCATGAGCCTGCTGGAGCCTCTCTAATTTGGCTTTAAGTTCCTCATTTTCGATGCATAGAGGCTCAGCAGCAGCTTCAGCCTTGGTGGCCCTTTCGGTTGCGTTCCATGCAGTTTCCTTAGCCAGCCGAAGCTGTTCATTAACAGCTTGGACAGCCTTGGAACGGGCCTCCAGACGAGCCTGAACGTCAACCTCAAGGGCCTTGAAGGCCTTCTCCTTTTCCGCAGCAACGGAGGCAAGCTTCGCATTCTCTTCCCGGATAGCCCGCGCCTGAGCCACTTCAAGGCTACGCGCCGTCTTCAACTTGTCGTTTTCACGACAAAGTAGCTCGACGCGCGGCTGCATCCGGGCGAGAAGGATTCGGAGCTCGTTGGACAGCCTACCTTCCTGGTAGCTGGCCATGGCCTCCCCCAGCGCACATCTTGGGGCGGCGTGACGCGCCCATTCGACGCATTCCTCAGCAGTCCGGAGGGTCGTTCCCCGGCGGATCTTCCACCGAGGAGCGTACACCTCGTTGGAATCACGAACTGCAATAAAACAAAAAACAGTTAAGAGAAAGAAATAATGAAAGGGATATAGGCCAAAATAACCCTACGCACCTGTAGGGTCGACAACAGGCCGATAGCCACCAAACCCATCACCTGAACCTAAGGGATATCCATCCAAAAGGTCAAGGAGACGGGAAGGAGGCAAGGATTGGCTAGACGCCCCAACCCCAAACATACCTGAAGGACTGGCCGTAGTCGCAGACGCCGGAGGAGACACGGTAGAGGCTGCCGCGGTGGAAACCAACGGAGGTGAACTCACCGGAGGTGAACTCACAACCGTGGCCGCGGCTGCGGAAGAACCCGCAAGAGAAATCACCACCGGCTCAGTGACGGATTCGGTGAAAATGGCTACAGCCGGCGGGGATAAGGTTACAGCTGGAACAGTTGGCTCAACGGGATGAGCAACTGAACCAGTACTGCAAGCAGGCGTAGCCGCCTGGGTCATCGCCTCGGGTAGGTTGACCAAACCTACCTTCATGGGTCCAGAGCTGCTCCTTCCCGCTCCACTTTGGAATGCCGTAGCATCCACGCCTGCACGAAGACAAGATATATAAGCATAATAGCGGAAAGATAAGAAGTTAAAGTTATGAACACTTACGGGTCTTTTTGAGCCTGAAGGTGCGAACAAGCGGGGACGAACCCGATGGAGCCGGCCTCTTCGTACCGGTTACCGTCGTCATCCTGGGCTGCTCAGAGGTGACAGCCGTTTCAACCTCCGGAGCAGTGGTCTCAACACCACCTGGGTTCCCCGCCGCCTCTTCACTCTCGGTCTCTGACTCGGACCGATTCACCGGATCGGCAGTGGAGGCAAACTTCGCCTTCCCCTTCCCGCCGGCAGCCTTCTTCTTCCTCGCCAATAAAGGACCATCTGCGGATTCCTCATCAGAAGATGACAAAATTAGAGGAATTCCCGCAGAGGTTTGAGCATGGACAGGGCGAGGGTTAAAAAGTTCTTTACCTGGCCGCCTGGCGCTCAGGATCTCGTGGCCTGGCGGGTAGACCTCCACGAACCGATCCGCCGTTTGCTCAAGGATGGGCAACTCGTTCTCGTCAAGAGCGCGAGTACCCATCCGAGCGGGACCACCAGCCTCCCGCGGCTGCAGGAGAGACTGCAAGTCGTTTCCCTCTGAAAATAAAGAGATGGTTAGAACAAAAACCCTAACCTAGCAAATAAAATAAAGCATACCGTAAGGGACAGAGTTCAAACCGTATTCGAGGACGATCGGCACTTGCGGAGTCTCAGAGCCGGCATCCTTCCATACCCGGCTCATCCCGAGCATCACCATCCCGGACTCCGCAAACCGGTAAACCGGAGTCTGGATCCGGGAAATCTTGGAGAACCATTCCGCCTCCTGGTAGTTGGAGGCGTGAAGGTTGGGGAGTGCTCTCCCGTTCTTGAATGTCATCGCAATATGGACGACACGGGCAGAGATGTAGAAGAACTCCCGCTTCCAAGACCGAAGACTGCGCTCGGTGGCGCAAATCTTCAGACCCTTGATCCGGTTGACCAGGGTGTACCACCCTTGGATGCACCTCCAGGAGTAGAAGGTCATCAGGCGGTCGACATGGGGCTCTACACCCATATGAGGCACACCCACTCGAAATGGCGGATCTTCGCGATCGCCATTGGGTGTACCTCCGTCAAGTGTACACCGTGTCTCTCCAGAACACGGTACACAAACTTCGTCAATGGGAACCTCAGATTCCCATAGACGAAGAATGCAGCGTACACCCCTATCTTGCCCTTGTGGGCATCGTACACCGTCTGATGAGGCTCCGGAAACTCAGGCTCGAAAGGCTCGAGCATGAACTTCCGGACGATGTACTGGTAGAGGTCAATAGGAAGAGCGCACTGGCACTCGCCAGCAGTGCTCTTGTCGTCCCTTTCGGACGTCGACGTCGGGTTCTCGACGAACAACTCAGACTCCTCGGCAGTGGCCTCAAAATCACGGGTAGAAGACATGTTTTGGATGTACAGAACAACTATTTCAGAAGAATGCTCGACGGAATAGTGAGTATTCGCCGGAAATCGTTTAGAAGATGAAGAGAGAAGTGAAAGTGTGGACTAAGGTGCACCTTCTCGCCCTTTATATACTCATCGCAATTAATGCGATGAATTTAATGCGGAAGAGAGACAAATCGCAGGTGCAATGAAACTATGACACGTGGCAAAGAGCAAGCTGGCAACAGCTGTTGAAAGGACGCGTGCCATTAATTTCGCGGCCACGCGCCCGAAAAATCGCGCCCACGCGCCTGTAAAAGCGCCTGGAATGACCATATACTGTCACGTCGCCATAACTTCCTGAACGTCCTGACACTGTCAGAAGAAACCGTCGGACGACGTTTCAACAGTTTGGACTGTTCTTATCCTTTCACCAACTCTTCGAATTTCAAAAAGATTCAAAAGTAAGCGGGAAAATACCCCTTACCTTGGCAACCAAGTAACTATAAGACAGGTGCGAGTACAGTGTCAAGGCAAAACCCTTCACATACTTAGCACCCGCAGGGAATTGAAGCCAGGAATACCTTGGAAGTAAAGTATCTATATGACGAGTGCGGGTACAGTGTCAAGGCGAAACCCTTCACATACCTAGCACTCCGCAGGGAATTGAAACCAAGAAGGATCTTCTGGGCCATGCTTGCGGAAACGAGAATAACATCCCCGCATAGTGGGAACGTCGAGAACTAGATTGGTTGAAGCTCCAAGATGGAATTGGTTGTTTTAACATAATTGATCACTATGTTCAAAACTACCAAAACCTCATGGAGAATCTACACAAGTGGAACTCAACGCTCCTGACTTGCGAGGAGGTTACACACCTACCCGCATCATACCCAAAGATCAAGTAGAAAAGTCGGGAATTTCTGCGTGACATTAGGGAAACCGCGGGAAGAATCCCCACGGACAACCTTAAAACCAAATACTTTTCAAAACCCCTTGATTAAGTCCAAAGTTCACCTCACTTATTAACAATTCATGAGAAGAACATTGGACGGGGGGACTTGAAGAGGTAGGTCCCAGCAGAGCCCAGTTGGACCTGCAAGACTCACCTTGAAGAGGGACGTTTGCGCAAGGACCAACTGGTTCCGCAGGACCCACCATGCTCAGAGATGAAGACCTTACGCGCAGTACGCCAGCTGTTCCCGCAGGGCAAGCCTCCCAATGGTGAAGTATCCCGCCTGTCCCCGCAGCTGCGGATACAAGCCATCAGGGAAGGCTACCCGCACTAATAGCAAGGCTACACGCACAAGGCACTAACTCAATAATTCAGTGTCACCTGAAGGAACGAGCAAGGCGAGAATACTCCCGCCCAAATGAGCCAGTCTGTATGCTCCTGGAAGATCTTTTGTACTATACCTGACAAGGTATGGACAAAATAGACAAGATCTGACCAAAGCAGCCCATGAACCAATCACAGGGTGACAGCTCACCGACAAACAGTACGAGGAGCATGCTCTAGTTCTGTTTGTCACTATTAGCCGCTGCCTACTCACCAATCCTTGTCGTGGCACGCACATAGCCTGCAGTTGGTGGAAAAGGAATAGTACACAGCCGGCCTGGTCACTATCAGCCGCTGCCTACCCACCAACCAGCATGGCACGTGCGTAGCCCATAGTTGGTAGAACATGAATATTCTACAGCTGGCTGTACCTGCTTGGAAACCTACCTTCGGCTATAAATACTCCAACACCTTGGAACGGTAGGATCATCTGGTATTTTACCTTCACTAGCTATTTCTCTCAATATACATTTATATTCAGAGCAATCTAGTCTGATTCTCACGCTGGAGGGTGGTCACAAGGAGGAACCCCCCCCCCTTCTCAGTGACGAGCTTACGGTGTCTGTTTTGCAGGTCATCTGAAGAACATCCTTCTTTGCCGGACCTAACCCTCGTGGGAACATTACTTAGCCCCCAGATTATCCGTAATCTGCCCGGGGTCGATTAGTGTTTCTTCACCCTCCATCACAGCCTTTCAAAGGGGCGGATACATACTAGCCTGAGGCATCTGGTTGGTGCATTGACTATTGTTTAAACTATGACGACTATATTTCTTATATAGTTACTTTTATTTTTATCATAATAAAATCATACAAGTCCGACTAAAATGAATGAAAACTTGTCACTTCCTTGTTTGAGTATTAAAAGGCACATAAACATATATAAAAAACTAAAATATGAATGAATATTCTTTTTAGTGTTTCACATATTTAGAAAGGTTTTTAGTTCAAGTCCTATCAGTGGCAAAATAGGGATTCTAGGTTAGGTAAGGTGGGTTTTCTTATGATGGTGGTCTCTGGTACTCGGAAAATAAAGATGATCTGATAGGCCAGTGACCGGTCAGTAATTCAAATAACCATTAAAAAAACACATTTAACATTAAAATATTAAAATCAAATTACAGCATTAAAATCGTTTTTTTCTCCACATATATATGACCTCGATCAAACTATGAAATATCTAGAATTAAGTTACCTTTTCAAGTATTACAAAAGAGTAGACTTTTTCTATCACATCTATTTAAATAATTCTTCATTTAAATAAATGATAGTAATACTTGCGGGAGGGATGTTTTAAACACTTAAAATTTGAATTTACAATGAATGGTATGGATTCATAATTACATTTGAGGACTTTCAGTTGTGTTGACCTCCTTCATTGGTCAACAAAAGCTGTAATCATTACCAGCTAGCATGACCTGGATTAACATTCTCTCATGATTACCTTTACTTACAGCTCAAAATCCACAGTAAATCTACCATCTTTCTCACACATACTTATTGCCTTTGTGTATGATATTGTTTTACTTTAAATGATTTTCGTCCATATGTGTTCCCAAACTTGTGAACCTATTTCAAAACAAGTAATCTTGTTAAGTTCATGTATATGGAAAGATTATCCTGAAAAGCCAAAAATGATAAAAGGCATAGGCAGACATAAATATGCAACATGTATTATTTATTGGAAATCAGGCCCTTAATCGAACACACAAACACGGGATTGAACAACTTGTTCGACTCTTTTTATTATTATAAAACCAAGCACACAAATTACAATATCCCTAACCATCTATTTATACTAAACCTTTAACTTGTTCACCAAGACTACTAGTTAGACTCCAACTGGGAAACCAAATACATTAACAAAAATAAACCAAATTGTATTCCTAATTAAATATAAAAACTCAATAAATAATTCATCAAGAATTATCTACAACACGTTTGATCTTTATCTCCAAAATTCAAGATTAACGTCTTCATTCTCCCCCTTAATCTTGAATTGGACCCGTTTCAGCCATACCATGATCAACAAATTTAATCCCTCTTTCCTGTCATAGACCTACACCGTTCTTGACCACCGAACAAGAAAAACCAAGCTCCCCGCTTCCACCGTTTTCTTCTTCCCTTGCTAGACACGACAAGATTCAAAGGCTCCCGCTTTAACGAATCTTTTTCCGTCTGCCTACCCGCAAATCTCTGCTAAATAGATTCAACCCTTATTTGAACGTAATTTTACCACCCTGTCACACTCTTCCTTGATATGCACACACTAATATCAACCACCAACAAAGACAATAGCACCTCACTATTCCATCTTTTCGGTCGTCAAACGAATTCCTTAGCTCCCTTGCTCTTTCGTTTCTTCCGCGACACACCGGTTGGTTTTTCCGCCATAAAAATCGAACTCCTCGCTTCGATTTTTCTCCATGGCTAGAAAGAGTGTCCGACACAATAAAACACGATAAAAAAACCGGGTTTAAAACTCCCTCTTCTGCTCGATCATACCCTCATGACAAAGTTACCTTCACATCAATCAATATTTGATTCCCATGCAAGCCAATTAAGCTTTATCTCCACTGCCTAAGTTAGTTCCCACCATATATAGACACTCCTTTATTGCCGTAGATTACCACCAAAACCGTCCGTTGTTGACTAAACGTCTCTCCCCAGCCCCTGACGTTAAAGGGGCTGCTCTGCGGTCGACTCTCAAAACCGCCAACGCCAAGCTCTTATACTAATTGTTGGAAATCAGGCCCTTAATCGAACACAAAAACACGGGATTGAACAACTTGTTCGACTCTTTTTATTATTATAAAACCAAGCACACAAATTACAATATCCCTAACCATCTATTTATACTAAACCTTTAACTTGTTCACCAAGACTACTAGTTAGACTCCAACTAGGAAACCAAATACATTAACAAAAATAAACCAATTGTATTCCTTATTAAATATAAAAACTCAATAAACAATTCACCAAGAATTATCTCAACACGTTTGATCTTTATCTCCAAAATTCAAGATTAACGTCTTCATTATTTAGGTTAGGCAAGGCTAATTGAGTCAGTCTAAGAGTTTCTGACACCATTAATTGCGCGTAAGTTACTGGCGTGCCAAGTTTGTCATAAACATTGTTCGAACCAACTAGCTTTTTACGTGCACTCCGTTTTCAGATATATGAGGCTCCTTATATATATGTATTCTTCCACGGGTAGCAATGCAAACTCCACATGGCGCATACCATATTGTTTGCTAGGATATGACGTTTTGAAAGTTAAACATGACAATTGTGAAGTTGAATCCGTCACCTTAGTAAATACGGTTAGTTGGTTTGTTGGTACATGTGGTCTTGGGATTTAAATCAGGTCCATTAGCATACATTTTAATGTAGTTGTCCAAGAAGTCCTTTGTTTGTGTAACAACTCGGGTTTCCAGATTATTATATAATATTCATGATACGACCCGCTTTCGTTTTTGAGAAAAATTTTAATCAACAAAGCATTTCGTTTATCGAGTTAGTAATAATTTATTATCAATGTTTATTATATTAAAATATTATGTGTATATATAAACTTTCATTTATATTCAACTTAACCCCTAAACCAAAATTTAACCCGTTACTGTATCCACTTCGAAACTATAAGGACCCAAATGCATATATGATTATTTCATAACTCCAAACCTGGTCCAACCAGATACCCATACCCATATACCGTTTAAACCTTAACCTGCATACCCGTTTAGTTAACTTGGACCTCAATTTACGGCTTAATCATGGAAATTAGATCAATGATATTATTCCTCATCCTATAATCGGTCTACCGACGTTATGAATTTGGAAACTCGATCAATTTAACGCGTATTTGAATAATTCCTTTCCCGTCCAAACAAGTTCATCATTATACACTGTATTCATCACCATAATACAATTAATCTGGAAGAAATCATCCTTATAACCTCACTAATGAAACCCCTGTATTTAATTTTGTTATCGTAGCCGTATATACCCCCTTTTGACGTGTTCTTGGCCGTCGCTGTTGGGTAACTGTTCACCATCAATCCAATCGCGTATCAGGTAATTAAGTATTGCAACATGTTCGTTTTTAATCTGTGATCATAAACCCTAACACTAATCAAACAAACTATGAACGCTTTAATCAATTGTGCATTCTAGGGTTTATATCGATTTGGGGATAAACTGGTTACTGGTTTTAATTACTGCTTTTGTTTATTTAGCATCTGACATAATAGATCAAGTGGTTGCAGTCTACGTGTTTAACGATTGAGCCGGCCAGGGGTGCGGGTTCGAGCCCCCCTGGACGCGGCTATGTGTTTTAATTTTTATTAATTATAGTTATATATATTAAATGAATTTATAATTAATATTAATATCTATTAGACATTATTTTATCAAAACCGTCACCATTAAATTTTTGTTCTTGCAAAACCTCGTTAAAAGCTTTGTTTATATGTATGTATTATAAGTACACATTGATAAGAGTCAAATTTTTTATTTTTATCTTAAACCGACAATTTAATTCACGGTTTCTCATTGTTCAACGTTTTTATAAACTTTTATCTTTATTATATATGTATTATTTTTAAACAAAAAATAAATAAATAAATATAACAAACGTATTAGATATATTTATTTACCATTAAATTTCGTTAACGATTCAAAATGCATATTTGATCAATTATTATTATTATTATTATTATTATTATTATTATAGATAGTAGTATATGATTATTTTATTTAAATGTTATATCTCAATTTATATTTACTCAAATCATTTTATTTAGTTAGTAAATTTTAATTATGTTATTTAGTTATTTATATAAATGTATTATATTGTGTATTAGGGGTATTATATAAATAATAAAGCAAATTATTATATTACAAATAAATGATTAACAATAATGATTGTTTTGCACTAATAATAACAATAGATTCTCATCGATCAATCAATAACATCTCAATCCCAAACATAACTTTAATCACATCGAAATCCTAGTTCAAGAAATCGTGTTTTATCTTTTATAATTAATTCTTATTATTATCATTTAATTAGGAATCCTTGTCGGTGTATCCCGAAGGGTTCATCATTCCCACATCATCATTTTGTTTCGTTCATCCGATCAGGTGAGTAATCACTCCCCTATTTTACTTGCTTTCAAATGTTTTGGGGACACTTGCGTATCATTTATCCTACTATTTATATTATTATTCCTCAACCGCAAACTGTGATCTTTGTGTTGTGTATCAATTGAATGATTGCCTGTTACTTGTTATTTGCTTACTTGCTTACTTGAATCACATTTGGAGAGGTCCAACATAATCTCATTATAGTATGATCATACGACCGTCGTAGTGGCCAGAGCCCGATCGCATTGGCAATGGTTTCACCGACACCTCATTTTTGGTAACCAATGCCCATTCGCATGGCAACGGTTTAGCCCTTTCTTTATGGTTGATTGTTTATGTATGTGCTATGGTTTAATTGTTTATACTCACAGATAACAGTTTTGCCTATTTTTATTCACTTATATCATTATATATTATTACCATTTTTGTTGTGTCAAAACTGGTGATCTACTCACTCAACATGTGTTGTTGACAAACATATATTTTGTACTCATTTGCAGGTTATAGATTTGGATTGCTTATCGAACTGAAGCTCACATAGAGATAACTTTAGGATAAAACATATACAAGAATAGTTGGTTTTGTATTTATAATTTTCTTTATTTTTGTTGTATATGAATGTTGTTTGATAATAAATAAATTAATTAGATATTGTCGCTTTATAATTTCATGATAGTAACCTTGTGAGCTGTGACAATCAGCTTACGCCCCGACATTTCCGCTTTAGATTGGGGTGTGACAGTTTGCAGGTTCTATAAGCAAAACGAAGCCTAATGATACTTGATATGTCATTAGATTTCCCAAACTCATGATAGGGTAGTAAGACTTATTCGAAGAAATAGTTCCCGTTTGTATATAAGTATATCGTTCTACTACGCGCACATATTTCTCTTTTTTAAGTTAAGCAATATTTCCCACCTTAATCTTTGAGATGAAAATGTAATGTATTACAAAAAATACTTGTATTTTATAGGTAATATCAAGAAATGTTATGCAATTCACGAAACTTGTATTTGTATTTGATCTCTACTATTTTTCAAAATGGTGTACTTTACCTAATATGACTTATTTTTGCTAAACCAACAAAATAAAACACAATAATCAGCAATTTGTGAACTTATAATCATTTAACATATGTTACGAACACATAAATGAGTTATAATTACCTAATGTAACTTGTTATAACATAAAACAATACATTAAAACTTTTTTAGTTTCTACATTTTAGCATTTTTAAATGTTTGTGTATGCTCTATCATATTCGTTTAACGTTGAAAACCGGTTATTCTTCTCTTTAGAAAATGGTTCATCAAATTTGTTTCTCATCTTTGATTAAATTAGGCTCTACATTTCTCGGTTATAGAAAGGCCTCCAATTCTGGAACTCTTAACATTGCCATTCACTATTCTATGAAGAAATAAGGTTGTATTCTTATCATCGTCTGTGTCCCAGTTTTGCCATGCTACTGCTTGTGATCAAGACGTCTACGAAAATCGATATCCACTCCAATTGCTTATAGTCCAAACGAATCTTCCTAAAATCAAGATTTCTAGATTCTTCCACCAACTCCAATTCTTCTTTTGGCAATGTTTTGGAACTACGCCTCCCAATACCTAAGTAAGCATTTCCGAGACAAGATATCAATTGTCTATACTGATTTTTTAAAACCCTTTTTTTGTTAACCAAATCTACGTCTTTCTTCTCTGCCTCTCGATTGCTTCCTTTAGTGCTTTTATTTTTGAAGCAAGTACTTTGTTTTTCAAATCCACGGGTTTTACCCACAACACCAAGATGTCGGCACACCTTGTTAATGCCATCCAAGTTGAGCCATGAATCAAAAAAACTTAGAGTGGTGTTTAAGTCTTAAGACACCATTAAAAATGATCATACAATGGTCCGATAGTTCATGGGGGCAATGCCCTTACTACTACTCTAGGTCATCGATTCACAACGTTTTCACGTACCAAAAATCTATTCAATATATTCCTCAACTTTGATCCATCATTGCTATTTTGGGTTTTTTTTTTTCAAAACCATGGGTAAAGTTGGAAAATGTTGGTCAAAGTTGGTTATTTTGGGGATTGACTTTTCTTTTTTTTTCATGGCTTTAAAAGAATCTAGTTAAGCTCGACTTAGCTCATTTAGTGTAAGAGAGCTCGATCTCTATAAATCATGTCTATATAATTATATAAGTATCATGCTCCTAAGCCTAATTAAGCTCGGTTGGTAACGCTCAAGCTCAAGTCCGTTTCATACAACAACTCAATTTCCATTTGCTCACGATTGATTTAGTTCACTTACAACCCCATGCTTAATTAGAGCATCCACAACGAGGGACTTTTCCCCTCACACAGATATCCGTGGCAAGGAGTATACGATATTGCTGCGAGCTTCAGGTAGACCACGTTCGTTTTGTAGACATGGGGATGGGAGACCCCCCCCCCCTCTCACACATATATTGATATATTATACACAAATTTAATTTCTAGGAGTTAAATGTCATTTGAGTACATGTGGTTGACCAACTACGCAACTTTAATACCTATTCTTTATTTTGTTCAAATGGCTACTTCAGTTCCAAAAAACTTGAATTTTTAGTACTTTTTCCTAACCTCGTCTATTGTTTCCGTTAAGTGAAGGATAATTTGATAACTTAGTTAGTTTCTTTTCTTTTAAACACTTATATCTTGTAAACCTTAAACCTTCAAATCATAACATTAGAATCCAAATCTTAAATTCCCAAACCATTTCTCATTCATCAATCATCGATTCGTTAGAAGTACACAACATGAATTCAATCAACCTCTCGATTACCAACATTTTAACTTCGACTCCACAAACCCAGATCCAATACACGCCGGCGGAGGGGACGATGGCGCCGACGCTAGTCAGTTTTCCGGTGAAACTCCGACGGCATGTTATGATTCCACAAACCCAAATCCAATACACTTCGGCAATTGAATATTTGTTGAAGTCCATACAACCTGTTTACAAGATATATATGTTTAAAAGAAAAGAAAAGGCAAAGAAAATAATGAAGTTGCCAATTTATCATTGACGTAAAGGAAAAAATAGACGAGGTTAGAAAAAAAAGAACTATAAATGCAAGTTTTTTGAAACTGAGTTAGCCATTTGCATAAAATAAAGAATAAGTATTAAAGCTGTATAGTTGACCAAACCACATGTACTAAAATGACGCTTAACTCTAATTTCTAGTTATGTTTATGGAAATTTTTATTGTGGAAGAAAAATGAGGGTGTTTTTTATGAAAGTTTAAAGGCTTAAATCAAATATAAAATAAATTAACGTGCGAATTAAATAGTTTTATATATATACAAGCAGTGTAATTACACTGCATACAAAATGATGTACTATTTTATATAATTATAGTACTTGTATATATAATTGTTTTATTTGATTCACATGTTAAGCACTGTTTTATAATTTATACCATAACTTTCGCTTAAAATCTATGCTAGAGCTAATATGACTATTTATAAAGGTTTATTATCGTGGGTGTTGTTAATGTTATCTTAATACACAAATAGTTTTATATATATATATGTTTTTATATATACAAATTTAATAGAAAATCAAGTTCTAATCTCAATTACTTTGACATTTGAAGTTTGAAGATAAAGCGGAAAGAAGTAAAAGTGAAAAAAAAAACAAGTAGCGGGACCCAACAGTTGCCGTTAGGAATCGGCTTTCCGGCCGTCATGATATTGACCCCCCACACTGTTGACGTGTCTATAGTTAAGTAACGGATTCCGTTACGCTTATAAATACATCCCTCACACACACACACACACACACAACCCATCACCTATACTCTCACTTTCTCTCACACTCACTCACACACACAGTCTGTAATTGCAGTGAAGGTATTTGTTAACAATGAAAGCGTGAACAGGAAGTCGTAATACAGATTATAAAATATCTGTTACTTAATTGTTTTGTTGTGTAATTAATTACATTTTGAGTGCATCGATCTGCCTTCAACAATGGGAAACAAAGATAACAGCTCGTCTAGTTCCGCTCAATCGCAAACGCAGATCGAGAAGAACCGAGTCGAAGCTGTTCTTCATCTCCTCCGAAAACCGTCTCCTCTCACTCTCAAACAGGTTCGATTCAATTTTTCGCTTTAACGTTCATTTATTAAAAGTTAGTGTTTGCATCAAAATAGAAGGTAAACTGTGCAGGCGTGCAGCTAATCCTTTTAAAATAGTAAAACTAAGTCGTTTTATCTATACAGGAGAAATTTTGTAATGAAGCTTGCGTAGCGAGATTTCTGAAATCGAAAGGCGATAATGTGAAAAAAGCTACGAAGGCACTGCGTGCTTGTCTCTCGTGGCGAGAGAATCTCGGCATCGGTATATATTTTCCGTTTTCCAGCTTTTATATTAATTCGCTGTAAATCTGAAGCTACTTAGTCGTGTCCAATAAGTATGAATAGTAATGTGTAAGATTGTAATGTGCATAGAGGTTAAAGTAATTTGCTAGAAATGGAATAGAATGTGACAATTAGGTAAGAAATCAATGATTGCATGAGACTAAATTCAAAATGTTAGAATCTAAAATGCAAAAACATTCATCATGATTATAATATCATTACACGTGATTTGTAATTATTTCACTGTAAAAGTAGAATGTCACTTTTATTTTTTAACCAGGGAGTAATGTTTGAATCTCACCTTTCTATACATGCTTCTTCGGAAAAGATGATATCTTCCTTTATTTGTTAACTCAAACACCATGAGAATCTTGCTTTTCGGCTTTGAATTAGTTATATGCCATTAAAGTACTCAAAATAATTTCTCATTATTAAAGTAAATAGTAATCGATATCCAAAAAGTAAATAAAATTGATTTTTTACTTTCTCTTTTACTTTTATTCACAGATCATCTGATTGCCGATGAGTTTTCTGGTGAGATAGCCGACGGCATGGCGTATGTGGTCATGACGACCAATCTCGACCTGTGGTGGTAAGTAAATTATTTTATTAAATATTTTTGAGAATGAAGACCAAGGTTTAAACTTTTGGCATAAGAGTAGATTTTTTAAAAGTGGTTTGGACGTAGTAGTAAGAATAAACGAGTATGTGTAGCCGTTAAAAAAATTATAAATTAATTTTTTTTTATTTTTGAGTTATTAATAATCTCTCTCCTAATTATGATCTATTCATGATATTATCACAGATTTTTCGAATCAAGCAAGATTATCTCAAATTTCGCTCACAAAAGCAGTAAGTTGTCATCCCTATAGTTTCTTTTTCAAAGAATTTGAATTTGAGATTTTGTTAAAAATATTGCACTATTTTTTGATCATTTTAATTATATTTTGATACACAAATAAATATAAAGTTTCTCTCCCTGTATTCAAATGTGACAAATTTATAAATATTTTAATTATAAAATGAAAGTCTGATATTAAATTTGTTTTTAGAATATTATAATTTTCAAAGCAGAGGAAAATATTTATTAATGATTTTTATAGTACACCATGCATTGACAAAAACAAGAGTAGAAACAAAAGAAGAGGTGAAAGGAAAATTTTCCATTTTACCTATATATCTTTCTCTCTCCATATATTCGTGAATTCAAGTTAGAACTATTTAATACTTTAAAAGTAAACTAGTAAAAAAGTATATTGATTGTGTGATTATACATGTACTTATCTATGAGTTATTATAAAATACAGTGCCTGCTTTTTAAATGACAGTATACATGATCTTTTAAATAGCTGAAACCTTTCAATTAAGCTGATTAGTGTGTATATATATTATTTTATAATTGTATAGGTTCACTCGTTTGTTGGTTTTCACTTTGGAGGTTGCAATTCAAACAATGCAAAATCTGTGGAGCAGTTGATTGTCTTATTTGATGCAAGTAAGTCTTTAGATTTGAATAAACATACTTTACCATTTGACAATTCATACCTCATTTTAAACTAGATTCCGCCAACTTAATGTATTTAAATAAGTCAAACTGAAACTAGTTAATAGAATCTTAAAGTATAATATAATTTTTAATTTTGTACCATATGTATATGCCAAATTAACATTTATACAAGTGAGGGGTAAAGATGTAAATTTGGAAGGCTATCACATAGACAAAACATATAGATGAGCTTTACGTCAGTTGGATGTTGGAAATTAATGTACATATAGATGAGCTTTACGCGCTTATGTTGACCTACGCCTGCGAGTGGGGGCGCGTGAGCGTAGATCTGATTATTACTTGTTTTTCTCTCTCTCTCCTGGGCCTATAAAACCAAACCTTTTGAACGGTTTTTTCTTCATCTCCACTGTCATTTTCAGAGCTTTTGCCTATCATTTACATTCCGATTAAGAGCTTTCGTCTTTGTCCCTGAATTCCGTGCTTAAAGTAACCATATTGTTCGATTCGCAATTGTATGTCTGATACCCCAGACACCACAATTTCCCCTAGTAAAGGCCGTGTGAAATCAGTGGTTATGTCTACTTTGAAGAAAACCGGCAAGGGTACTCGGGTTGCCGAGGCTTCGTCGGAGGAGGGGGGGAAGAATAAAACGGCGAAAAGATGGGACGAGATCCCCTGCAAGTTGAAACAGCCTGAGCTTGATGGTCTCATTGCTTCTCAGGGTTTTCTCCATGAGTATGGTTGTCTGCTCCCGGCAGCCGGGCAGACGGCTGCGGATCCTCCTGCCGGCTATATCTCTCTATATTCTCATTTTCTTACTCACTGTAACATTCGTCTTCCGATGACAAGGTTTATAGGTGCGCTCCTTCAATTTTATGGGATTCACATATCCCAAGTTCACCCTTTTGGGTTGGTGCGCATGACTCATTTTGAGTTTATGTGCAAAGCTCAGCGCGAAGAGCCTACTCCTCGCCGCTTTCAATATTTCTATAAACCAAAGGTTCAAGATTCTTGGTTTTCGTTTACTCCGCGCAGTCAGAAGGTTAAATGCTCTACTGTCACTTTTAAGAGCCTTCATGACTGGACTGAGAAGTTTTTCTACGTCAAAGCTGGTGTTATTCCAATCCACATGACTATGCGCGCGATCACTTCTGCGCCCGCGGATGACAATGTCCTTAAGAACCCAACGGGCACATGGGTTAAAAAATTAACTGCTGAACCATCCCCCGCCAAGAATATTTGCGAGGAAGCGTTGGTGGGGTTGGTATGAGCAAGAGGTGGACTGACAGCGAGACTGAGCCTGTCATCCATGTTGATGGCTCAGGTGGGTTGTTTGTTCATTGCATTAATTTTGCGCGAGTATAATTCGTTTTGCTGATATCACTTGTCTTGTTTTATGCAGAAAGCAAGGAATACACCCACAATCTTTTCAAACCTTAGTGTATTAGAAGCTTGTCTCTGTCATTGGATCACAACCCCAATGGCAAAGAGAAATTAATACTAATAACTATTTTTATTTAAAAAATATTTGTTACTTCACTAGGTTTTAATGGTGCTGAGTAAAGCTCGAGCTTGCTTAAGTTTAAATTTGACTTGTTTAACCTTTTCATAATAGATCACGTGCTTAAACTAGACTTGTTTCAAGTTTATATTCAAATCTAGAGCTCAGCTCGTAGTAAAATTTTCAAGTTCGTTTTTGAATAGATGTATAAGTATTAACCCATTACTGATCTTGTTCTTAAACTAGACTCGTTTCAAGTTTATATTCACATAAAGTTTTCAAATCGATTTTGAATCTATACTCATTAAATTTTTATGCATTGATTTATAAGTATTAACCTATTACTGCTCACGCCATAAACGCCACCCCCTCCGCCTCTTTCATTGTTAACGCGTTACAGCTCACACCTTAAACGCCTCGTTAACCCTTTCAACGTGATGTTTAGAGTGTCTTTTTTATTGCTGACTAGAATCTCGCAGTTAGCCCACAACAGTTAACCATGAAAGGATAAGTATGAAACCTTTTTACTCTTCCGTTAATGTTGCAATTAAATCAAACTTTTATGATGATCTATGTGTCGGAAAGCTGAAAAGATATCTCGGATTTTTTTCAGAAGTTGCCGGAATTGCCCTTACTATCCCGTGCTCACATGATTAATATGTGCTACCACCGTTTGTTCCTTTTTAGGAAAATGAAAATAAAAATAAAAAGTAACAACATTATATTAACCAAAGAAATAATTGAAAGATTTAATCCATCAATCATTTTAAAGTCATCACTTTGTTGTGGTGGCCATTAATAACATTGTTGACTATAGCTATCATGGATATTTGGTCCCAGGACAACATTAATAAAAGACAACACTAGTGAATCAGAATCCATCAACCTTAACTTTTTCTTTTTGTTTCAAAATTTCAAACTAGTTACATTTCAAAAATTTTACCTACTTTTAGTTTCTATTTGTTCCATCATATAAGGCTGAGGGGTGTGGGGCTTCAGCGGGGGCGCGAGAGCGGGGCGCGAGCACCACACCACCGGGGCGCGAGAGGGGCGCGAGCACGGAATTCAAAGCAGGCGCAAGGTGGTTCGCGGGACCTGTAGGCGTAAAGGGACATTGGGAGACGTGAAAGAGCCGTTGGGAGTACAGAAACCGTTGGGCTCTTTAATTTAATAAAAAAAAAGTATTCTTCCTATATATAAACCCAATATCACATAAAACAATTACCACACCCAAAATCACATAAAACAATTACCACAACTTAAAAAAAAAACCCAAAATCAACCCATCTTCCAAACTTTTTTTTAAAAACATGTCTGGAAATTGGTACCCAAACCTAGATTCAGGTTATAGTTACGACGATTTATGGTCGTCACCAGACCAATCGATGTTTTTTTCGGGGTCGCAAGAAACATCCGGCTTTCAACCATCCAACATACAACCGTCTCCTAACTTTGTTGTTCCGGAGACACAAGAATCACACGGTGATGCTACGGGAGCAAGAAGACGCGTCCACCGGAAAAAACAACTTGCAACGGACGGGCCGGGACCGGCTTCGACTCCGAGGACGAAACGGAAAACCACTACGTGGTCATCGGATGAGAAGGAAGCCTTGTGTCGGGCTTGGATAGTCATTTCTAAGGATCGGCGTTGCGGTAATTGTTTTAACGTTTTTAAAAATAATTTTTAATAAAAAAGTTAAATAAAAAAGTTAACTGGAAATCTAATTTAATTATTCATTTTGCAGCCGACTACCAAAAAAGCAAGGTTTTTTGGACAAAGGTTAGGGAGACGTTCTATACGCTCGTTGGGAGTACAGAGCGAAACGCCGATATGATTTCGGGTCGGTGGTCCGAAATCAGAAAATTTGTCGGCTTGTTTACTAATCTTTTCAACAGGAACGCCGGTCGTATGAGACCAAGTGGCAGTGATGATTTGGCGGTTTACAATTTCACTGTCGAAGAGTGGAAGCAGGAGTGTTTGCGGAGGTATGGGACGGTGAAGACGTGGGACGATGTAAAGTTATGGGAGAGGTTGAAAAGGTGTTCCAAGTGGGTTGAGCTGGTGGCGCCGGACCATGATGCGGAAGTAGGGCCGAAACGGACTAAAACTAGTTCGTCTGGAGCGTATAGCACTTCTGCCGGGTCGGATTGCCGCGTTGGATTCGACCTAAACATTGCGGGGGAGGAAACGTCTTCACCGCCGAGGAGGCGGCCATTGGGACGGGACACCAAGGGGAAAAAACCGGCTGAGGGGGGAGCCGTAAACATCGTCGATCTTGTTGAATCCCTCAATAAATTCAACAAAACCATGGAGGTGGTCTCTAATGACAAAAAGGAAAAAAGTCGAATGAGAGATTTGGACTTCCTTACAAGAGACTTCAGTAACCTAAATCCGGTCGATCAAATGCTGATGAAAAAGCAAAAGGAACGTATCCGAAAGAGGTTGATCGAAGAAGACCAAGCCGAAGAATAAGAATAATGTTTTTTTAGTACTTTAAATTTTTTTTTATTTTTAGATATTAATGTGTTTTTTTTTAATGTGTGTTTTTTTTAATAATTTATGAGTTTTTTTAATAATACGTTTTTTGAATATATTTATAAAAAAATAAAAAAAAAAAATCCGCTGGAGCCCCTGCTGGAGCCCCTCCACACCAGGGCCAGGGGCTCCAGCGGGGGCTCCAACACCCATCTTATCCAGTTTCTCTCTCTGCCACACGTCATAATATTATTGGCTGGAGCCCCCACTCACGCCCCCGTTAGACCCCCCCACACCCCTCAGCCTAACACATTACAAATGTTATATATAACTATTTAAAGTCGTACAATTTTAAGTTAAAATAAATATTCTTTTTTTGCTAAAAAAACAAAATGATGAAGTACTGATGGGTATGTATAATGCAGGCTTTTTCAGATCAGCATCAGGGTTCATGAACATATTGGTGGCAGCACTGAAGACTATAGGGGAGCACTATCCTGGTCGCCTACACAAAGCTTTTGTCATTGATCCTCCTTCTATATTTCCTTATCTTTGGAAGGTAAATCACATGTAACATTTAAATAAATTTCACTCTAAATTAATATTCTATATTTCAAGTAATAAAATTTAAACTTATGATTAATTGTAGGGTGTCAAGGCGTTTATCGAGTTATCATCAATCACAACTACGATATCCTCACTTGATTTTGATGATTTTCCTGACTTCAATCACTTTACTCCATACCCTCGAGCTGCATCCCTTCGCTTTAATCCTTCATCAGTACCATCCAAAGGTTCCAAAGTTGGTTCTTGCTCGTCTTCTCGGTTTTCCTTCACGGTTTCCCACCATTTTGACTCGCTCAAACCCTGGTATCTTACTTTGACCGACAAACCATCGTTCAAAGTGGGTCCCACATCCACACCTGTACTGGGACCTGCCCTGATCTCGCCAATCAACGCCCGATCCTATTCATTTGCATCTCCCACTGCAAGGAACGTTAATACATTGAGGAAAAACTTCTTCCCATCAACCCCATTACCACAAAAAACACAAGTGATGGACCACTCGGGTGTCAACCAGCCAAGAACCCCTAAACCATCATTCCTACACTCACCAGCTTTATTTTTCAAAAAAGATAGTCAGTTCAGCAAGACCGAAAAGGGTCGGGAATTGTTTATTCCATTTCTAAGATTCTACCGACGACCATACGATGAAATGATATACAGATCAAAGATGAAGCCTCCACTCGAAGGCCTGATCTCGATTGTATCTCCACAAATTAGGCGCCGCCACATGTCCGTCTCTCAACGGTTTTGATAGCATCTAAAGAGTGGTACATAGAAGATTTCACGTTGACATTGACATTGAGAATATCAAGTGTACTAATCTATCTATATTTATTATTAATAGTTTTGAATTCCTATGTGACAAGGCAAAATCAATGTTGCTTTTAATATATATGTGTGTGTTGTGCATTTATTATTGATCGTGTTACAAATTAATGTTATGGTATAAAAAGAAATAGACGACGTGCAAAGTAGGTTGTGTGTAGGCGTGCAATATAATATATGTATGTGTTATGTGGAATGGCAAAATGCATGGTAGACGGCGTGGTCGAAACGGTGAACACATGATGCATTGGAATCTGTTTGTTGTTTCCAAATTAATAAATAATTAAGTCATTTACCAAGACGAAAGTCAATTTTTCCTTTGTTACTTTCCTACTGTTTCATATATAGATCTTGGTTTGAGTAATATATGTGTGTATGTTAGTGAAGAAACGTGGATCTATTCACTGGTAGCAGATCTACTTTCCTCGGGTTTTGATTGTACTATTTCACCGATGGTTCTTCTGGATCTGTGTTCTTCCACCTACAAAATGAACAACGCCGTTAACTTACCCCTCAGAAAGGGACAGAGGGGTCCTCTTTGGGGTAACCCTCCGGCGTGAGAATAAGTATATGGTGGAGAAGATAATAATGTGAGAGTAAGGGAATCTGGAGAGTATTGCTTAATAGCTGAATACTTTATGATTGTGTGACTGTGTGTTTGTGTGTAACTGACTGTGAGTGAATGTAATTCAATATGATTGAATGTGATATCACTGCCTGTAACTGTCAATGATTGAGTATGAATGTCCATCAAAGTGGAGTTGATGCTGTATTTATAGTGCTAGGGTTTCCACTGATTGGGCTCAGCCTCGTTGGCCTCCTCCAATCGCACTGCGCCACGTGTCCTCTGGGACACCTGGCGCTTTCTCGTTGGTTGTAATCACGTGGTAGCACATGTGTCATGCTGAGTTGTCGACCTTTCATTTGGCAGCTGTCAACATCAGCATATTCTTACTCCTTAAAAAGATACCTTCTGGAAGGTTGTCTGACGTGCACAATCAAGGTTGCCCTAATCCTGATTTGGATAAGGACGAGGTCGATTATGTGCATGTGTGATATGCGCCAATCCTGAGGATGCGCGAGGTCTTCTCTTTATTCTCACGCGCAGATGTTTCATGCGCAGATGTGATATGCACGAGCATGTGATATGCGCCGCGCGCTGATGCGCCGCGCGCATATGTGATGCGCGAGCATATGTGTGCCTGGGCATATGATGCCTGAGCATGTGTGGTGCCTGGGCATATGATGCCTGAGCATGTTTTGTATGCGCCATGCGCATAGGTTTTGGCTTTGTGCCTTCATAATGTCTTTATCTTGTGGGTTGACCCGCCTTGCTCGGTGTTGAGGCGGGTACATACCTCTTCAAGCCCCCCCAGTCTATTGTGTGTCTTATCTCGCGCTAGCGCGGTAAGATAGATATTAGACTTACTGATTTGGTCTTTTTAATGGGGTTTTGTCGTTTTCTTGGTTGTTTCCATCGTTGCGCGAAGTTCTATCCATTTGGTTGAAACGAAGGGTCCAAACACGTGGTTGGTTGGTGGTGACGTGCGCCGTAAACGTGTCAGACGTTTCGTGTGCTCGAGGTGCTACAGTTGCCTTTCATGTCCCCTCGCACAGCTGTCTGGAACACGTGTCGCGCTCGCATTGGTTTGCACCTGCGAGTGGGGGCGCGTCTCTGCTCCGTGGCAGGTCCGTTACGTTTTTATGTCCCCTCAACAGTGTTAGGGACACGTGCCGCGCCCTCGTTGGCTTATGCCTGCGAGTGGGGGCGCGTGAAATCCGATCAGTTGCCACTTTTCTCTCTCCTGGGCCTATAAAAGCAGGCCCTTAGGAAAAATTTTTATCTTCATCTTCATTGTTGTGTACTCCAAAGCTTCTATCTTTCCGATTTTCTGGTTATTGCTTCCAAATACCCTGTTATCTGTTGCTGTTGTTATTGTATGTCTGATAGCTCAGACTCCTCTAACCCCTCAATCACCTCTATTGCCTCTCGAAGACGTCGTGTGAAATCTGTGGTGATGTCGACATTGAAGCAAAAGGGCAAGGGGAAGAGGGTTGTTGAGACCACATCGGAGGAAGTAGGGAGGACCAAGGCCACGAAAATGTGGAATGAAATCCCCTGCAAACTGAGGCAGGCCGATCTCGACAGCCTCATCTCGTTACAGGGTTTTCTCCCTGTGTTTGGCTGCATGTTGCCTGTGGCCGGGCAAACGGCGGCGGACCCGCCTCCCGGCTATATTTCACTGTACACCCATTTTTTCACCCACTGCAACCTTCGTCTTCCGATGACAAGGTTTGTAGGCGCGGTGTTACGGTTTTTTGGGATACATATATCCCAAGTCCATCCGTTTGGACTTGTGCGCATGACTCATTTCGAGTTCATGTGCAAATCACAGCGCGAGGAGCCCACCCCTCGTCGCTTTCAATTTTTTTACAAGCCCAAGATCCAAGATTCTTGGATCTCCTTTATTCCTCGCAGTCAGAAGGTTAAGTGCAGCACCGTGTCATTCAAGAGCCTTCATGACTGGTCTGAGAGGTTCTTCTACATCAGGGCTGGTGTAATCCCCATCCGCATGACGATGCGCGCGATCGATTCTGCGCCCGCGGATGCGGATGTTATTAAGAACCCAACCGGCGCCTGGGTTAAGAAACTGACCGCCGAACCATCCCCCGCCAAGAAAATTCGCGAGGAGGCGCTGGTGGGGGTCGGCATGAGTAAGCTGTGGGCCGACAGCGCGGCGGAGCCTGTCATCCAAGTGGACGGCTTGCGTAAGTGATCGCATTGCTTTATTTCCGCGCTAATAAAATTTGCCTTTGCTGATATTATTTGTCTTGTTTTTGCGCAGTAACCAAGGAGTTTTTCCACGCCGCATACGACGATCAAGTGGAGGGTGGCTCCGTCCCGCTGGGCGCTGGGGAGGTGGGCTTCCCAGATCGCTTCGATGACATGTTCATCCCTGTGGATCTGGAATTTGACTTTGATAGCGACGCGCCTGGTAAGCCTTCGCACTTATGCTTATTCCTTTAGAATACCAAAGTTTATTAACAGTTCTGTTGCTTGTATTTGCAGATGCGCTCGAAAACTACGAGCTGGAGCTCGCGGAAGAGGAGGAGGAGGAAGAGGAGGCGCCCCTACTAAAGCGCAAAGCTAAGGGGAAATCTGGCGCAGGGGGCAGTAAGAGACAGAAGAAAGATGACACCCCTGTCGCTCATCCCCATGCTCAAACGAAGGGACCTGAGGAAACCCAGGTGTTTACCACCAAGGTTTCTTTAGCTTCCCTGCCTGTGAAAGTGGGCAGGCCTCCTGTCCACTTGAGGTATGGTGGCGTGACCTACTCCCTTCGCGCGGCTGAAGAGAGAAGCAGTGTCGCGCCTGCGAAAGGTATACTTTGGTTACCCATAATGGTTCAATGAGGGCGATTCTGATTGAATTATTATTAAATCTTTTCGCCTTTGAATGTTTGCAGGACCGGCGACGGTAGCAGATCAGCCGCAGGCGCAACAAGGTGCTGATGCTGCGCCGGGGGCTTCTTCGAAGCCCCCTGTTCTACCCTCAGAAAAGGGTAGAATGAACTTTATGGCGATGTTCGCTGCGCGAACAGAATTGCGCGAAGGTATGTTTTGCGCCATTGTCTTCTGAATTTTTTGTTTTGATCAAATTATAAACCATTTTTTGTTGTTGATTTGTCCATAGGAGTTGTAGCTGGCGTACCATCTGCTGGTGACACTCCTGGCGCCGTTGCCGGCGCCGCTGGTTCTGCTCCTGCTCCTGCTAGTGCTGAGTCTCCCCTTATTGGGATTACAAAGGAGCAGGAAGCCGTATTGCGCGCCGAACTGGCGGCGTCGAGACCTCCCTCGCCTCCTCCTACGCGCAGCCCTCTCCGCGAGGCTGGTTTGGGGCCCTCCAGGTCGCAGGAGAAGAGGCCGATTGAAGAAGATGAGGAGGATGAGGGAGCTCAAGCTGAAGACTCCTTCGGAGTCCGTGCCAGCCCTGTGATGCCACAAGACCTCGCAGCGCATACTTCTGGTGGGGCTGGCGCTGACTTTTCTGCTTCATCCCCGCAGGTATGTTTTAATTTATTGCTCCGCTGCGCGTACTTCCATATAAGTATGTTTTTATGACTTAGAACATTTCTTGTGTTTTGCAGGAAGGTGACCACGTTTACCGCCCGAGATGGAATATTAACGAAGACAGTTCATTCCAATCCATGGGTGTATGCGAGGACTTCTGGGCTCATGCCGTGCCTCCTACTGAAAGGAGGTATCAGGAGGGGCGCACTCGCGCTGACTTGCTCAACGATCATATTTTCGCTGGGTCGGCTTTCTTTTCTGCCTCCCAATAGCTTCATCGTGATTATATTAAAGTACGCGATGCTCTTGTGGAAGCCCAGCAAGAGGCTAAGGTGGCTGCCTGGAACCTTTCTGATGCTCGCGCACGAGCTGAGAAACTCCAGGCGGAGCTCAGCGAAAACCGAGCAAGTGCCAACACCGCCTTTATTAAGCGCGGGCATGAGCTCCAAGCTGCGCGGGAGAAGCAGCAGGTGGCGGAGGCCGAAGTTGCCAAGTACGCGCGGAGAGTGCGTGACTTGGAACTGGAGGCGGAGGCGCGTGACCAAGCTATCGTCCAGAGTATCACTGAGAAATCATCACTGGAGGGTGAGGTTGCGCGCCTGAAGAAGTATTTGGCGGCCGCGCAGGCCGATAGAGATGAGGCCTTGGCGACGGCAGCGTCTAGCCAGGAAGCACTTGATGCTGCGCAGGCGGAGAAAGAAAAAATTTTGGCGGCAGCAGCGTCTGATAAAGAGGAGCTAAAAAAGGCCAAGGAAACTGTTGAGTTATTAAACTCCCAGGTTCCTGCCCTCGAGACGTCTGTTGCTGGCCTCGCGCAGGATCGCCAATGGCTGGTGTCACAGGGCATGACTCGTTACGCTTTGGCGATGAAATATTCTGGCGAGTTTCAGGCCCTTGTGATGGACTGCAATGCTGCCGCGCGCTTGGTGGGTCGAGCTGAAGGGTTTACGGATGGCTATGAATATGGCATGTTGAAGAAGAACCCATCCGAGTACCCTTACAAGAGCGACGCGGCCTGCGCGGACATGGCCGCGGTGGGGGAGAAGTATATGAATACTCCCATCCCCATCCTTGTGCAGGTACCTTGACCTTAATGAGTTTTTCTTGATTAATTTTCCAAGTGTTTTGTACTCAATACTTTTATAATGATTTGCAGATAGCTGCGCTTGCTGACCAGCCCGACCTCGGCGCGCTAAAGAAGTTGCTCGATGAATGCGAGGGGGCTGGTGGCGCTGATGGTGGCGCGGGGGATGTTGCCCCTGCCAGCGGCTCTGGCGCGGCGAAAGAATCTGCTCCTGACACCGTCGTGATAGAAGACTCCATTGAGGAGGAAGAACTTGACTATGGTCAGTTTGGAGATGAGGAGCGGGCCGCGCCAGATGCTGCGGGAGATGATGAGGGTGATGAAGTGGCTGACGTCGACGTGGAGACTTGAGAAGCCCTTCATCTTTCTAATTTTTTTTTTTTTTTGTTTTTTGTTATACTTGTAATTTGTAACTCATCACACTTGTAAATTTCAATGCTATGGAATGAAATTTGTTTTCCCTTTTTCACATCTTGCGCATTTCCATTCATCTCTTCATGTTTGCTTGTATAGATATAAGATATGCTTGCACGTTAAAATAAGAACAAGGTTGTAAGGAAATTATTTACTTAACCATAGTCCTATTTTGTAAGTGGTTTCGCAGTATCTTGTTTATGCTGACATGCGCGATGACTTTTCACTATTCCTTTTTGCGCGTCGTTGTCGCGCGTTTTTTATATGGAATTATGAGTTTTAGCCATTACATGTCAGCATGTGTTACTCAGATATCCACTATGATTCCGCGCGCGACCTCGACCTGAGACCTTAACAACTATAATTTGGCATGTACTTTGCCTTAGTTGTGTTTAGGGATTTTTATGATCAGGCTGCGCGGGATGTAAGATGGATGTTTGTGAGTGTTTTGAGCTAAGGCTCTTTGTTTTGGGCTAAGGCCCTGACGTTTTTAGAGTTAAGACTCGTTAACGTGTTTGAGCTAAGGCTCGTAGGTTTGGGCTAAGGCCCTGACGTTTTAGAGTTAAGACTCGTTAACGCGTTTGAGCTAAGGCTCGCGCATGTATGTTTTACTTCGTTTTATTTTGTTTTGAAGTCAATATAGTGTTGTCATATTGCTCCAAATTAATAAAGGAAGTGTGAAACATGTATGCAAAGGTAATAGAACAAATATTGAAAGATAGCGCGAATCATCATTCATGATGGCTTAAAATCCTTGATTACATATTTGAATTTTTACATGAAGCATTTTCTAAGCTGTGCTGCGTTCCACGCGCGCGGTATCTTTTTTCCATTCAAATCTTTAAAGTGTACGCGCCTTTCCCCAATTCTTCTGAGATTTGATAAGGTCCTTCCCAATTGGGGGACATTTTTCCTGGGGGTATTGCGCGGCTAGCTTCATTGTTTCGAAGGACAAAATCATTTTTCTTGAAGTGGCATTCTTTAACGCGCTGATTATAATATTTTTCCAGCTTTTTCTTGTATTTGGCTTCATTGATGATAGCCGCTTCTCTGCGCCCTTCAAGCAAGTTGAGGTCCAATCTTCTTTCGCGCTCGTTATCAGTCTTGCTCATCATGAGTACCCTATGGGATGGGCATCCAATTTCTGCTGGGATCATAGCCTCTGTCCCATAGGTTAGGCTGAAGAGGGATTCGCCATTGCTAGTTTTGCTTAATGTCCTGTGCGCCCACAGGACATTAGGTAACTCTTCGACCCAAGAATGGGATTCTCCCTCCAACCTTTTCTTCAGCCCATTTAACAAACTTTGATTCGCGCGCTCCACTTGGCCATTTCCCTGAGGGTGGTAGACCGAAGTGAAGATTTGGTTGATGTGCAATTCTTTGAGCCAGCTGGATATCTTCCTGTCAGTGAATTGTTTGCCATTGTCGCTCACAATTTCCATAGGAAGGCCAAAACGGCAAATGATGTGGCTCCAGATAATTTGTTTCATCGCCTCAGATGTGATTTTTGCTAGTGGCTTGGCCTCAACCCATTTTGTGAAATAGTCTACCGCCACTACCAAAAATTTCACTCGCCCTTGCGCTTGCGGCAGGGGCCCCACAATATCAATGGCCCATTTGTGGAAAGGCCATGCGGAGGTCACTGGAATCAAGTTGTTCTTTGGCCGCATGGTGTTTGGCGCGTAGCTCTGACATGCCTTGCATTTTTGGATTTCTTTTAGCGCATCCAAGTACATGCCTGGCCAATAGTGTAACACCCCGACCAAAGGCGGATTATACATCGGGGCGCCACATATTGTTTCATTACTCGTGACACTATTGGGTGTCAATATTTAATAAATACATTCATTCGCGCACGCGCAAAGCAAACACATAATATAAATCAACATAAATCAATATATTATAAATCAAAATATTCGAACAGCAATAACTTGTCTTGATACATTTTAATCTAGGTCCAAAAGTAAAAACGTCCTATGTGTCCACAAGCTCCAAAACGGCTACTGCAAACCTGAACATGTGTTAAAATAAACGTCAAACACTTGCGTGTTGGTGAGAAATCAAGTTTAATACAATACATAGATAACAATAAATCTGCGCGCAACACGTGTATGTCTGGTGTTTAACAAGGGTGCAATCAGATTGTGATCAAGCCTAAATAGATCATAGCTCATAGTTCATAGTTCAATCCGTGCTCCCAATTGAGCACAAAAACGAGAAAACATCTGTGCAAGTGTAAACAAAGAAAACCGTAAACGATAGGTCTCCCGTGTTCATCTAATGGATCCATGAAAACTGCGGAATAGGCCGAACAAAGCGGTTAATGATACACACATACAAATAAACAGCCAAGTAAACGTCCTCAACACATGGGATACTGCGCGACTAAAGCTCATAAACAAGTTTAAGACTCTAAGTTTGTATGAACACATGAACATCCCAAAACATTAAAAGCAAAAAGGGATTAGGTACGAGATTACTCACTTGATAAAGATGCGATGATAGATAAAGCAAGAACCAACTTTAAACAAGCACAAGTTAACCTATAAACAAGATTATTGTTTTAATGATTTGTTTTAAGTCTTGATTATAAGTTAGCATAATTAATAAGTTATTATATATAATATATTACCGGAAAACAGGGCAGAACAGGGAGGAAGACGGAGGCAAGAGAGGAGGGAGGCGGCTGAAGAACAACGGCAGAGAGCAAAAAGGGAGGAAGAGAATAAGTGTAGTGTGTGAAGTGTTAAGAAAATAGTACTATATATAGGCAAACCCTAGGGGACACAAACCCTAGAAAAGATCTCCAAAAGTAAAAGAAAAGATATCAACAGTAAAAGATTCCAAAAGCAAGATATCAAAAGATATGGCAGCAGGAAAAGAGGAAAAGCAAAAGGGAAAGCTGCCAGGGAACAGTAAAAAGCATGGGCGGATCAGATAAAGGTACTGGATAAAGCATGGAAAAGCAGATCTCAAAAGATAATGTCAGTCACTTTTTCTACCAACCAATGGGGTTGGTACGCATGCTGCGCCGAAAGTAACTATTCAGACATTAGATAGGTTAGGTCAACAGCTCAGAAGATAAGACAACACAAAAGCATACAGGCTGGATAAAACAGAAGACTAGACTAAAGGGTCAAGCGCGAGAAGGCTGAGTGCGCGAGCGCGAAGGCTGGCACAACAAACCTTAGCGTGCTGCGGGAAGAATCACAAATCCTTAGCGCGCTGCGGGAAGGATCACAAATCCTTAGCGCACTGCGGGAAGGATCACAAATCCTTAGCGCGCTGCGTGAAGAACCTAGAATTCTAAGCGCATCGCGGGAAGAACATTCTTAGCGCGCTGCGAGAAGAGTTCTCTTCACGCATCGCAGGAACAAGATGTCTTCACGCAGGCTTCCATGTAAGGAGTCTGGCGCGTGGAGCTGCGCAGACAACCTTAGGTGGGAAGGAACAAAGGACAAGCAAAGAGTTAAAGAGGGAAACAAGGCGTAAGGGCGGGACGGCGACAAGAGGGAAAAGAAGGCGGAAAGAGAGGAGAGGGACGGGACGGCGGAAAGAAAGAGAGAGAAAGAGGCGGGAGGGAAAAGTATATTATTATTATTAAAAGTAAAATATAAGTATAAATATTAAATAATAAAAGAAAGAGATCGGGTCAGAGAAACGGGTACCTGGGTCGGGTCGGATCGGGCAGATGTCACAGTCTCCCCTACTTTAAGAAATTTCGTCCCGAAATTTATCTCGAAGTAGGTTGCGCAGAGAACAGGTGCGGGTACTTGATCTTCATTTGATCTTCCCTTTCCCATGTAAACTCGGCTCCGCGCTTGGACTCCCAACGAACTTTCACGATAGGGATACGACTGCGCTTGGTTTGCTTAACCTCGCGATCCATAATCTCAACAGGCTTCTCAACGAAATGCATAGATTCATCAACTTGAACTTCATCAAGAGGAATGTGAAGGTTCTCGTCAGCTAAACACTTCTTGAGATTGGATACATGGAACGTTGGATGCACATTACTGAGCGCGGGCGGCAGGTCAAGTCTGTAGGCAACTTTTCCCACACGCGCGAGAATCTTGAATGGTCCAACATATCGAGGAGCAAGCTTACCTTTCTTCCCAAAGCGGACAACACCTTTCCAAGGCGACACTTTGAGGAGAACAAGATCACCAACTTGAAATTCGAGAGGCTTCCGCCTACGATCTGCGTAACTCTTCTGTCGGCTTCTGGCAGTCAGCAGATGATCACGGATCTTGGCGATTTTATCGGTTGTCTCTTGAACAAGTTCTGGTCCTGTGATTTGAGTTTCACCCACTTCGCTCCAACAAATCGGGGAGCGGCACTTACGACCGTAAAGTGCTTCAAATGGGGCCATACCAATGCTGGAATGATAGCTGTTGTTATAAGAGAACTCGATCAAAGGCAGGTGTGAATCCCAATTACCTCCAAAATCAAGAACACAAGATCGGAGCATATCCTCAAGAGTTTGAATAGTTCGCTCAGACTGACCGTCAGTCTGGGGATGATATGCCGTACTCATGTCCAAGCGAGTTCCTAGCGCAGATTGGAGAGATTTCCAAAAGCGAGATATAAAACGGCCATCGCGATCGGATATGATGCTCAAAGGAGTACCATGGCGGCAGACAATCTCTTTGACATAAAGCTGCGCGAGTTGCTCAACACGGTAGTTTTCACGAATGGGCAGAAAGTGAGCAGACTTAGTCAATCGATCCACTATTACCCAAATGCTATCATGTTTGCTTGCTGTCAAAGGTAACTTGGTAATAAAGTCCATCGCTACACATTCCCATTTCCACGTAGGAATTTCTGGTTGTTCGAGCAAACCAGATGGGCGTTGGTGTTCAGCTTTTACTTTAGAACAAGTCAGGCATCTAGCTACGAACACAGCAATATCCTTTTTCATACCGGGCCACCAATAAGTAATGCGCAAATCCTTGTACATCTTATCGGAACCGGGATGAACGGAATATCGAGATTTGTGCGCTTCACTCAGGATATCAGCGCGAAGATTCTCATCAAAGGGAACCCAGATGCGATTGAGATAGCAGAGAATTCCACTCAGATTAGGGACAAAATGCGCTTCCGCGCCACACGCTAACTCGGCGCGAAGGTTACCATTACTGATGGATGCGCGCTGCGCGTCGCGAATGCGTGATTCAAGGTTGCTTTGAATCGGCGCGAAGTGAAGCTGGGTGCGCGGCAAGATACAGTTAAGCTGGCAGGGTTTTCGGCTGAGCGCATCGGCTACCACATTAGCCTTACCAGGATGATACCGGATCTCACAATCGTAATCGCTGATGAGTTCGTTCCATCGGCGTTGCCTCATGTTAAGTTCCTTTTGATCAAAGATATGCTGAAGGCTTTTATGGTCAGTGTAGAGGATACACTTAGTACCATAAAGGTAGTGTCTCCAGATCTTCAAGGCAAAAACAACTGCACCTAGTTCGAGATCGTGAGTTGTATAATTCTTTTCATGAATCTTAAGTTGCCTCGATGCATAAGCGATAACCTTGCCTCGTTGCATAAGAACACAACCGAGACCTTGGTTGGATGCATCGCAATACACGACAAAATCATCATTACCCTCAGGTAGCGCAAGAACAGGAGCTTCACACAACAAACGCTTGAGCGTTAGAAAGGCTTCTTCTTGCTTCGAGCCCCAAATATATGGTTTACCTTTGTGCGTTAGAGCTGTTAAAGGCAAAGCGATCTTCGAGAAGTTCGAAATGAAGCGCCGGTAATAACCAGCTAAGCCCAGAAAGGAACGGATCTCGGAAGGAGAGGATGGCGTAATCCAGTTCTTGATTGCTTCAATCTTGGATGGGTCGACATGAATACCCATCTTGTTTACAACATGACCAAGAAACTGTACTTCATCAGACCAGAATTCACACTTGGAAAGCTTAGCATAGAGTTGCTCAGCTCTAAGCTTTTGCAACACCAACCGAAGATGTTGCTCGTGCTCGGCCTTGGTCTTAGAATACACCAGAACATCATCGATAAACACAATCACGAATTTATCCAAGAAAGGCCTACACACCCGATTCATTAGATCCATGAAAACGGCGGGTGCGTTGGTTAAACCGAAGGACATGACCAAGAATTCAAAATGGCCATAACGAGTTCGAAAAGCAGTCTTCGGAACATCTTCATCGCGGATGCGCAACTGGTGATAGCCAGAGCGGAGATCAATCTTCGAGAAACAAGAGGCACCTTGGAGTTGATCAAAGAGGTCGTCAATACGCGGTAAGGGATACCGGTTCTTAATGGTGAGTTTGTTCAACTCGCGGTAATCAATACACATGCGAAACGATCCATCTTTCTTTTTAACGAACAACACCGGAGCACCCCAGGGCGAAGAGCTAGGGCGAATGAATCCTTTAGCGGTCAACTCTTGAAGTTGACTTGCCAATTCTTGCATCTCAGCGGGCGCAAGACGGTAAGGAGATTTAGCTACGGGGGAAGCACCAGGGACAAGATCAATACGGAACTCGACTTCACGAGCGGAAGGGATACCAGGAAGATCATCAGGAAAAACTTCAGGGAAATCACGCACAACAGGGATATCGCGAAGCTTCTTCTCTTCAGCAGGTTTAACCACATGTGCTAAGAATGCAACATACTTCTTCCGCATGAGTCTTTGGGCTTCGGCGCAAGACATAAGTTTAAGACCACTGGAGGGTTTTTCGCCGTAAATATGAAGATCACCATTTTCTCGAGGTATGCGAATCAATTTCTTGGCGCAAATAACTTCGGCGCGATTCTTCGAGAGCCAGTCCATACCAATGATAACATCAAAGCTTCCAAGAGGCATGGGGATGAGGTCGATCAGAAAATCGTTTTCGTTAAGGTTAAGCGTACAATCTTTAATCACTGAGTTTATTAAAACAGTTTCACCATTAGCCAATTCAACTGAAAAATCTTCTTTTAAGTCATCGCGCGGTCGCGCAAGTTTCTGTTCGAGGGCGCGAGAGATAAAACTTCGATCGGCGCCAGTATCAAAAAGTACAGAAGCATAAAATCCGTTAAGCAAAAATGTACCATTAACTACGTCATTATTCGCTTGCGCTTGGTGCGCGGTTATGTTAAAAGCTCGTCCACGCGTTACTTGGTTTGAAATCTGGTTCACCGGATTCGCTTGTGTAATCTGAACTTGTAGTCTCGGGCACGCGTTCCGGAAATGACTGGGATCACCGCAGTTATAGCACGACCTGGGTCGTGGGTTTTGGTATGTTGGTTGTGGGTTCTGCGGGTAAACTGGTGGTGTTGGCGCAATTGGATTGGCGGGAAGGATTTTACAGAACTCAGCAGAGTGACCAACGCGGCCACATCGGTTACATTGACGACACGGGGTTTGGGTTGGGTGGTGAAGTCTACAGGTTGGGCAAAAGGGTTGATTTCCTGTGTAAGGTTTCTTAGGTGGCGGGGCAGGGAGTGCGGGATTGGTTAAGGCATAGTTGTGGACTACAGGAGGTGTTGGGTAGGCTGTCAGTGGGTTAGGCGCGTAAACTGGAGGTTGATAAATGGGTTGCTGGGCAATGGGCGGGTTGGTAAGCGCATAGGCCTTGCGCCTGCGCTTGAGGTTGTTACGGTTTGAGGGTTCTGGTTTGGTTTCTGTTGGTTCAGGGGCAGTCTTGGTGGGTTTGGTTTTCTCAACTCCCCGCAGGAACAGGGTTCCTGCTCTGACATGGTTGTCGCTGAGCACAGCGGCCAACTCAATAGCGTCAGGGAGGGTTACTGGGTTTCTGGCCCATACAGAATCTTGAATTTCCATGGGGAGACCCCCAAGGAATTTCTCGATTGCTCGGCGTGAAGGAGTAACAAGGTGAGGGACAAGCAAACTTAGTTCATGGAAGCGCGTCGCGTACTCGCGCGCTTCGCCACTGTACTGCTTAAGATTCCAAAATTCTTCCTCCAGGCGCTTAACTTCGTTGGGAGGGCAGAATTCTCGCGTAAGAATTTCCTTAAATTCCTCCCAGAGCATGCTGGAAGCAGCTTCTGCGCCACGCGCATGAGCTACTCCATTCCACCATGTAAGCGCTCTGGATTCCAGGACACTGGAAGCATATAGGGTTCGTCTATCTGAGGGGCATTGGGTGTGAAGGAAAGTGTTTTCTATTTTCTCAAGCCACTGGAGCATCACGGTGGCTCCTTCAAGACCTGTGAACTTTGGAGGGTTACCCGCGTTAAAGGATTTAATGTTGTAACTGGAGGTATTATTTTGGCTCAAGGCTTGGGCTATTGCGGCGGCCATTTCCTGGGAACGTTGCTGTCTACGCATGCGCGAGGCTTCTCTTCTCTGAAATCGGCGAGATAGCGGAGGCATTCTATAAAAATTTTAATTTTAGTTAATATCTTGGTTTTAGCGCAAAGTTTTAATCTTACAAAGCTTGGTTTCACGGAGTCAGTTACTGTCAAGTAAAATAAATGATCCTAAAATGCAGACTTAATAAAGGTAACAAATTCGAATCAAGAATCGACAATTCATGTATCACCATGACTTTCCGAATTCCCAATTTAAAATATACGAGCAAACGAGTATTGGAGATTGATGATTCATGTATCACCATGACTTTTCAAGTCTCCAACCTCAGAACATAATCGTAAATTGGAAATTGAAAATCAACTATTCATGTATCACCATGACTTTTCGGATTTTCAAATCCAACAAACGAATATGTAAGTAAAATCAATAAAAATCGAAATTCAACAAAAATCGAAATATCGCGAAATAAAACATAAAATCATATACTGCGCAAGCGCGAGCATATTCATAAATAACGAGTAATTAACAATAAGCGCGCAAACATGAGATTTCTCTCATGCGCGAGAAGGGACTCTTAGGTATTCTAGGCCGTTACGTCTAACCACCTATCCTAAAGTCAACGAGCTCTGATACCAATCTGTAACACCCCGACCAAAGGCGGATTATACATCGGGGCGCCACATATTGTTTCATTACTCGTGACACTATTGGGTGTCAATATTTAATAAATACATTCATTCGCGCACGCGCAAAGCAAACACATAATATAAATCAACATAAATCAATATATTATAAATCAAAATATTCGAACAGCAATAACTTGTCTTGATACATTTTAATCTAGGTCCAAAAGTAAAAACGTCCTATGTGTCCACAAGCTCCAAAACGGCTACTGCAAACCTGAACATGTGTTAAAATAAACGTCAAACACTTGCGTGTTGGTGAGAAATCAAGTTTAATACAATACATAGATAACAATAAATCTGCGCGCAACACGTGTATGTCTGGTGTTTAACAAGGGTGCAATCAGATTGTGATCAAGCCTAAATAGATCATAGCTCATAGTTCATAGTTCAATCCGTGCTCCCAATTGAGCACAAAAACGAGAAAACATCTGTGCAAGTGTAAACAAAGAAAACCGTAAACGATAGGTCTCCCGTGTTCATCTAATGGATCCATGAAAACTGCGGAATAGGCCGAACAAAGCGGTTAATGATACACACATACAAATAAACAGCCAAGTAAACGTCCTCAACACATGGATACTGCGCGACTAAAGCTCATAAACAAGTTTAAGACTCTAAGTTTGTATGAACACATGAACATCCCAAAACATTAAAAGCAAAAAGGGATTAGGTACGAGATTACTCACTTGATAAAGATGCGATGATAGATAAAGCAAGAACCAACTTTAAACAAGCACAAGTTAACCTATAAACAAGATTATTGTTTTAATGATTTGTTTTAAGTCTTGATTATAAGTTAGCATAATTAATAAGTTATTATATATAATATATTACCGGAAAACAGGGCAGAACAGGGAGGAAGACGGAGGCAAGAGAGGAGGGAGGCGGCTGAAGAACAACGGCAGAGAGCAAAAAGGGAGGAAGAGAATAAGTGTAGTGTGTGAAGTGTTAAGAAAATAGTACTATATATAGGCAAACCCTAGGGGACACAAACCCTAGAAAAGATCTCCAAAAGTAAAAGAAAAGATATCAACAGTAAAAGATTCCAAAAGCAAGATATCAAAAGATATGGCAGCAGGAAAAGAGGAAAAGCAAAAGGGAAAGCTGCCAGGGAACAGTAAAAAGCATGGGCGGATCAGATAAAGGTACTGGATAAAGCATGGAAAAGCAGATCTCAAAAGATAATGTCAGTCACTTTTTCTACCAACCAATGGGGTTGGTACGCATGCTGCGCCGAAAGTAACTATTCAGACATTAGATAGGTTAGGTCAACAGCTCAGAAGATAAGACAACACAAAAGCATACAGGCTGGATAAAACAGAAGACTAGACTAAAGGGTCAAGCGCGAGAAGGCTGAGTGCGCGAGCGCGAAGGCTGGCACAACAAACCTTAGCGTGCTGCGGGAAGAATCACAAATCCTTAGCGCGCTGCGGGAAGGATCACAAATCCTTAGCGCACTGCGGGAAGGATCACAAATCCTTAGCGCACTGCGGGAAGGATCACAAATCCTTAGCGCGCTGCGTGAAGAACCTAGAATTCTAAGCGCATCGCGGGAAGAACATTCTTAGCGCGCTGCGAGAAGAGTTCTCTTCACGCATCGCAGGAACAAGATGTCTTCACGCAGGCTTCCATGTAAGGAGTCTGGCGCGTGGAGCTGCGCAGACAACCTTAGGTGGGAAGGAACAAAGGACAAGCAAAGAGTTAAAGAGGGAAACAAGGCGTAAGGGCGGGACGGCGACAAGAGGGAAAAGAAGGCGGAAAGAGAGGAGAGGGACGGGACGACGGAAAGAAAGAGAGAGAAAGAGGCGGGAGGGAAAAGTATATTATTATTATTAAAAGTAAAATATAAGTATAAATATTAAATAATAAAAGAAAGAGATCGGGTCAGAGAAACGGGTACCTGGGTCGGGTCGGATCGGGCAGATGTCACAAATAGTAGCCTGAGCTCATTGCCTTGGCAACCACCATGCGCGGTCCAGCGTGTATTCCGCAGATTCCTTCGTGAATCTCCCTAATCACATAGCTTGCTTCTTCAGCATCCAGGCATTTCATGAGCGGTCCAAGATAAGAGCGTCGATATAATGTACCATCAAGTAGTTCATAGTTCTGCGCCTTGTGTCTTATCTTTCTCGCCTGTGCGCGATCGTCCGGTAACTTCCCCTCCTTCAGGAATTCCATTATTGGAGTTATCCAGGATGAAGGAGTTGTATGAATTACAAGGACACATTGCGTTTGCACTGACGGGTTGCTCATCACTTCCACCCTGACATCTTTGCCAAAGTGATCAAAATTAGTTGATGCCATCTTACTCAACGCGTCAGCGGCCTTGTTTTCGCTGCGCGAGATGTGTATGATTTTGAAGAAGTCAAACTGCTCAACGAGCTTTTTTGCCTGCTCTAGATATAGAGGCATGGTGTTCTCCTTGGCATCATAAAGGCCATTGACCTGTGCAGCTACCAAGTAAGAATCAACATGGGCCTCTAGCCTTTTAACTCCAAACTTGCGCGCAATGCGCAGACCAGCAAGCAGTGCTTCATACTCAGCCTCATTGTTGGTACTCTTGAAGTCCAACCTAATAGCATAAGTATATTCATGATTATCAGGGTCCACCAGTTTGAGGCCTGCGCCGGACCCTTCGCTGTTGGAGGCTCCATCAGTGAATAGCCTCCAAACATCTTCTTCATCATTTGCTCGCGGAGGGTCTACCTCGCGCTGAGCTTCTTCAATCTTTCCCTCTGGGATTTCCGTGATGAAATCCGCTAAAACTTGACCCTTTATTGCTGGACGGGGCTTATAGGTGATCGTGTGTTCACCTAATTCCAGCGCCCACTTTGTCAGCCTTCCGGAGAGCGCGGGGCGTCGCAAGACTTGCTGGATGTTGTAACCTGTCAGAACTTCAATAGGATGACCATTGAAGTATCTATGAAGCTTTCGCGACGCGTGTGTTAGTGACAAAACTAACTTTTCCATGATGGAATAGGGCGTCTCAGGGTCTGTCAGCACCCGACTCACATAGTATATTGGCGTTTGGATCCCCTTGCGATCCACCAATAATACTGCGCCGATGGCGCGGTCTCCAGCTGACAAGTACAATGTAAGGGTTTCGCCCGGAAGTGGAGCTGTGAGCGCGGGCAGCTTTATGAGACATTCTTTTATCTCACTGAAAGCTTGCTCAGCCTCAGGCGTCCACTTGAATTGGCTCTTCTTCAAGCAGTTCCTCAAAGTGTTAACGAATGGAGTAGATTTGCTGGCGTGGTTCGCTAGGAACCTGTTGATTGACACCAATCTACCATTCAGCTTCTGAACCTCTTTCATGGTGGATGGTGAAGGCATGTCAAGGATGGCTTCCACCTTTTCAGGGTTCACCTTGAAACCATCCTTAGTGACCATTACACCAAGAAATTTCCCCTCTTCCGCGCCGAAAGTACATTTGCTCGGGTTGAGCTTCATGTTGACTTCCGTTAAGCGCTGAAGAGTTTCCTCGATGTCTTTGAGCATTTGTCTCTCCTCCCTGCTCTTGATCACCAAATCATCAACGTAGACCTTTAGATTTCTTCCGATTTGTTCACTGAAAACCGAATCCATAAGTCTCTGATAAGTGGCGCCCGCATTCTTTAAACCAAAGGGCATTTTTGTGTAACAAAAAACACCCTTGTCGGTTCTGAAAGCAGTCTTGTCTTCGTCTTGTGGTGCCATTTGAATCTGGTGATAGCCTTTGTAGGCATCCAGGAAACATTTGAGCTTGAATGGCGCCACGGAGTCCACCTTTGCGTCGATGTTTGGGAGGGGGTAACAGTCTTTCGGACATGCTTTGTTGAGGTCCTTGAAGTCAATACACATCCTCCATGACCCGTTGCTTTTCTTTACCATCACAGGATTGGCTACCCACGTCTGGTATCGGATCGGGCGGATGATGTTTGCGCGCAACAGGTCCTCAACTTGCTCATTCATGGCCTTCGCCTTTTCATCCCCCATGATTCTCTTTTTCTGAGCAATTGGCTCCACCGACTTGAAAGTGTTAAGAGAATGTTGCGCCAAGTCTCGCGGGACCCCAGTCATATCGGAGTGTTGCCACGCGAAGACCAACGTGTATTTTGTGAGCAACCTTTTCATTCTCAATCTCGTTTCATCTGAAATAGTAGCGCCAATTGTGACCGTTTGCTCTGGGAATTTTGGGTTTAAAATCCACTTCTCTGGCGCATTGTCCGCCATTGGAAGTTTCATTCTCCCTTCCCGCGGCGTACTTGTCACTGCGCACAAATGATCGCGGTAAACAAATGTTACGCCTGTTGGTGTAGGGAACCCCAATGCGCCGTGCGCTGGCGACGGTATAGCATTAAATTGGGCAATCGTTCCCCTTCCCAGGATCATATTGTGGCATGACGTGGTGGGCAAGACCAAGAAGTTGACAACTTCGGCTCGCTTGTGCTCATCATCCCCCATAGTTAGTTCAAACTGAATTTGACCTAGGGGATGGATGATTTCATTTGAAACACCACAGATTGGTGCGTTCACCATCTCGAGCCGCGCTTGGTCTGCCGGGTCTAACTTTCTGAAACATTGCTCATACATAATGTCAGATTCGCTTCCAGTGTCCACCAGGACCTTTGACACTTCGTAATGAGCAATGTGTGTGGTGATGACGAGAGGGCTGCTGATTGAAGGGCCTCCCCTGATTCTTGGGAAGATAACTTGCTGCTCGCGCCAATCTCCGCTGATTTGCGCGCTTCTCTTTTTTGTCATCTGCCCTTGTCGTCCCCCCTCAGCCACACAGATTCTTTTGTATTTCTTGCTGGCAGAGGCTCCTTCCGGTTGCTCATCTTCTATTCTTGGGTTTTTCACCAAGTGAGCCAGCCTGCCTGCTTTTACATCCTTCTCGATCGCATCCTTTAAATGATGGCATGCGTCGGTGTTGTGGCCCGGGGACCTGTGAAATTCACAATATTTGCCACTGTTTTGCGGTCCCTTGTAGTGTAGTTGCTTGGGGGGCTTGAATTGGACATTCTCAGTACTTAACACCTGTGAAGGTGTTTTAGTGAGGGGAGTCCATATTCTTGGCAGAGGTCTGCTAGGATCTCTGCCTGCCCTCCCTCTTGTCACCCTCCCCGCGATTACGAACATCTTTTTGGGGCTGGGGTGAGCTTGGTTGCGTTTGCTTTTCTGCGGAAGAAAAACTTGTTGGTTGCAACCTGGACCATACAGAGTTCTGTTTGGCCCTCTTCTCTTTGCTGCGCGGTGATTCAGCCTGATGCGCTCTTTCTCTTGCCCTATCTTGGGCAATCTGTTTTTCATTTCTCGCGAAGACTCGCGATGCTTCCATTAGTTTTGCCCAAGTGGTGGGCATACCATCTCTGCTTACGAGAGCCCGGCGGAGTTGATCACTGCGCGAGCCTTGTATAAAAGCCACGCGCAGGAGTTGCTCAGTTATACCCCCGATTGCCAGAGACTCCTGATTGAAACGAGTGATGTAGTCCTCAATCGTTTCATCATTCCTGCGCACGCAGTGCATGATGTCATCAGGATCGCGCGTGTGTCTGCGCTGCTGTACGAAGTGGGCTTGGAACTTTTCCAATAGTTCCTCGAACCCATCAATTTGCCCAGTCGGCAAGCTCTCGAACCAGACACGCGCCGCGCCCGTAAGGCAGCGGGCAAACATGTGACACCATGTTGGCATCGTCCAGCTCTCTAGGTTTCCCGAGTTATAGAAACCTTGCAAAAAGTCATCTGGATCTGTTGTGCCATCATATTTGCCCAGACCACTTGGCATCTTGGTCTTGTGCTGGATGGGGGCCTTAGCGATGCGCTCAGTAAATTTTGAGTGCTTCACTAAGATGGCCGGCCTGTACGGCGTGGTTACGTCCACTTGCCCCCTCACTGGCGGGCTGTACGGCATGTGCAGATCCAGATCTGCTCTGGCTCCAGGCGCCATGTTCACAGGCGCGCGGAGTTGTGAGCCTCCTGCATGAGTATCTCGCGTCTTCCTCATGCTATGCACTTCTTCATCACTGAACTCAGTGTGTGCAGTGTGAACAGAATGTTCGTCTTCCGGCGCGCGCGGCCTTTTTATAGTCTGCTTATCAAATGCTTGCCTTTGTGTTTGGTCGGCTAGCTTTTTCTGTTTGACCATTTCATTGTACTTTTCCATTAGACGCCGCTGCTCGTTTATGAGCCATTCATTCGGATCATTTCTTTCTTCTTCTGGACCCATTGGTCCTTTCAGTTTCGCGCCAGCAAGATTTTGTAACGTGAGATCGTCTGGAGGAGTTTCAGTCTGGCCGTGAGGGGTTGTGATGAAGGGACGGTTACTGGTGGCGCGCGTAGAATCACGCGGCACCCTCAGAAACTGCTGTCCCTCATTGACACCCTCACGTTCAATATCCTCCAGAGCTTGATCAGCGTTACGAACGCCAGAAACCATGGTGATTGATTTTTTTATGTAGATCTGATGAGATCTGATTGCCGTTTGTAACAGTGGATGGCGCCAATGAAGAAACGTGGATCTACTCACTGGTAGCAGATCTACTTTCCTCGGGTTTTGATTGTACTATTTCACCGATGGTTCTTCTGGATCTGTGTTCTTCCACCTACAAAATGAACAACGCCGTTAACTTACCCCTCAGAAAGGGACAGAGGGGTCCTCTTTGGGGTAACCCTCCGGCGTGAGAATAAGTATATGGTGGAGAAGATAATAATGTGAGAGTAAGGGAATCTGGAGAGTATTGCTTAATAGCTGAATACTGTATGATTGTGTGACTGTGTGTTTGTGTGTAACTGACTGTGAGTGAATGTAATTCAATATGATTGAATGTGATATCACTGCCTGTAACTGTCAATGATTGAGTATGAATGTCCATCAAAGTGGAGTTGATGCTGTATTTATAGTGCTAGGGTTTCCACTGATTGGGCTCAGCCTCGTTGGCCTCCTCCAATCGCACTGCGCCACGTGTCCTCTGGGACACCTGGCGCTTTCTCGTTGGTTGTAATCACGTGGTAGCACATGTGTCATGCTGAGTTGTCGACCTTTCATTTGGCAGCTGTCAACATCAGCATATTCTTACTCCTTAAAAAGATACCTTCTGGAAGGTTGTCTGACGTGCACAATCAAGGTTGCCCTAATCCTGATTTGGATAAGGACGAGGTCGATTATGTGCATGTGTGATATGCGCCAATCCTGAGGATGCGCGAGGTCTTCTCTTTATTCTCACGCGCAGATGTTTCATGCGCAGATGTGATATGCACGAGCATGTGATATGCGCCGCGCGCTGATGCGCCGCGCGCATATGTGATGCGCGAGCATATGTGTGCCTGGGCATATGATGCCTGAGCATGTGTGGTGCCTGGGCATATGATGCCTGAGCATGTTTTGTATGCGCCATGCGCATAGGTTTTGGCTTTGTGCCTTCATAATGTCTTTATCTTGTGGGTTGACCCGCCTTGCTCGGTGTTGAGGCGGGTACATACCTCTTCAAGCCCCCCCAGTCTAATGTGTGTCTTATCTCGCGCTAGCGCGGTAAGATAGATATTAGACTTACTGATTTGGTCTTTTTAATGGGGTTTTGTCGTTTTCTTGGTTGTTTCCATCGTTGCGCGAAGTTCTATCCATTTGGTTGAAACGAAGGGTCCAAACACGTGGTTGGTTGGTGGTGACGTGCGCCGTAAACGTGTCAGACGTTTCGTGTGCTCGAGGTGCTACAGTTGCCTTTCATGTCCCCTCGCACAGCTGTCTGGAACACGTGGTTGGTTGGTGGTGCCTTGCTTGGTGGTGCAACACGTGTTCCAGACAGCTGTGCGAGGGGACATGAAAGGCAACTGTAGCACCTCGAGCACACGAAACGTCTGACACGTTAACGGCGCACGTCACCACCAACCAACCACGTGTTTGGACCCTTCGTTTCAACCAAATGGATAGAACTTCGCGCAACGATGGAAACAACCAAGAAAACGACAAAACCCCATTAAAAAGACCAAATCAGTAAGTCTAATATCTATCTTACCGCGCTAGCGCGAGATAAGACACACATTAGACTGGGGGGGCTTGAAGAGGTATGTACCCGCCTCAACACCGAGCAAGGCGGGTCAACCCACAAGATAAAGACATTATGAAGGCACAAAGCCAAAACCTATGCGCATGGCGCATACAAAACATGCTCAGGCATCATATGCCCATGCACCACACATGCTCAGGCATCATATGCCCAGGCACACATATGCTCGCGCATCACATATGCGCGCGGCGCATCAGCGCGCGGCGCATATCACATGCTCGTGCATATCACATCTGCGCATGAAACATCTGCGCGTGAGAATAAAGAGAAGACCTCGCGCATCCTCAGGATTGGCGCATATCACACATGCACATAATCGACCTCGTCCTTATCCAAATCAGGATTAGGGCAACCTTGATTGTGCACGTCAGACAACCTTCCAGAAGGTATCTTTTTAAGGAGTAAGAATATGCTGATGTTGACAGCTGCCAAATGAAAGGTCGACAACTCAGCATGACACATGTGCTACCACGTGATTACAACCAACGAGAAAGCGCCAGGTGTCCCAGAGGACACGTGGCGCAGTGCGATTGGAGGAGGCCAACGAGGCTGAGCCCAATCAGTGGAAACCCTAGCACTATAAATACAGCATCAACTCCACTTTGATGGACATTCATACTCAATCATTGACAGTTACAGGCAGTGATATCACATTCAATCATATTGAATTACATTCACTCACAGTCAGTTACACACAAACACACAGTCACACAATCATACAGTATTCAGCTATTAAGCAATACTCTCCAGATTCCCTTACTCTCACATTATTATCTTCTCCACCATATACTTATTCTCACGCCGGAGGGTTACCCCAAAGAGGACCCCTCTGTCCCTTTCTGAGGGGTAAGTTAACGGCGTTGTTCATTTTGTAGGTGGAAGAACACAGATCCAGAAGAACCATCGGTGAAATAGTACAATCAAAACCCGAGGAAAGTAGATCTGCTACCAGTGAGTAGATCCACGTTTCTTCAAAAATGAAGGTTGGAAAAACACTTTATACATGTATATTCATAATTTAAAAAGTTTTCCGTTGTTGCGGAGATAAAATAAAAATATATTATATTAAACCGTGTCAAATTTGAATAACATTTATATGAAACCTAGATTGAAGAAAACACATTGTAATGGTGAACTAAAAAATTTATAAAACATTATATTTTAAAAGTTATAAAAGAAAAACAAAACATATTAAAATGTAATTATAATATGAAACTAAAATTAGCTTTAAAAACTTGTGCTTGGAGAGCTTGTACTTAATTCAGTATTTAAAAAAAATATCTAAACTCGGTTATAAGTAAAAATGGCACAACGATGTAATTAGACTCTTATTAAACATTATATCTTAAAAGTTATAAGAGAAACAAGTATGTTTAAACATAATTATAGTATTGAAATAATAGAAGGTTTGAGTAGGTGTACATAAGCTATATTTCATATACACACCTATACAAGCTAACAAACAAATAAGTATCACTGGCGGACATCTACTATTCGCATTTTATGACCATATTAGTTGGGTTGCCCGACTTTGTCTTTTTTGTAATTTAAGTACTCTGTCATCGGCACTTGCAACATCCTATCTTTGATTGAAGTCTTAAACCGAGCTCTTTATTGTTGTGATAAGCCGACGTAATACCCCAACTCTTGAGATTAGAGACATGTTGACACCCGGAGTTGGTTTCTCATTTGTGCATTCTTTAGCGCATGCACATATATAGAGGTAGTTTATTAGCATGTATTGCCACACCTAGCCGTTAGGTCTCAAGGGCACACATATGAATTAGTTTGTTCTTTGTGGGTTCTTCACTTCTTCTTGTTGAGATATTGGGTCTCGTAGTCGTAGGTGCACATGTAAAGTAAGTTTATTTGCAACATGCATGTTGAAATGTAATCTAGTTTATTTATTATTTGTGGAAGTGTAATGTTGCTAATATGTAAGACGTAACCAATGAGGTGGTGGTCCATTGACAAAGGCAAAACCTTTAAACACCTAAGTTTAAGAATGAGAGGTCTTGGGTTCAAGTCCCATAAACAACAAGGTTTAAAGAAGTTCACTTTTCAAAAAAAAAATGTGAAAATGTAATATAGTTTATTTGTAATATGTGGAATTATAAATGTAGCTATTTGTAAAAAATATGGATCGGAATGCCCAAAAAGTCAAATTATTCACCAAAACAACCCGTCAACACATGAAAAGTTCCAAAAGTCATATTACTCATCATTTATGTCTTTTGACGTTCGTTTATGCCTTAAACTCAATCTATTTGTTGCCGTCTATTTATGCATTTTTGGCCTTCATTTATCTATTTTCACCATCATTTATGCCTTTTCGCCACTATTTATGCCTTTTGACGTCCGTTAATGCCTTTTGGACTCAATTTATGCATTGTCGTCAATTTATGTATTTTGGCTCCATTTATGCATTTTTACCATCATCTATGCATTTTGACATTTCTTTATATCTTTTGACGTCCATTTATGTCTTTTCGCTATCATTTATGCCTTTTGACGTCCCTTTACGCCAAACTTTCTCTGAGAAATATAAATTAAATTATCATTATACTATATATTAAAATCCATATGTCGGTGCCACATAAATGCTTCAATTTCTAGAACAACTATTTTAGTAATTATTTTAGAGACAATACCAATTATCATTTGGTAGTGTGGTAGTTGTGCAACATGAACATTTGCTTTGCCCATGTTCGAACCCCTCCCATGTGAATTTTTAGGCTACTTTAGTGTGCTGCCAATATTGCCTTTAGAATATATTTTTCCTTTTCTTTTTTTTATTGTTTTGTTATCATTTTATAAAGTATGTTATATGTTAATTCTTTTTAAAAAATATGTCTTTTAACTTAATAGTTTTACGATTTAGTATCGTTAGCATCGCTACTGGCTACATTCGTGTTCAATGTCGTAGCGCACATGCATTTTTAATATGTTAGTTGTATTTTAGCGTTGACGAATTTAGCTTTTTTAATTTAGTTCCAGTTTCATATTCATATTGATCGAATCCACGACAACTAGTGGTCATATTGTGTGTGCATTACCAACCGACTACACGTGGTTTTAGGCATGTTTTTATCACAACTCTATTCCACATCATGCGGGGTTTTCCAACCGACTACACATCTTTTTAAACATGTTTTTATCACAAGTCTATTCGATTGTCAATGTTATTTTAGCCGTTTACTTATCCTTTTGGGTTTGTCACCGTAATGAATCTAACTAATACCGACCAAACACGTGTCTTGCATCGTCGCAACGCGACGGTTTATTACCTAGTTATATTATTATTATTTGAAATTTTTAACTCCTAGTTTAAAAAATAATAAATTTGATGCTATGAAGACAACTTAAAATGGTGATTTACTGATTTGGTTTGACTTTTATGTTGTGCTTATTCATTTCAAAAAAAGTATAAAAATATATTTTGACACATTTCTAAGATAATAATATTAAAAAAAAAGTCTTTCTGACCTTTAAGCGAACAAAATATGCAAGTGAGTAGGTGTTGAGAATTTAAAGATCGGTGGGTAGAACTGAATATTAAAATATGAGTTTTGTGTAAGATAGTCTTATTAAGTATTTGGTAGATGGCAGAGTGGGTAAGTAGGAATATGTGTCGTGTGATGTTTTTCTATTTTAATCACAAAGTCAATATGGACCCTGTCACACCCGTTTCTACTTGTCTTTTATTCATTGATATTTGAGATCAATTACATAGCCCCGTAAATAAATATATTGTTTATAATAACTTGATCGAATTTAGACTTCTTTATTCACTTTATTAGTTACTTCTTAATTTCTTCACATAATACTCCAAATAAAACTTCCAAAATAACATTTGTTTATCCAATTCTTTTATTTACTCTTACTGTATTTGTATTTTTTTTTTCAAACGGTTTTAATATTAAAATAACTTAAAGATGCCCGTGCGAAGCCCAATCCACAGACCGCAATCCATGCATATCCCATGCCAAATAATAAAACGTCATGAACCCAGAGGTTTCCATTGTTGGATTTACACATGTGACATAGTATTTGAACATAGAATTCACAGTACCATACAAAACATATCCAACATCGGATTACAAATCCTTAACTCCAAACATAAACATTCAAAAATATAAGATAGATAATGGGATGCCAGTCTTAAGTAAGGTAGCCTTCCCCAAATGCCCAAGATGCTCACGAATCCTTAACTCCAAACACAAAAATTCAAAAACATTAACCTTTACATCATATCATATAACATGCATAAAACATATAAAATGTGGGTCACGGGGGTACACAGCATTTAAACATGACATACTCTGAACAAAACTCACAAGTTAACATATTAGTCTCATATTACCTGTACACTGCATATTTGAACTATCGTCATCATTCCATACTATAACCATACACAGTTGTACAACTGTTGGTAAGCCGCAATGACATTTCCTGTACCATAGAGAGAGTCATAGTGGCCAAGCTATCACTCCTTTATCTTAAAGGGAGTCATAACGGGTCAAAGTTCCTTGCGACTGGACTGAGGCTCTATGTTATAAACTCCTTTACCATTCACTCCAGGATACTTTTTTCTGATACTGATGTACAATATTTGGTTCATAATTACTCGTTAGTGAGCATCGATGGATGCATTTGTTTGTGTAAATTATTATTTTTCTACTACTGATTACTTCCATACTTAAGTTTACCACTATTTTCCTTTATTATTCGCAAAAATTAAGTCCTACCATAAGAAAAATGTTTGCATGTGAGGCTGACCTAGTTAACCCATACTCCTATACCAAAGTTACCTATATTCAATCCATCACACAACCTATATATATTTCTTCTAAATTTTGCGACTTAAATGCATCGCTCTTGAAGCTCAACTTAAAGGATATAATCTTGATTACACATATTTATGAGGGTTAAGTATGAGCAACTGGAAATTATAAGGTACGAATTGAATAAAGAGTTTAAAGATAAATTTTAGAGAATAAATTAAATGATTAATTTATTGTTATGTGATAATTGTTAGAGTTAGAGAGAGATTTTTTTATTAGGAAGGAGGGGTGGTCAACCTAAAGTACCCAAGCTTTTCGCTTGTTAGTTTTGTTCTACTCTTTGGGTTTGGCCACGTTATGGGTCAAGCTTTGGGCCTTGTTTATAATATATAGTCGTTCAATATACATACATATATATTTGCCCGATTGAGGGTAGTCGAGGGCACCCCTCTCCTCCTTATGTGTTTTGAGTGTTAGTAGGAATCAGAGTCGAAATAGGATACAAGTTTAGGTTAGCATAAATTAAAGTGTAATGTCATTGTATTTTGTGTGGTTACGTTCTTAGTAATACTAAAAGAGTCGTGTTAAGTTACCACAAATTATTGGTGTTGTTCGATCCAAGTAAGTCAAACACAACTCACCTTAAGCAACAATATGCAATCAAAGCAAAAGTCAAAACACTAAATTAGTTGTGTCCAAATTCATTTTACTAGACTCAGATGGACAGATGGTTACATGTAAATTGCTGTGACATGATCATGATTAATTAGTAGTGATATCATCTTCGGAATTGATTTGATTGCTTCTTGTTTCTATTATAAAATCCAAGATCACCATTACTTAAAAAAGATACCCATTCAAATTCAAAATACGTCCAGAGCATATAATAAGAAAATGGCAGTCAGATATGATCAGTGTTTGTGATTATGATGCATATATGGCAAGTAGGGATAATGCCATTTTGATCCCTTGATAGGGCAGAATATGCTTTGTTCCTATTCTGATAGTGATGTAATTTTAGGGTCTGATGGTACAACTACTTGATACTGTGGGACACCTGAATATTATTATTAGTACATGTATACAGGTTAAAAACATTCAGAATCTCAAAACGTTTTTTGGCTTCAAGCCAAATCTACAAAACATGATATACAAAAGAAACATTTTGTTCATTTCGTAAATTGAGAATATAAGTGTCACTAAGTTTTGTGTATTTGGCCTAACATTATCATTAAATTTGTGCATTCATTGGTTAACGAGAATCAAAACGATGTAACTCTCTTCTTTGTAGTATAACTCATGTACAAATCACAACCAAGGATACAACACATCCACCTATACTCGCGGTTGATACACCCCCATGAGCAATTACTTGTACATTTACGTCGTACTTGAATGATTTGGTGTGTATCTAACTTTAAACTCGTTATAAATGAATGTTATGTCCAACATGAATTACATTCCATAAATCAAACGCAAATCAATAGTCGTATACTTTTTTGTTCGTGCATTACAAGTTTTATATGCTGAAATGGAGATAACTAGTGTTTCGTATGTTATACATTTGATATACTTTCTTGTACGTAGTCACACTAAAATTTATATGCAGAAGATTCATATATTGATCATTCAGTATAATGATTATCAAAGCTGAAGTTAAATAAGAGTACAATATACGTCCTGAAAAAGCTTTGGACCAGAGCAACAGACTCTTTCTCGGGGATATATATGAGAACTTCATTACATAACATATTCATTACATCACATGCTATCTTATTGTAATCACAACTCAAGATTAACTATCATTCTAAGTAAGTGCCAACAGCATTTTATGTCGTACATTGTGTTACTGAAAACATTTTTGCTTGATGTTAAGTTGATATCGCCTATAAGTTATTTTAACATATATAACTATTAACAATCGATTTTAACAAAATAACGACAGTGCTAAATTAGTTTTAGCCAAAGAGTGAAGTTTTGGTGGGATGAAACCCAAGGTATAATTAACTTTGTGCGTTAAATAAGAGATGTATTGTGTTGAGAATCACGCATCACAAGAAGAAACCTGATACAATACGAGTCCATGTCACGTGTAGATAGAAAAATTTCTACTAATACATGAGTGAAAAGTTGACACGCAAGAGGTGGTTCATGAATGATGAATCCCATGACTTTTAGCCGGAATTGGTGATTTGATTGTGCTACTTAGCCCTTTGTTAGGTTACGTATGAGTTCATGAATCGATTTTAACAAAATAACGACAGTGCTAAATTACTTATGAGTTATGGCGAGTGGCGACTGTTACATCTGTGGGCCGATAATTACTATGGTAAATGTTAACAATGAAAGTTGGGGTTGTAAAGAAGGGCTTATTGTTTTATTCAATTGGGCCGCGTTATGCAAGATAAGATGTTGGTATAACTTATAAGTGAAATACAAGTCGGGCCAGACAATAAAGTCTCAGCAAATTCTACATATTGGGCTTACAAAAATGGGATGATTTAAGTGTGGTACAAATTTTAATCTGTTAACCGAAGCAAAACCGGTTGGAGCCAATAACAGTTATTGAGAAATCAGTTTGTAGGTTTGGAGTTTTGAATCTGGAATCAATTTTTTAAGGGAAAATTCTCAAATTAAGCGTTTATGAATACGTTTTTCAGGTTTTAGGTGTCATTTCAAACAAATTCCCAAAATAGGTATTATAAACTAGTCGTGACGAATAGTTTATGATTGTCAACGAGTAGTTTGTATAACCAATAAAAATTTGCCACGTGTCTATAAACTAACCATAACGACCAGTTTCACTAATCATCTACTCGTAAAGATTAAATAAGTTTAAAGCCTCGTAATCAACGCTCACGAGTAAATAAGATATCCTTTAGTCACGACGAGCAGATTATAAAACCTTAAGAGTCGCGAGTAGTTTATCAAACTAACCATGACGATGAGTTTGATAACCAAATGCATCGAACCGGTTTGTTTTTCAAAACACTAACCGGAATGGTTAGTTTGTTTGGTCAACTAGTCATTACGAGTAGATAATGGTCAACGATCACTTTACATCCATTATACGAGTTTTTTATTGGTAATTAACTCGTCTCGATAAGTATATCTAGTTAACTCGTCCTGACTGGTTTACCTTGTTTATATTCCCGATACGAATATTTTATTAGTAATTAACTCGTTCTGATAAGTTTACCAGATTTACATTACCGATACGAGTAATTTATTGGTAGTTAACTCGTCGCGTCTAGTTTACCTTGTTTACATTACCGATACGAGTAGTTAATTAGTAACAAACTGGTCTTGACTAGTTTAATTATGTTTGGTAGTTACCGATGCCTTTTTTGTATCTTCACCATTTACGAACACCTCTCTCCCCGCTGTCAACCTGTCCAAAAAGATGCACGTCCATATTCCACAATCACCCGACCCATCTGCCTGAACCGGAACTTTTTCAGAGATATTTCTTAAAAAGGCGGTTTCCTAAATGTTGGGCCCAGATCATAGCCTACTCCGCATACCCATGTGGGAAAACATGAATCAAGGAAAGACAAATACCCCTCTAGCTCTTGTGGCCGGACACCTGGTAGACTGTTTACAAAAAAAACACACAAACATGAACAAATTATCAAAATTAACATAATTGTTGCGTATTTATTTCAAAGTTAACTACCAAAAATAAGTATACATACATACGTACCTATCGTATACCGTCATCGTCCAAGAAGAGTTTGTTACTAATTAACTAGTCAAGACGAGTTTGTTACTAATTAACTACTCGTATCGGTAATGTAAACAAGGTAAACAAGACGCGACGAGTTAACTAACAATAAATTACTCGTATCGGTAATGTAAATCTGGTAAACTTATCAGAACGAGTTAATTACTAATAAAATACTCGTATCGGGAATATAAACAAGGTAAACCAGTCAGGACGAGTTAACTAGATATGAACTACTCGTATGAGTAATGTTTACCAGGTAAACTTATCGAGACAGAGTTAATTACCTATAAAAAACTCGTATAATGGATGTAAAGTAATCGTTGACCATTATCTACTCGTAACGACTAGTTGACCAGACAAACTAAGCAGTTCGGTTAGTGTTTTGAAAAACAAACCGGTTCGATGCATTTGGTTATCAAACTCATCGTCATGGTTAGTTTGATAAACTAACCATGACGATGAGTTAACTAGATATGAACTACTCGTATGAGTAATGTTTACCAGGTAAACTTATCGAGACAGAGTTAATTACCTATAAAAAACTCGTATAATGGATGTAAAGTAATCGTTGACCATTATCTACTCGTAACGACTAGTTGACCAAACAAACTAAGCAGTTCGGTTAGTGTTTTGAAAAACAAACCGGTTCGATGCATTTGGTTATCAAACTCATCGTCATGGTTAGTTTGATAAACTACTCGCGACTCTTAAGGTTTTATAATCTGCTCGTCGCGACTAAAAGATATCTTATTTACTCGTGGGCGTTGATTACGAGGCTTTAAACTTATTTAATATTTACGAGTATATAATTAGTGAAACTGGTCGTTACGGTTAGTTTATAGACACGTGGCAAATTTTTATTGATTATACAAACTACTCGTTAACAATCATAAACTATTCGTCAACAATCATAAACTATTCGTCACGACTAGTTTATAATACTTATTTTGGGAATTTGTTTGAAATGACATCTAAAATCTGAAAAACGTATTCATGAACGTCTTTTTTCATAATTTTTCCATTTTTTAATCTAAAGGGTATACCCTTCATTCTTCACAAACTCTTTTTTTTGTATATACAAATACTATTATTAATTTTAAAACAATCACCTATTAAAATAATGTTACTACTTTTAAAAATTGCATAGTTTAAAAAGTAAAGAACAAGTATAAAAAAGCAAATATGAAATATATAAAAATATATATAGCAATCAACGTGGTCCTCGGTAGATGAAATAGAAATTACCGCTCCAAACTCATGCCAGCTAAAAAATATTTTATTTTGAATATAACTATAGTTTTAATAAAATGTACATCGTAACCGTTAACAATAAAAGTTTACATAAATGAAAGCGGTTGTGTGACAAATTCTGGTGTGGTGTTCCCAGGCGGCGGCGCAACTTTGCGGTTTTTGTGTACCCGGTGATCTAAGCGGTTTTGTCGATGAATTAGACACCATCAACAACCGGTATATTTAAGAGAAATAGTAACAAAGTGATAGATTTGGGTTCTCAAATGTAGGCTAATAAACTCAAATATCGTCAGAAGATATTGAAGCACTTACTTTTTGGCAAAAAATTGAAAATAAATAATCTCTCGTTTTGTTGTATTGACCGATAATAATCCTATCTTTAAAAATTCATGCCAACCATCCAACCTTTCGACTATATTTTCTACCAATGAACATTCGTTAAAAAACATTTAACGTCGTTAAAGTTTTTTTTATGATTTCAGACCGAAGTTTCAGAGCTTTTGATCGAAAGAATGATACTGTTCGACTAATGTAAATCTAATCACGAAACGGTGATCCAAAAAATGAAATTGTGTTTCAGTTTGGGTGTTCGAAATTTCAATTAACAAAAATCATGTCATTTGAATCATTGTTTCAAGATAAGTTTTATATCAGATGACTCGTATCCTTTTTCTGACATTTAGAAAAACACTTAACGACGTTCGTGTCTTCGTGAGTACTCTTAATGTAAAAGTATTTCCACAAGGGCCACATTTACCAAAAATGAATTGGTAGAGGGACTATTTGGTAATTGATCAACAAACTAGCTTATATAAAGTCAACACAATTCTCATATCATCAATAGCTCTGATTCAAACCCTTTCAACTGAAATTATATCCATCAACCAAAATGAGCACCGATCAAGATTCCGGTGGCTTCTTGCCACCTACAACCACCGTATTTACAAACCAACTCCACCGCCAACCACCCACATCCTCAAGTACCGGATTCATCTGTTTACCACTCCCACAACCATCTCCAACGTCACCCAAAACCACCCAAGAATCAGAGCTCACCGCCGCTATTGACCGTGCCATTATCACGATTCAATATGCAGTAGCATCCGCCACAAATCCACCGCCGTTAATAAATCAGACACCTGTACTGGCCAAGAACACCCAACCAGAACAAACCCACCTCGCCGGACGCCGCGGACAACAAGAAGGCGAAAGGTGTGGCCACCCGCAAGTTCAAGAAACACCGTTCCAGAGTCATCGAATCGAGAAGAAGGTCCCAAACTTAAGGTTGATTACGCATGAGTTCTTGAATGTATATTAATATCTTTTTTGAAGTTTGTTGTAGTTTTTCATGTTTTTAGGGTTTTGTTTATTAATAAAAATGATGGGGTTTTTTTTTGCATGCATGCAGAGATTGAGGAAAATGGAAGAAGTAGTTACTGAGATCGAACAAAGGTTTCGGGATCTTAGACGTGAATCTAAAGACGAAGATGAACAAGAAAATGTTGGAGATGATAATCCATCTAAGGTAAAATTAATCTTTATGTTTTACAGTGTTTTGTTAAATAATTAATGGTTTTTGTAGTTTTGATTAGTATGTAAAAACATAGGTAATGCATGGAATATATACATGAAAATTACATAAATAAAGTAAATGATTTAATTTCACTTATTTTTGGTTAATTCTTCAAAAGTTATGAACTCATCAATCACTCTAGAAAACTTTTGAAGTTTGTAATTTTTCCAATAAAATTCTACAAGTTAGAATTAATGATTCACACATGCATACAAAGTTTACATCAAATAAAAGGTTATATGGTTAGAATTCTAGTTTACTATTCTTGTTGACTTTTGTAAGTTAATACCCGTGTGTGTTGAAATGCTAATCAATACATTAATTCCTAAGGATTTGTTTATGTGTTAAATTTTAAAGGCAACCCTGGAGACCAAAGAAGGCGGAGAAGAATGTGTAGGTTTCAAAACACTTAACGAAGATGAAGAGGAATGTGTTGGATTCAATCGACTTGATGATGGGAGCTTAAGGATCAAGATGCGTTGTTCGTGTCACAAACACTTTGAGATTTTGCATAATCATATTGGGTGCTTCTACCGGTTGATATAGCGTGCATATAGTGAACCGGTGAATAACAGTTGATGGGTTGAGTTGTTATGTTAGTATTTTGATCGATGAAGTTTTCCATGTAGACTACATTTTTTTTTTCTTTTTTCACTCAGTTTGTTCATGATTTGCTAAGTTGGCCGCGGTTGTATCAATAACTAAGTCGTATTATATTGGAGTTGATTTTGTTTGGGTTTAGAGTGTTTATTTTCGAAAGAATACCAATTGCATAAACTCATATTAATTGTATTAGGAATACACTTAGTTGCACCGCTAGAGAACATGTTTTCATAATTTCATCGGGGAAAGAACCATTGAAAGAAGGAAACATAAACGACGAAGAATAAAAAAACTAAAAACTATAGAATTAGATATCGATATTGATGCACCGAAAAGTTTCATCAACCATCTTTTTTTTTTTAATGTAAACTTTTATAAACAAACGAAAACACTAAGAAAACCGCTACCTCCACAAAAGAAGTGCAGCCACCAACAAAACAAAACCAGAAACTACATGATCAAAAATTTACACCACATGGACCGATCAATATATCTATTTTTTGGTCTATTTTTGTACCAAAGTAACTCATTTGACTTTATATCTCCAATTATATCTTCGATTTTCACATGTTTACCTTCAAACATATAATCATTTCTAGCTTTCCATAATCTCTAGCAAGTAATAATAACCAGTGTTTTAAAAACTGGTTCAAACCGGCCGGTTAAACCGGATTTCACACGGTAAGCTGGTATTTTGAGTCCGGTATTTTTGACCGGTTTGTTAGAATATCTTACCGACGGTTTTTGTCTAAAATACCGGTTTTTACAGGCAAACCAGTTTTAAGCCCGAGAAATTTTTGATATTTGTGGCCCATATTTTTTTTAAATTGTTTTTAACCCAACAATTAACATTCAAACGTGTAAACTTTATGACTATGGTTATTTGTTTTAACTCTTGTTTAAGATATAATCAACATCTCCCATTCCCCTCTTTCTTGAACAGAACTAGGATGACTCGACCACTTCCATTTCCAACTGTAAGACCCTCCTTGCCACCAAAATCTATCGCTTACTTTACAATTCTTCAACCATCTTAACATAGTATTTGACCGGCCTGTGTGCTTTTATTATCAATATTAGATACTAAGATTAGATGTTGATGCAACCAAATTTTTTTATAAATAAAATTTTAGATTTTCAATCAAATCAATAGTTAAGGGTAATTAAATTAGTAATGGTAGTATCCTTGCAAATGCAAGGTTTGATGGATTTTATGATGGAATAAAATTGCTGTAAATAATTTAAAAAAGGAAAAAAAAAACAAATTCAGTAACGGTAGTCATAACTCATAACACAATTTCTCCATAAAACTTAATTGTAAAATTGGCCAAAATTAAATGAAAGCTTAATTTACTCTTTTGCACCTCAATCTTATGGATTTTCTCTTATTGCTTGCTTTAGGTCCACACACACACTTTATGAGTTCAATGTCTCTACTTTTTCTTTATTTGCAAAGACCGGCCCAAATGTGGGCAACCATTTACATATCCCATGAATTAAACTTTTATCTCAATAGAAATTCAAGTCCCTGGCCTCATGTGCTAATAATTTGGACTTTAACAAAAGGGTTGTGTACTTTTAATTCTAACCTCAACGGCTCAACTAACTACTTTTGTCTTTTATTCTAGAGTAAAGTGCTAAAATGGTCACTGAGGTTTGATTAATAATGCGATTTTCGTCCAAATAGTTTTCTTTTTGCAACTGGACCCTTAAGGTTTCACATTCGTTGCCAGTTTCGTCCAAATCACCAACTCTGTTAGTTTTTTAAAGTTAAGTTAGGGGCATATTTGTCTTTTCATATTATGTCTATTATATTATTTTTTAACTCAATTATTAATATACCTATATACATGTTTAACTAATTACTTACATGTGGGGCCCACCTTCACCCATCTCCTTCCCATTCGCTTCACTGGTTCTTATATTTTCTTCTCACACCACCATATTCTGCCACCACCTCCGAATGATAGCACTACACCACATCTCTCTCTCTATTGTTGAAAAAAATGAAAAGAAATGGGGATGGAGATTGAACAAATACTTATTCGATGGGTTTTGAACTACCACCCCCTACCTCAATGTTCTTCTCCGGAGATTATAGATTTTGGGCAATGATTTTCCTCCGAACGGAACTGCAACCTTCAACTTCGTCAGGGAACTTAGATCTGGCAAACGGCGGTGGTTTTAGGTGGTGATGCATTGATGTCGACTACCGGTGGTGGCAGGCGGCCATGGCCGTTTTAGATTTGACACTCTACTCCTTCCGATTGTCCCTTCTGATTTGCCTTCCTCACCGAAGTGGAAACCCTTGTCATTTGCAACAGTCGCCGTGCAACGAATCATGGGGTGTGGGGGATGGGGTTAGGTTAGATTAAACTACTTAATAATAATAATATGAAAAGACAAATATGCCCTTCAGTTAATAATAAATATAAACGGAGTTTACAATTTGGACGAAATTGGCAACGAATGTGAAACCTTAAGGGCCCGGTTACAAAAATAAAACTATTTGGATGAAAATCGCATTTTTGAGCAAACCTCAGGAACGATTTTGGCACTTTACTCTTTATTCTAAATAAAACTCAAAAATTTTGATTAAAATTAGTTCAACACAATTTAAATAAGAAATTCTGCTTATTATTAAGGACGAATACCATATAAAAATTCTAACAAGTTTTCCGGTTTTTTTTTTCAAAAAATTTAGTCAGCAAACTTTTTAAATGTTAAAGTCACTCTTATATATTAAAGTTTAATCAAATTGTGAGCTTTTATCCTTAGTTTTCTTAAACAATTTTGATGTATTACTTCCAAATTGTTTTAAATATTGTTTATTTTTTTTCACAATTTTGTTAAAATTTAAGATGTTAAAAGACTTTAATATTATAAAAATACAGATTGAGACTTTTGTAAAAAGAAAAAGTAAATATGTTACATTTTTTTCTTTTATATTATTTCCTACTAAGAATAAGTTTTGATGAACAAATATGTTAAAAGACTAATATATAGTTTGGATTATTTATATCTAATTTTAACCATCACTAACAATATATAGTTTGGATTATTTATTTGAATTGTTATATTACCTTTTGTCAATAATATATAGTTTGGATTATTTATATCTAATTTTTCAAGATTAAAAAACTCCAAATTCATACATCAAAGTTTAGAAATATTGAAAGTTTTGTTAAAATATTCTTCAAAATATTGAAGTTTATTTTGGTCGGACAAACAACTCCACATCACATGCATTCCATATCTACTCGAGGTGATTGGTGACTCTAGAATCATAAAATCATCCTCCCCAAGTTTCCTAAACAGTAAACCATCATCTCACAAACATAAAGTTAACTCTTTGAATCTTCTTTTAGAAAGTTCAAGGTCGCACTTTTAATATTTCCTATTTTTTTAAACAATAAGTTCTTCAACATAATTCAACTAACCAATTGTTTAACCAAAACTATATCATGATGTAGACGTGAAAAATATATTCTCATCACCTTCAACAACACATTTAATCCTATCTTTTTTGGATTTACTTGTTCAACCGACGAATTCCAATAACAAGATTCGGTTTTTATCAGTATTATGTTCCTTACTACAACTTTTCAGCGTTGAAGTTTACGAATATTATCCAAAAAAGTTATTTAGATGAGATGGCATTTATAGAGCCAGCCATAGCCTTTCCTTTTGAACATCACCTTGTGGCCCTTAATCGTTGGTCATATGACTCATATCAACCGTGTCCATTTGCCAGCTGCACTGCTGAAATGCTCACCAGCAATTGTTTTCATGAGTCCCACGTTAAGGCTGAGGGGTGTGGGGCTTCAACGGGGGCGCTAGCGCCCCTCCGCTCGCGCCCCCAGGCGCTAACACCACACCACCGGGACGCTAACGGGGCGCTAACGCGAAAAACAATGCAGGCGTAAGCTGGTTAGCGGGAGAAGAGAGAGAGGAGCACACCTTTTGAGGTATTTTGGACCGTTGGGAGCCGAAAAAACAAAAAAAAAATATATTTTCTATATAGGTTTACGGAAAAGAGCCGTTGAGCTCATATTAAATTAAAAAAAAATATTTTCTTAAACTATAAATATATACCTTTATAAAATATACTTCATTTCACAATTATACACCTTTCCTCCTAAAATCCTCTCAAGGTGACATTCCGCCACAACCGTCCACAATCAGTGATCAACAAAGACTTCATAACATAGCAAATATCAAGAGCCGTGAGATACACGGGAATCTTCGACATGAGTTGGTTGAACATTTGTGGGCGAGGCGACCCGATGATCTTGTATTAGATTAGTGTTATTATTAAGTATTATTGTTTGTTTAATTTTTAGTATTTTTTTTTTGTAATTTGAATTTTAGATATTAATGTGTTTTTTTTATTAATGTGTGTTTTTTTAATAATTTATGAGTTTTTTTAATAATACGTTTTTTGAATATATTTATAAAAAAATAAAAAAAAAAATTTTCGCTGGAGCCCCTGCTGGAGCCCCTCCACACCAGGGGCCAGGGCTCCAACGGGGACTCCAACAACCCCCTTATCCAGTTTCTCTCTCTGCCACACGTCATAATATTATTGGTTGGAGCCCCCACTAAAGCCCCCATTAAAGCCCCCCACACCCCTCAGCCTAATAATGTGCCTCCCTGTGATCAAACGAACGCCCAAACTAGAAGTCTAAAAAACATTATCCCTACACCATGATTTGACATGTTACACCCATGCAATAATATATGTACTTTCAACTAAATCTTAAAAAAAAATAAAGAATAAATCAGTTCATATCAACACACAATCTTCACAAGAGTTTTCATAGGTTTAATTTAAGTGAAAGTGTGGTTTAGTTTTGTTTGGTTTCATGGTTTAAACTTATTGAGCATTTATAACAAAACGAAGTATAGACAAAGACGACCTAATCTAGATTTGGATAGGATATATGACAATTTTGAATTTTAAGATATGTACTAGATAAATATAATACCCCCCCCCCCAGTCGAGAAGGAGATTGACAGATGTTGAGACTGTCTCGGAAATCATCGAACAAAATTTGGGGCAGTCCTTCTGAAAACAGGGGTAATTTTTATGATGAGAAGACACGTGAAGTACACAAACCTGACCATAAGTGACATTTTCTCGAAAGCCACATATATTCATTTCAATATGATTTGTTCGTTTGGTGCAAATGGGATTGCCGGAAAGATATATTACGTTGACATTTTCATGGTAAACTAGACTGGCAGTAGTTGGCAAGCGTTTTTGCCCCGTTAAAAGTTTCGAAGCCAACAATTTCTAAAACAACATTTACTACTCAACAATACTCTAGCAATTTATCAAACGTTTGCATAATTGTTGCCTAATCTATATCTGGATATGATTACAATTTATAAGCTTGATATATATAAAACATATATTCCAATAATAGCATTCCAACAACAAAAGTCTTGCCTACTAAAATGCTTCCCATAATCAAGCCATAGACAAGGTCTAAGTACTCTGAAATGTGAGCAACTTAAAATAAACAAAAGCCCAAGATAAGGTTTAAACACGACTAAACCGACCAATAGACAATAAAAAAAATTAAAAAAAGTTTCAGAATTCAAAACCAAACCACTAGCACTCCTTATCCTTAACACTATTCACACAACTAGAAAAGAACACAATGATTCAAATATAGTAGTTCACCACACACACTTATTATTCCATATGAAAAGCATTGGGACCAGCCAGCGAATTTGTGGGTTGTCACGACCAGGTTTTAAAAGTCGAAAACAGGACGTGACATACACGAAAGAAAGAAAGAAAGAAAGAAAGAAAGAAAGAAAGAAACTCACCCCACTCCATTCTCATTTCCTCTGACAAAAGCTTTTATTATTATTATTATTATTATTATTATTATTATTATTAATTATTATCATCATAATAATACTATTATTTTATTCTTTTTCCAATTCCATTGTCCCCAAATTGTTTTAAAATCCATTCCTAGATTTCCTTCATCAAAAATCCTAAAAAACATGAAAGATTTTCCTTCTTGTTTCGGTGAAAACGGAGTTCAAGTAGCAGATGCATCATGTACAAGTGCATTATCATTATCATTATCATTACCATTACCAACAACCACCGTCGCTAAAGCCCAAAACCTCGTCACTAATGTCTACCAGACCAAAATACTTGGCAAATCAAGATTAATAATCGTCACTTGGAGCAAGAATCTTGTGGGTCATTGCTTCACTGTCGAAATTGAAGATCTGTCACATAAAACTCTCTCAAGAACCGATGTTAAGCCTTCAATCTTCTCCAAAAGAAAAGGTTCCAAGAAACTTCAACTTGATTTCGTCACAATTGATCTGTTTTGGGATCTTACTAATGCCCGGTTCGGATCCGGTCCGGAACCGGTTGATGGGTTCTATGTGGGTCTAGTGTTTAAGGAAGAACTTGTTTTGTTAATTGGGGATCTGAGGAAAGATATTATGAAAAAGACAAAATGTTGTTCGAGTTCAATGAGGTTGTTGAAAAGAGAACATGTTTTTGGGAAGAATAATGTGTTTGGTACTAAGGTTCAGTTTAAGGATAACGGTCCGATCCATGACGTTAGGATCGAGTGTGACGTGTGCGAGCCGAGGGTTACTGGTACCGGTACTGATAACCCTCGGCTCGTTGTTCGAGTTGACTCGAAAGTAGTGATGCAAGTGCATCATTTGGTGTGGAAGTTTAGGGGGAATTGTACTATTTCAGTTGATGGGTTTCCTGTTGAGGTGTATTGGGATGTGCATAATTGGTTGTTTGGGTCTTCGACTGGGTGTGCGGTTTTTATGTTTCAAACGTGCTCGGGTTTTGAGAAAAGTGGCGCGTTTGGGGGTGATTGGTCGATGGCTACGTGGTCGAGTTTGCAGAGTTGGTCTAGTTTTTGTTTGACACTTTATGCTTGGAAGAATGAATGAATAGGTTGAGAATTCGATTTGTTTCAATCTTTTGTTTATGGATTTTGTGTTAAGTTTTATACAACCACATTATATGCAATCTTTGCAATCTTGGTTTTGATTCTATATACTGACTATCTGCAATTTTTTTTGTTAGCATATGAATAGTTTGTTTGTAGCAGTATGCACAGAATTGATTAGATTTGTTAGTGATTTTGGGCTATAACTTTCTTTTTTAACTCCTTGAATTTTTCTTTAACTGATTTATAATGTAAGGGTAGTGGGTGTCGAGTCGGGATCAGGAAAAGGTTGATAATGTGACTGAAACTCATCGAGGGGAACGATGTCCCCTATGCGGTATTGAGAAAATGGAAAAGCCTTGCGGCTTTGTGTACCCGATGTTACCGTTTCACAAAGCTATTTAAAACGATACATACATAGTTTAAATTTGTTAGGAGGCGTTTGGGATAACTTATTTAAGCTCCCTTTTAACTTAAGTTGTTTGATAAGTCGGAATATTGTGAGTTATAAATTAATAAGTCATGATATTTTGATTTATTAATTTTTGACGAAAAGTTATAAGGAGGTAAAATCAGGAAAGCCAAACACCCCCTTATTAAATCATTATCTTTTCAACCATTTTTTACATATATTTTACATGTATATCTCTCTAAAAACTTGAGAACATGGAATAAGGATATCTCGATCCTGAATTGAGTAGTAGAAGGTCAAGGGCATGGAACTATCAAGAAGAAGTGGCACATGCGAAGGATTGTGTACATGTTTCTGAAAACCAAGACACCTGAAAGGCTGAAACAAATAAAGAACGGGTAGTTTTTCTAGACGAGTCTTCATTATTTTGTGCAAGAATGGGGAGCAGCGGATAGTGTTTTCCACCTAATAAAATCGAAGCGGAAGAATACGTTAAGAGATATTAACAGTCGCCAGAAGATATGCGAGATTTGATGGTGGAAATCTCAAGTAGTTGGAAGTGGATTTAGTTTTAATATAGTTGTTTTGTGTTTTTTTTTTCATTTATCATATCATTGAAATGCATTTTATATTTATATTTAGTTGTTTTTTATTATTGAATAAATTTAATCTTTATTATTATATGATTTAATAGTATTTTATAAAAAAAAATTGTTTATGAAATTTAGGGACCGCACCACTTTTAGAGAAGGAAAATATAAAAATTGAATAAGTGATGTAATACTTATCTTGTTTTCACTAGTTTATACAATAGTCTCTTGAAATTATTTATCCAACAATAACTTTTTTTTAATGACATGTTAATATCCGAGTGAGCTTTCTAACACGGGATATTACTTTGTTATATTGATTTTGACATCCTAGGCTTGATTCACATAAAAACACTTTTAAGAAACTCATCACTATGAGAAAAACCTTTGAACACCTTAAAAACCCAAGTCTTAACATCAAGCTATTGTATTGGACCACAAGGCCAATTGCACCCAACAATAACCAATGACATAATCGAGATATTGTTATAGTATAAATTAATAAAAGTTAAGAAGTTTCGAAATTTGATTAGGTACTAAATGATTTAGATATTAGAATTTGTATAAAAATAATTTATTGGCACTTTTAAATATACAAACAAAAGAGAAACAAACAACCATGTACAGCATTGGTTCTATCATCTAAACAAACAACGTTGTTAGTAACACAAAAAATTAATAATATCCCAATATAATTTAATCACCACGGGGGGTTATACTATGATATCCGGCCAATGTAATGGGATAATGCGTATTGGAACATTCTGTAAACATGCTGATAAAGTTTGTGTGAGAATATAAAAGCAAAATGTTATTGGCATTTGTGGATGATTGATGATCATAAACTCTTCCGGTGTACGTAAACATCAAGTGTGACAATATCCTCATCTTTAAAGTTAAAAAGATAATTACTTTTAAAACACCAATTCATTCATTCACATCTCTATAGTCTATGCTACGTCCCAATAATTTTGGAAAAAATTAAATTCATCCCTCAAATTTTGCAATTCACTATTCATCATTAAAATTTAAGAAACCAATTATTTGTTGACACACATACATATGAGATAAATTATAGGAAAATAAATATTAAAAAAAACACTATAAAGATAGAAGTATAGGACAGAAAATGGGATTAAGGGCCGGTTTTGTATCTGTATAGACTAGGCAGCTGTATAGGGCCCATAACTTAAAGGGGCTCAAAGTTTTTTAAGCTGAAAGTCTGAAACCATGTATCTGTTAAATTACACAACTTCACTTTATGGTTCAAAAGTCAACACGTGTATTTGGAGTGTTTTTAATTGTTTAGTTTTATTTTAATTGTTTCTATTTTTCTTAAAGCATGTTGAAGTTTGTTACTTTACTTGGTCAAGTTTTACTTAGTCAGTAGGTAGATAGATGTGGGAGGGGTGGTCCTATTATTCAGCTTAGTTTCCTATTTATTTTCCATGTATCTGTAATTTCCTATCATTCCGTTTACATTGAATAAACAACAAAAGAGATTAGTTCTCAATCCATTTTCCTCACTGTGTGTGACTTTGCTATTGCTTTGATTAATCCACTTTGTTTATCTGTATCAACCCATCAAGAGTATACTGGTCCAAATCTCAAATAGTGAAATGGCTCAAATAATATAAATCAAATTAAAAAATATATAATTATGCTACAATGGTATTGTTTTGTTTATCGCTATGACATTTATCGACTTGTCGCTTTACTATGATTTTTTTGTATATGTATTTACGTTAATTTATTGGGGTCTGATTTTTTTTATTGTTTTGATTTGCAAAGATATTGAAGTGTAAGTTTCCCATTAATATATCTAGATTTACCGATTGGTGCTTATAATATGAACCGAGTTTACAATTAGTGACCCGTGATCGATACTTTTGAAAAACGATTAACTAGTTATATGGAAAGCTAAAAACTTATCCATATATAGGAGGTTGTTTAACGTTGATTAAAACCGTGTTGGGGAGTATTCTTATGTATTATTTCTCCATCTTCAGAACTCCGGTTAAAATATTACACACTTTATAGAAACTTCGCCATCGGTTTCTATGGGGAGTTGAGTAGGATAAATCGAAAATCCATTGGGACAAAGTCATTCTTTCAAAAGATGTTGGTGGTTTCGGCATTCGTTAATTCTTAACAAGCTGCAAATTTAGGCTTAATGGCAAAGTGGTCGTGGCGATTTAAACCGAGCAGAACCAGTTGTGGAGGAAGGCCATCCAAGCTCTTCATCATTGCCTGAGGACTTGGAATTTCATTCCGGTAAAATCAGTCCATCGGTTGCCAGTGATCATTTTTTAAACTCTCATATAACTTGAACATGAACCACTTGATTCGCACTGGCAATCGGAACTCGGGGAACACTATATACGATTGGAACAATTGGATACACATATATCAAAATTAATATTTTTAATCGGCTGAACATCTTTCGATGTCTTGCGAAATCTAATCTTGAGTTCCATAGGTACCAAATTAATTATAACATCGACCGAAAGAAATTAATGAACTTACTAATTACATTTTGTTTGTTTCAAAAAGATATATAACTGTATGAATTACGACTAGCCTAGCTTAGAGAATATATTACCTTTTCACGTTATTTTCTTGCAAAATAATCATCCTCATATTTCGTTCTTGGATATATATCTGAACCAATGGATTGTTCATGACTTGATGCTATGATGCAAGTTAAAATATCTAAAGATTGACTGATGTAAGTATATCCGTTGACCATTGTCAAATTAAGTGGTGGTCTTTAGACTATGTTCTCTGACCAACTAATTGTAATTAAGGAAGCTTCTTGACATGCATGCAGCCATTTTATACACATACAGTCGTCTTAATTCCTTTTATTCATCTTCTCCAAACATACAAAATTGATTTCTTATAAGATGAACATGATGGATTGAAACAGACACTGCATATATACTAATACTATAATCGAGTACGAGGGTCATACAGAAGACCCGGGTTCTTTTTTTTCCCATGCATGAAAGATTTGATCTTCACAGAATTAGGAAAGAAAGCATGCAAGAATAGGGTATGCATTTCAGTACACTAGGTAACCTTCTTAAATCTTAACCTTAAACATTAACACGTCGCTTATCCACATCTGCCCGCTTTCCGACTGTTCCAAACAGTCTAAGTAACATATCCAACTTGATAAATATATCAATGCATTTTATATGATAATTTTAATTCGGTCTAACATTGAAAAAGACAGCCATATAGATTATAGATATCATTCTGTTTTTACTCGATTTTATTAAATATATTAGTTAAACTGGGTAGTTTTAAAAATTCAAACTATAATCTATTGCCCGGTAACAATTAATACCGGCTATTTGACCTACGTAATTCGTAACTTTCACTTTTAGTTGCCAATACTGCTCCACACACGGGTAGTATTTGACCAATACTACGTAATTCGTAGCCACATCAGGCCCACACAGATGCTTGCTGACCTTATGGATAGAATTGAAAAATCTTAATCTTAAACGAAAGCTTACGATCTGTAACTTAAATAATTAAAAGATGAAAATGAAATTTAATTTGGTATAGCTAGTGCAAGAAGAAGAAAAAAAATACCATTTTAGTATTTGTTTCATAAATTTACATATAATCAATCAATCATTAAACGTAATAACTGGCCGGCCCAACTGAACTACTCGAGTACCCTCAACCAGACCAGTTATGTTGGTGGTTCTAGATCCGAATATCAGCACAGACATTGTGAAACATACAGAAGGCAAGACATGAAAAATACAATTACCGTTACATTAAATTTGCAGTTTGTTATCACATTAATGGTTTATACGAGACGCTTTCAACTGTACTAACACCAAATAACCACTATCATGGGACGATTTACAACTGAAAAAGACCAAATACATCTCATCCCGAGACTGAAATCACCATGCGGATAGTAATGAATGTTGATGCTTCCATAATAGTCAATGCAAGAAAGTCAACACTTTCTTGTTCTTTACGTAGTCATAGTTTCTTCAATACAAAAGGTTTTATCAACATTAATCAAAACAATCACAATTAAATCAACTTTAAAAAGTTAAATGAATGCTTATAACACAAATTAAGCAGAGACTAGCTAACTTACGGCCTCCACCTTCTTAAAGTTGATCTTTTGTGTCGGCAGAAGTTGACTGGTTGAGGCTCTTGTTAGCATCTTGAGACTGGCATTAGATATGGATTTTGATTAATTTCATGAATAATAATAATAATATATAGAATGGTACACAGAGCCTACCATGTATAAACTGTATATTTAGTTAAATATATATCATCATCATCATCATCATCATCATCATCATCATCGTACTCAGTATATCCCACCAATAGCAATGCTATGGTAAGGTCTGAGGAGGGTAAGATGTAGACAGCCTTACCTCTATCCCATAGGGATAGAGAGGCTGCTTCCGGTGAGACCCCCGGCTCGATAGTAGTTTTGCATCAAGCCTTGGACATAAGGCACATAGCACTCAATCATCAGGAACACCGGCTGATTGGTGCATGTGCCCTTGTCTTTCGGCTATCAACGCCACCACATGATGCCTGATTAACCTTCCGCCACCTTTAACGTTATTTTCACGAGATTGGTAAAATAACGTCAAAATTAGTGCAATTTTACTTTTGCCCACCAGAGGGTTCACACATATATACTTTATATGTGCGCACCGCAAGCAGGGCGTTAGTTAAATATATATCTACATAGTATATACCATTATACATAAAATTATGATAAAAATAACTAATTATATATAACCGATTAACCGGTATGTTGAAGCTGTTAAAAACTTGAAACTATTGAAAACATAAAATTTGATATTTCAAGTTGGTGTTAGAGGCGAGTTTAGGATCGGGTAATGTGAATCTCAACAAGTACTTTTTAACTACATAAGACTGTAAAAAAGTAGTACCTCACTACATACGTGTGTCAACGGATCCTTAGAGCTGGGACCGACATCTGGAACATTGACTTGTCGAACATTAGGATAATAAGGTATCCCGGGCATTGGTGGTTGAGGTAACATGGGCATGCCTTGAGTTGGATGCCCGTATACAGACGGTGAAGGGACCGTGTGTCGTGACCCTTGCGTAGAAGAAAACGGGAACATATGTGGGCTCCCACTCATCTCCATTCCCATTCCATAATTCATTCCCATTCCCATTCCGTAATTCATTCCCATTCCAATATTGCCCATGGGGGAGAAATGAGGAGGATGCATTTGTTGCATTCCGGTCTGGAACATCATCGGCGGCATGCATAATCCAGCTCCCATTGACATAATCTGCAATGGTTGTAAAAGTAAATCATTACGTAATTTTAAAAAAATTTAAAGCGTAAGATGAATATCATTAGAATCCAACATATTTCCTCATTTTTCAACAAAAAGTTAATTTTGGCATATAAAATTCATGTCATAACACGAAAAAGTCCATCAAGCTAGTTTGTTATCTGAAAATCGCTACACTTTTCTCCTATGCGTGTACATGTAAAATTATTTTAAATAATGACTCGTTAATCTTTAATGTCAATTCATCAAATTTTGACATATTTAAGAGGTAAGATGTCACGATTTTAAATACTTTTCGCAAGTACATGCATTCTAGACAAGTGTAGGGACTTTAATATAGCAGCATCGGATTGAGGAACCTTTTTTTTTGTTTACATGTACAAAGACTTTTATATGCGAAATTATGTTCAGAAAGAATGTTAGGTTTTATTAGCCATATAAAGTTTAGAGAAAGTTTGAACACTGTACCTGTACTTGAAGTTGAAGTGTCTTTAAATACTCGATCGCCTCATCAAGCATTGATGCTTTATCCACCTTTAAATTCAAAAACCAAGATTCAGTTTTAAAGCACCATCAAAAAAACATTGGTGATCATGGGAGCCCATTACTGGTAAACGCACTGGACCCCACAAATAGCCTGCTTTAACCAATTGTATAAGATGAAATGTAATTAATAATTACATTGTGTACCTTGTTGCAATTCGGTATGAGTTCTTGTAGTGCACGCATCTTTTCGTTTATTCTATCTCTTCGCCTCTGTTTCAACATTTAAAAAACAATTATTGATACATTTTTCAAAACGAAAGTAATAATTTATACTTGTTTACTTATGAATAGTTTGATTTGGGACGTGTGTTTGACCGGTCAAACGAAAAAATCAACTAAAAGGGAACAAGCCAAGCAGGTAAAACAAATAGACATTCTAGTTTTAACTTTTAACCATAATTATCACAATAGTTATTTATAGTAAAAATATTGCAGTTTAGCAAGAATTATAGGAATTTGCTCACCCTTTCAGACAAATTATGAACCTCAGCAGCTCGGCTTCGCTTAGAACCTGAACCGCTGCGAGAAGCGCGTGCGGTTTTAGTGCCCAAAGATTCTTCTTCATCATCCTAGTAAAAACACTATTTACAATCAATAAACTAAACAATAAAATAACATAAAAAACAATTAAAAATAGGCTTTCAACATACTTGACTTTGACATTCAAAATCTTCCATATCGCGCGATCTTTTCTTATAATTTTTGGTCAAATCATTCGACGCTCGGTCAACACTATTACCCGAGCAAACAGAAGAAGCTGCACCAATTGGCTCATTACACTTTACAGTTTCTTTACTTCCATTCACATCATTGGCTGACTTGTTAAAATCAACACAAGGTGGCGGCACCGGCTTGTCTACCGGCTTACTTGCAGACGGGTTTGACCCTATTTTGACTACATCCGAACTCGGTTGACCAACTTCTTTCTGTGCATTAACCTTAGCCATAACCTTAGCAGCCGGTCTAGAAAAATGAGAAAAATTGAACACGGGTTTACTTCTAATACTAATGTTACCAATATCCGAAACGCCTGATCTGACCGTTGGATCTGAAAATGAAAACAAGTGACTGGTTCTTGAACCTGGATCTTTATTAACTTTTTTTTCGATTACATTCGGGATATTATGCATGGCGGGTTCGTGAGCAGTGACACCGGATAACTCGGGTAACAGATCGGGGCAATAATCATCAAGTGGATAATTCAACCAAGGTACTATATCATCATCTTGATTTGATCCAATCACATCCAAAATAGCATCTTTTTCATGAATTCTTGATGTTTGAAACTGAAAGTTACTTGAAACTGGTGTCTTTTTAGCTTTACTTGACTGACCTTGCATCAAGACCTGACCTTTTTCCCATACTAACTCTACAAACTCATTGTTCGGTCTGCGATTATCAAAGAATCAACACACCCATGAACCAAAACTCAATAAAGATTACAACTTTATTCAAAAAAAGTAAATTAATAAAAATCAAGAAACTTACATATATGAAATATCATTTGGTTTTTGTTGGGATGATTCATTTTTTTCATCAACAGATGCATACAACTCTGAAAGTGGCATCTTTGGATCAAATTTATCAAGATTTCTCTCAGTACTCATACACAGATGCATACAACTCTGAAAGTGGCATCTTTGGATGATGACATTTTTTATTATTTATGCATAATTTTCCTGACAAGTATAAATTATTTTATCTGTGTCCATACATGTCTGTATTTACAATTTTATATCATTTCTTCTAATATTGTAACGTCTTTATCTGACAAAATACTATCTGGAGCAGCCATAAATATATAATATATATAAACAATAATAATAGTTATAATAATAATCCTAGTATTAACACTTTGAGTCAAACCAATTCTTTAATTGTGCCCTAAAGCTGAAACTCAATCTAATTAAGTTTATTCTAATCATCAGTCATTAGTCAAACATAAGTAAACAGGCCCACAACAAATCTAACCATGAACTAATAACTGATAACTGTTATTAATATTAATTAATTAATGAATAAAGAAACAAACCTCTGCAAAACAAAAATCCCCAAATAAAGAAAATGTACGTCTTCACAAATTCAGGGGTTGTGATGGGAATGAAGTGATGATCTTGAAGACCCGGTTGTTTTCCGGGTCGGGTCGGGTGTTAATTAATTTCTTGGTGTTTTGAGTAGAAAGAAGAGGGTCAAGTGTTTTTGGTAAATGGAGGAATAATAATAATAAAGAGAAGAGTCACACAACAAAGTTGCAACACAATTGTTGCATCCATTCCTTATTAACCTTTATATAAAGTTTCTAAAAATTGTTCACAATTTTGTTTTTTTCTTCTTATTCTTTAGGTATCTATGTCCGGGCCCACAACCCGTCCCCAACCGTCGATATTTGTGAAAATCCTTACTGGTCTCACCTGACCTCTGGTTTGTATGAACCGACTTTCGTATTTGAAATCGACAAGGTTCGCCAGTTGTCACGCTTCTTCACCAGCTAAACGTGAGGTCATGTAAAGGTGAAAGAACCTCTTATTGACGATGAAGTTTGGAACATTGTGATTGATGTATTTGAGTTTGCTTTCATTTGAGAATTTTGTTTTCATATCGTTAACTTTATACTAGATGAAAGATAGCGTGAAATTGAATGCTAATGTTAACTGTTCAAACAGATCGTTTGATCTTAAGAAGATTGTGTTTATATTCATTTTGGGTGTTTTCAGTTGAAAATTTTGTTTTTATATTGTTAATGTTGCTACTCGATGATAGATGACGTAATATTGAATGTTATCATAGTGCGTATAATCAAGTCCCATATCGATAATCAAACACGGTAATAATAAACAGAAGAGTCACACAATTAAGTTGCAACACAATTGTTGCATCCATTCCTTATTTGTAACCCTTATAAAGTTTCCAAATTTTTTCATTCTAGTTTTGTTTTTTCTTTTTATTCTTAAGGGTATCTATGTTGGGCCCACCCCACCCCCTTTTCTCTCCCTCTCCTACTGTCGATATTTGTGAAAATGCTTACGGGTCTTACCTGGCCTCTGGTTTGTATGAACCGAATTTCGTATTTGAAATCGACAAGGTTCGTCAGTTGTCACGCTTCTCCTCCAGCGCACCTTGAGGTCATGTAAAGGTGAAAGAATCTCTCATTGGCGATGTAGTTAGGAACATTGTGATAGTCGTATTTGAGTTGTTTTCATTTGAGAATTTTTCTTCAATATCGTTAACCTTATATTCATTTTGGGTATATTTTCAATTAAAAATTTTGTTTTTATATTGTTAGTGTTGCTATTCGATGATAGATGACGTGATATTGAATGTTACGTAGTGCATATAAATCGTAAATCAATAAACTCACTTTAGAATAATGTTATATCTTAGTTGTATTACAATACTAAATTTTACATGTTGGAAATGCCATGTGTATGTTTATGCACCTATATAATACACTGTTAGTTATAAATACATACGTGACATGGGATATGAATAGACTTTAATACTTGTTAAAAATTCATGTGCTAGAATTTATTAAATACCAACTTATACAAGTAGTGTAATATACTTATACTTAGTTTTTGATTAAATGAAGTAATTAATATTTTTGTATTTTTCATTACTTGTATATTTATTTACACGTACCAGTTGTGAGCTAAGGATATTTATTATTTCAAGTAAATAGAATTATTTGAGCTAAAAATTATATATAACGCATCTTGTTTCTTAAAAGTACAATTTGGTGATTTTCAAGAACTATGGAATATATTTTCACCAAAATATTACAAATATGTAAATTTTACTAATTCTTGTAAAACATAGATGTTGATTGTAATACTTTGTGACTAGAACTTTTAAACATGAGGATCAAATTCCAACATGAATGTATTTTGGTTTGCAACAATCAAAGGCTGAAGAAACACTAATTGACCCCGGGCAGATTACGGATAATCTGGGGGTTAAATAGATGTTTCCCACGAGGGGTTAGGTCCGGCAAAGATGGTTCTTCTGATGACCTGCAAAACAGACACCGTGAGCTAGTCACTGAGAAGGGGGGGTACCTCCTTGTGACCACCCTCCGGCGTGAGAATCAGACTAGATTGCTCTTGAATATAAGTGTATATTAAGAGATTGCTAGAGAAGATAAGATAATGAGATATAAGATAATGTCCTCCATACCATTCCAAGGTATTGGAGTATTTATAGCCGAAGGTAGGTTTCCAAGAAGGTACAGCCGGCTGAATAGTATTCCTGTTCTGCCAACTGTGGGCTACGCACATGCCATGCTGGTGGTTGGTGGGTAGGCAGCGGCTGATAGTGACCAGGGCGGCTGTGTACTATTCCTTTTCCACCAACTGCAGGCTATGCACGTGCTACGACAGGTTGGTGAGTAGGCAGCGGCTGATAGTGACATTAAGTAATAGAGCATGTTGCTTGTTGTACTGTTGTCAGTGAGCTGTCGCAGCTTTGGTCAGATCTTTTGTCCATACCTCGTCAGGTACAGTACAAAAGATCATCCAGTAGCGTACGGACTGGCTCATTTGGGCGGGAGTTTTCCCGGCTTTGGGCGGGAATATTCTCGGCTTGCTCACTCCTTCTTCAGGTGACATTACTGAATTATTTAAGAGTTAAGTGCCTTGTGCGTGTAGCCTTGCTGCGCGGGTAGCCTTCCCTGATGGCTAGTATTCGTTGCTGCGGGAACAGGCGGAGTACGTCGACCATTGGGAGGCTTTTCCTGCGGGAACAGCTTGCGTACTGCGCGTAAGGACGTCACGTCTCTGAGCATGGTGGGTCCTGCGGATCCAGTTGGTTTCTGCGCAGACGTCTCTCTTCAAGGTGAGTCTTGCGAGTTTAGCCTTTGCGCAGACGTCCCTGTTGAAGGTGAGTCTTGCGGGTTCAACTGCGCAGACGTCCCTCTTTGAGGTGAGTCTTGCGGGTCCAACTGGACTCTGCTGGGACCTACCTCTTCAAGTCCCCCCAGTCCAATGTTCTTCTCATGAATTGTTAATAAGTGAGGTGAACTTTTGGACTTAAGCAAAGGGTTTTGAAAAGGGTTTAGTTTTAAGGTTTTCCATGGGGATTCTTCCCGCGGAAGTCCTAATGTCACATGCAGAAATTCCCGACTTTTCTGCTTGATCTTTGGGTATGATGCGGGTGCGGGTAGGTCTGTAACCTCCTCGCAAGTCAGGAGCGTTGAGTTCCACTTGTGTAGATTCTCTATGAGGTTTTGGTAGTTTTGAACATAGTGATCAATTATGTTTAAACAACCAATTCCATCTTGGAGCTTCAATCTAGTTCTCGAAGTTCCCGCTATGCGGGGATGTTATTCCCGTTTCCGCAAGCACGGCCCAGAAGATCCTTCTTGGTTTCAATTCCCTGCGGAGTGCTAAGTATGTGAAGGGTTTCGCCTTGACACTATACCCGCACTCGTCTTATAGTTACTTTACTTCCAAGGTATTCCTGGTTTCAATTCCCTGCGGGTGCTAAGTATGTGAAGGGTTTTGCCTTGACACTGTACCCGCACCCGTCTTATAGTTACTTGGTTGCCGAGGTATTCTTGGCTTCAATTCCCTGCAGGTGCTAGGTATGTGAAGGGTTTTGCCTTGACACTGTACCCGCACCTGTCTTATAGTTACTTGGTTGCCAAGGTAAGGGGTATAGTCCCGCTTACTTTTGAATCTTTTTGAATATTTTTGAAATTCGAAGAGTTGGTGAAAGGATAAGAACAGTCCAAACTGTTGAAACGTCGTCCGACGGTTTCTTCTGACAGTGTCAGGACGTGCAGGAAGTTATGGCGACGTGACAGTATATGGTCATTCAAGACGCTTTTTCAGGCGCGTGGGCGCGAGTTTTCGGGCGCGTGGCCGCGAATTTTACGGCACGCGTCCTGTCAACAGTTGTTGCCAGCTTGCATATTCCACGTGTCATAGTTTCATTGCACCTGTGCTTTCCTCTCTCTTCCGCATTAAATTCATCGCATTCATTGCGATGAGTATATAAAGGGAGGAGAGGTTGCATCTCAACTCACAGTTTCACCTTTCTTCTTCTTCTAAACGATTTCCGGCGAATACTCTAACTTTTCTGTCGAGCATTCTCCTGAAATCGTTCTTCTTTACATTCAAAACATGTCTTCCGTTCATGATCTTGAGGCTACCGCCGAGGAGTCTGACGTGTATGCCGAGAATCCGTCGTCTACTTCTGATAAGGACGATAAGAGTACTGCTGGTGAGTGTCAGTGTGCTCTTACCGTCGACCTGTACCAGTACATTGTTAGGAAGTTCATGCTCGAGCCTTTCGAGCCAGAGTTTCCTAAGCCTCATCAGACTGGTGTACGATGCCCCCAAGGGCAAGATAGGGGTGTATGCCGCATTCTTCGTTTATGGGAATCTCAGGTTCCCATTGACGAAGTTTGTGTACCGTGTTTTGGAGAGACACGGTGTACATCTGACGGAGGTACACCCAATGGCGATCGCCAAGATTCGCCATTTTGAATGGGTGTGCCTCATTCTGGGCGTGGAGCCCCATGTCGACCGCCTGATGACCTTCTATTCCTGGAGGTGCATCCAGGGGTGGTATACCTTGGTCACTCGGATCAAGGGTTTGAAGATCTGCGCTACCGAGCGCAGTCTTCGGTCTTGGAAGCGGGAGTTCTTCTATTCTTGAACGTCATCGCTATGGGGACGACGCGAGCAGAAATATAGAAGAACTCCCGCTTCCAAGACCGAAGACTGCGCTCGGTAGCGCAGATCTTCAAACCCTTGATCCGAGTGACCAAGGTATACCACCCCTGGATGCACCTCCAGGAATAGAAGGTCATCAGGCGGTCGACATGGGGCTCCACGCCCAGAATGAGGCACACCCATTCAAAATGGCGAATCTTGGCGATCGCCATTGGGTGTACCTCCGTCAGATGTACACCGTGTCTCTCCAAAACACGGTACACAAACTTCGTCAATGGGAACCTGAGATTCCCATAAACGAAGAATGCGGCATACACCCCTATCTTGCCCTTGGGGGCATCGTACACCGTCTGATGAGGCTTAGGAAACTCTGGCTCGAAAGGCTCGAGCATGAACTTCCTAACAATGTACTGGTACAGGTCGACGGTAAGAGCACACTGACACTCACCAGCAGTACTCTTATCGTCCTTATCAGAAGTAGACGACGGATTCTCGGCATACACGTCAGACTCCTCGGCGGTAGCCTCAAGATCATGAACGGAAGACATGTTTTGAATGTAAAGAAGAACGTTTTCAGGAGAATGCTCGACAGAAAAGTTAGAGTATTCGCCGGAAATCGTTTAGAAGAAGAAGAAAGGTGAAACTGTGAGTTGAGATGCAACCTCTCCTCCCTTTATATACTCATCGCAATGAATGCGATGAATTTAATGCGGAAGAGAGAGGAAAGCACAGGTGCAATGAAACTATGACACGTGGAATATGCAAGCTGGCAACAACTGTTGACAGGACGCGTGCCGTAAAATTCGCGGCCACGCGCCCGAAAACTCGCGCCCACGCGCCTGAAAAAGCGTCTTGAATGACCATATACTGTCACGTCGCCATAACTTCCTGCACGTCCTGACACTGTCAGAAGAAACCGTCGGACGACGTTTCAACAGTTTGGACTGTTCTTATCCTTTCACCAACTCTTCGAATTTCAAAAAGATTCAAAAGTAAGCGGGACTATACCCCTTACCTTGGCAACCAAGTAACTATAAGACAGGTGCGGGTACAGTGTCAAGGCAAAACCCTTCACATACCTAGCACCTGCAGGGAATTGAAGCCAAGAATACCTCGGCAACCAAGTAACTATAAGACGGGTGCGGGTACAGTGTCAAGGCAAAACCCTTCACATACTTAGCACCCGCAGGGAATTGAAACCAGGAATACCTTGGAAGTAAAGTAACTATAAGACGAGTGCGGGTATAGTGTCAAGGCGAAACCCTTCACATACTTAGCACTCCGCAGGGAATTGAAACCAAGAAGGATCTTCTGGGCCGTGCTTGCGGAAACGGGAATAACATCCCCGCATAGCGGGAACGTCGAGAACTAGATTGAAGCTCTAAGATGGAATTGGTTGTTTAAACATAATTGATCACTATGTTCAAAACTACCAAAACCTCATAGAGAATCTACACAAGTGGAACTCAACGCTCCTGACTTGCGAGGAGGTTACAGACCTACCCGCATCATACCCAAAGATCAAGCAGAAAAGTCAGGAATTTCTGCATGTGACATTAGGACTTCCGCGGGAAGAATCCCCATGGAAAACCTTAAAACTAAACCCTTTTCAAAACCCTTTGCTTAAGTCCAAAAGTTCACCTCACTTATTAACAATTCATGAGAAGAACATTGGACTGGGGGGACTTGAAGAGGTAGGTCCCAGCAGAGCCCAGTTGGACCCGCAAGACTCACCTCAAAGAGGGACGTCTGCGCAGTTGAACCCGCAAGACTCACCTTCAACAGGGACGTCTGCGCAAAGGCTAAACTCGCAAGACTCACCTTGAAGAGAGACGTCTGCGCAGAAACCAACTGGATCCGCATGACCCACCATGCTCAGAGACGTGACGTCCTTACGCGCAGTACGCAAGCTGTTCCCGCAGGAAAAGCCTCCCAATGGTCGACGTACTCCGCCTGTTCCCGGAGCAACGGATACTAGCCATCAGGGAAGGCTACCCGCGCAGCAAGGCTACACGCACAAGGCACTTAACTCTTAAATAATTCAGTAATGTCACCTGAAGAAGGAGTGAGCAAGCCGGGAATATTCCCGCCCAAATCCGGGAAAACTCCCGCCCAAATGAGCCAGTCCGTACGCTACTGGAGGATCTTTTGTACAGTACTTGACGAGGTATGGACAAAGATCTGACCAAAGCTGCGACAGCTCACTGACAACAGTACAACGAGCAACATGCTCTATTACTTAATGTCACTATCAGCCGCTGCCTACTCACCAACCTGTCGTAGCACGTGCATAGCCTGCAGTTGGTGGAAAAGGAATAGTACACAGCCGGCCTGGTCACTATCAGCCGCTGCCTACCCACCAACCACCAGCATGGCATGTGCGTAGCCCACAGTTGGCAGAACAGGAATACTATTCAGCCAGCTGTACCTTCTTGGAAACCTACCTTCGGCTATAAATACTCCAACACCTTGGAATGGTATAGAGAACATTATCTTATATCTCATTATCTTATCTTCTCTAGCAATCTCTTAATATACACTTATATTCAAGAGCAATCTAGTCTGATTCTCACGCCGGAGGGTGGTCACAAGGAGGTACCCCCATTCTCAGTGACGAGCTCACGGTGTCTGTTTTGCAGGTCATCAGAAGAACCATCTTTGCCGGACCTAACCCCTCGTGGGAAACATCTATTTAACCCGCAGATTATCCGTAATCTGCCCGGGGTCAATTAGTGTTTCTTCAAAGGCCAACACATATATTGTGTATCAGATTTAATCTATGACAATCCCAAACTCATTTGTGAGATCCGTGGGATTCATGTTCTTGTCGAAGAGACATGTTGCGAAAGTTGGAAGGGATCAAGTTAACCTTGACAACCCCTTGTATGTTAATTATTTAATTCTTAATCAAATTCTACTTAAATAAATATTCAATTCAATTATTTTTTTAAATCTACTTTTAATAACTTTTATTTTTTAATTTTCTTATTGTAAACACTAATCTACTATCAAATTTTTAAACTTCATAGTTTGTTATATGAATTATATATAACAATTTTTCTTTATACAAAATCTTCTACTTTATGTTTATTCATTTCTTGAAATAGTTCCTTATTGTTTGTTTGTTTGAATTGTTATAAATATAGATAATCAAATTTTGATAAAATCTGTAAATATTAAAAAAAATATCTTTTGTTGTTTGGTATTATTATTATTATTATTATTATTTATTTGTTCTGTTGCGAATTTCAAATCACAATAACCATAAAACTTTATTCAGATTCTATTTGTGTCAATTGTAACTTTTGGTTTGAAGTGGAAAAGAAAAAGCTCACCAAGACAATTTTGTCGTTACCCCAAGATGAAGATTTTTTTTCTTTCTTAAACTCTATTAGTTTCTGTCATAAACTTTTCAATTAATTATAAAATCGTTACATAAAAATATATATTGTTGGATCAATTGAATGAAAACTATGATATGTTTGATATATGTATTTTCAACACGTGGGTGATTTGTTCACAAGAAAATTTGTTCATACGATCATCTGTAGACAATCAAATTTCTATTACGGATTATTACATGCAATAACACATACTCTAAATATATATTGGTTAATAATATTTTGAACTATTAACATTCGATATGCTAATACAATAATCACTAAATCTATATCATTTTCAATATTATTTAATATGTTAATATAGTAACCCCGTAATTTAGGACACGACACAACTATAATCACTTTTATTTTTCATATTAAATATTCCTAGATTTTGCATTTATAATTTTAGACTATGTGACACTATCATGAAAAAGAAATATTCTAATTCAATGTATATATAAATGAATTCATACAGTATAACTAAATTTAAATTAAAATTAAATATAATCTATTTTCTTTTAACTTTATTCTTTTTTCCTAATTCAATGTATGCATAAAAGAATTCATATAATATCTACAAATTTACACAAAAATTTAATACTTTTATTTTCTTTTAAACTCTATCCTTTTTAAAGAAAACATTTTACTATCATACTTCGTGAAATAAAAATCATTAAAATTTTCGTTGATAGGAGATGAAGTTATTTATCCGTTATGGTATAGTTGTCATTGGTAAGTGGTAACAAAAATGAAACTTGGAATGTCATTAATCAAATCACTAGCATAAGTTATTACCAGTTAATAACTCATAACTTGAATCACTACAATAGTTTTTTTACCACTAATTATCAAACATCTATTTCAATTTTGGAACATGACAACAATCATCACCAAATCATAACCATTTTCATTTTTTTTTTTCCTTTTTTCTACCTTTTTTATTTTTCTGTTTAAAGACAAAACTCGAAAAAAATGTATTTTCATTTTCATATATAATATTCCAAATTGACTATGTGACATTTTCATGAAAAAGAAATATTCTAATTCAATGTACTTGTATAGTTGAATTCATATAATGTGCATAGGTTTAAACCCAAAAATGAAAAAGAAAAAAACAAATAAGAAGGATTAATTAATTAATTAATACTATCAAATAGCTTTTCTTTTCTTTAAAATGAAAACTTTTTCCTTTTTTAGACGAAACTTGGGCCTTGGTGGATGGAGATGAGGACACGTGGCATACTGCTTGGTCACGACGCACTTGCCAGTTTTTTGGATTCGTCAAAATTTTGGGCCCACTGCACCCTATTATTAGGCAGGTCTCTTGCCACGTGGACCTGGTTTTCAACTAGAAACGGATATGTTGTAATCCCAGTGGGCCCCACTTATCTTACATCTATTCACCATGCTAATTTATTATTCTCGACCGGTGTTCCAAATAGCGAAACAAAAATTGAATAAATTTCAATTCAATTAACCCAACCCAAGTCATTTTCAGTTTTTTTGTTTTAGTTGTGATTTGTGGTTTATAACAATTTGGATTTTAGTCATTTTCTATGTTGTTTTGTCTGTTAGTGTACTCTTTTCTGAATGCACGCAATGGAGATTTGAGATGGTCCAAAATTTAAGTTCCTTTGATAATGGGATGTATTTCTTGCACGGTTATTTGGCCGGTAAATTGTAAATAAACTAAAATTTACTTAATCATTCAACGAAAAGTTTGTTTATAACAATTAAGCGAGTTAGAAAACATTTGATAACGAAAAATGAAGTTAAAATTGTTTCCGGTTTAATTGTTTGTGTGAATTGGTATTTTGATTAATAAGTAATAGTTAAATTATTACCAAATATGTTTTAAAAAAAACATATGAAATCTAATTTCAAATATGTTCTCACATTTTCCACAAACACTTCTCATTGTCAAATAGTGGCATAAATAGTCAAAACATGCCAAACATTTAAATTACAGTTTGAATTAGTTATATGTCACACTCCTGTCTAGGGCCTAGAGTATGACCCATAAGTTGGTATCGTGATTGTAAATAAAGCAGAGTTACGTTTAATTACGGAAGACTTATAAACTTTAGGATCGAAAATGTAATATTTATATTTACAGTCAAAAGATGGGGTTATAAATACACCCGTTAAGTTGTACAAAAGATTACTTGTTTATGTTTTACAAATCACCATATATTTAAGTTTTCAAAAGAAATCCGAGTCATCGGATATATCAATAGCACTTCGACATTCCAAGTGCTAATCTTGTTCACCTGCAAAATGTAATAAAATACGTCAGCAACGAATGCTGGTGAACACGCTGACGCAAAATAATTCTTTTACTTAATTACCCCTCGAGGCTACGCCTGCCTCGGCCCAACGTGGCTTAGGAATAACCAAGTCAAATAACACATTATAAACTAGAGCCTCTACACTAGGTCACCTCACAAACACCGCAGCGTTTGACTTCAATTAAGTACCCGTAAATATACACATACGGTCGTACTCCCTGCAGGAGAGCGTCCTGCGACCAAGGTGGTGCAATCATGCCCATACATCGCATAGTACCACCTATGTAAGGATCCAGACATATGTATACCACAGATTGAGGGCTAGGTTTATACCCATAGTTATAACGGTTTTAGGAACACATAGTCCCTTGTAAACAATTTCATATAACAAGTTGACTTATTTTGAAAACAAGTTTAAAAGTTTGGAGGCGCATTCACCTTATCTCTTTAGGATCGGCTTCACTCACCGTCCAAGAGTCTTTCCCTTTCTTTATCTCGAACATATAGTTACGAGTATTAATATTTGTTAGTCGGATACACGATCCGGCTTAAGACCTTTAGTATTATATCTCAATCCTCGATTGAACCTCTAGTTCAATTTTTATTTACTTGAAAACCTCTTGTTTAAAAGTAAATTATAAACCTTTAGTTTATATTCAAAATCCGACGTTTCTTCTTCTCCAAGAAACGTAATCTTTTATTATTTAAGAATACTCTTTATTCATTAAATAATATTTTCATAACAAAGAATATATACATAGATACTTACACACATATATATGTTATCACATATTGTTGGTGCATAATGTTAGTAGTTCAGTGTCTAGTGTCTGTAATCGCGTTTGTAATATTTTATGTTTTGTATAAGCGAAGTTGCTAACAAGTTCGCTGATATGGGCGAACCTGTTAGTCAAGCGAAGTTAGTGACAACTTCGCCTGAACATGCCAGGCGAAGTTGTCGTGATTATATAAGCCATCTGTTACGGCTTATTATTAATTAATTCAGTTTTACAGTTTTCGTGTATTCGAGTCAGAGAGAGTCTGTAATCAAGTGATCTTCGTATCACGTGTTTAAGGTTGGTATACAACGTGTTTGATTATCGTGTGTTAATCGTATTGTTTTCTATACTCGTAACGTCTTACGTAGGGATTCGGCACCTGCGTAGTACGTGATATCTCGTGTAGATCCGGCTGGGAACCTACAATTGGTATCAAAGCGCTTGCTCGATTGTGTGGTTCGGGATTATCACGCGGGGTATAGAAATCGTTCCGTTCGACTATTCGCGGGACGAGTTTTCTGAGTTTTTGTGTCATACTCATTTCCTACAAGCTTAAACAACCCATAACACCTTCACAAACCTCGAAAAACCCAGAAATTTAATCTGCAGAAACTTCGTGTTCATCAGGCGAAGTTGCCGTCACTGTAAGTAGGGTTTCGGCGAAGATATAAGGTTAAGCGAAGTTATCCACAACTTCGCCTACCTCTTCAAGTTCGCTTACCTCAAGCGAAGTTACCCACAACTTCGCCTACCTCCCAAGTTCGCTCAACTTAAGCGAAGTTATTCTCAAGTTCGCCTATCCAGCGAATTTAAGAAAGTGAGCGACGTTACAAATTCACGCGAAGTTAAGCTTTAAGCGAAGTTATCCGCAACTTCGCCAACAGTGCTGTTTGAAAATAAAATTTTTTATTTTCGGATTTCTTTGAGTTTAGAGAAAGATGTATTCGATAAACATTACTGAACTAGTAAAGATGGAAGTAGAAGCAGGTTCGGCTACAAAGGCACCTAAGATGCTCAAGAAAACTGATTATGTAGCGTGGAAAGATCGTTTTGAACAATATGTCAAGTATCAAGATGCCAAGATGTGGGTGTGTATACAAGATGGTTACATTCCACCAACTACTGAGTATGAAGGTTGTGATCAGATCAAGAAGTACAAAGAGATGGAAGATGAAGAGAAGAAGATGTATGAGGCAGAAAGTAAAGCTCATGCAGCAATTACAATGGCTCTTCCACAAGAAATTTTGCACACTTTCAGAAAGTACAAGACTGCTAGAGAACTTTGGGAAGCTCTTGAAAACCGTTTTGAGGGCAATGTGGGAATTCGTGCTTCGAAGATTAAACTTCTAAAAACCCAATTCTCTTTCTTCAAGTATCTGAAAAACGAATCACTTGATGATATTATCACCAGATATTATCATCTGATGACTGAACTCAGCAACTATTCAATTGCATACAAAGAATATGAGATTGTTGAGAGGCTTCTTGATGCTCTTCCACCAAAATGGGAGATGTATACAGTGTTGATGAGAGAAGATAAAGACTTTGCTGACTATGACCTGGAAACAGCAGTTAACAAGCTAAGAACGTTTGAACTGAACATGGTACGAAAGGAGACACCTACCGATCAGGTTCAAGATCCGGGTATGTATGGTGCAAAGGTTAACTCGGGATCAAGTTCGAAAACGGAATCATCTGCTTATTACTCTAAGGGAGAGTCAGGCGCGAGCTCAACACATGAGGGACATGTATCTCTCAACATGAACGGTGATGTGTGCTATGTAGCTGGAGGGTCAAATGCTTCTCAACCACAAGCGACCAAGAGTAGTTATTCCCCAAGTGTTTCAAACAACAACTACTCGAAGATGCCCATGAGTGTCAAATCTGCTGAACAGCAGTTTGCTCTCTATGCATCTTTTATTGCTTCGTATGAGAATTACATTCAGGGTAAGATCGTTGATCCTGCAGTTTTGGATGAAGACTATGACCAGATCGATGCTGATGATCTGGAGGAGATGGATCTGCAGTGGCAGATGGCTATGATTGTTAGAAGGGTGAAGAGGTTCATGAAGAAGACTGGCAGGAAGTTTGTCGGTGAGAGGCCAGGGTTTGATAAGTCGAAGGTTCGCTGCTACAACTGTCAGCAGAATGGCCACTTTGCAAAAGAATGCAAGAATGAACGTGTAGAACGCAGTCAGAACAGATCTACACAGCAAAGTGGGAGTGGTAATGACTATAGAGCCATGATTTCCAGACAGAATGAAGAGTACAACTGGAATCTGCATGTTGAAGAAGTATTTGAACAGGCCAACTTGGCAAACATCAAAAATGCAGATAGTGAGAAGGGAACTGGCGAAGATGAAGCGTACATGGCAGATGTAGCAGACCGGCTCTCCGAGGTAAGTACCGAACTCCCTTGTATTAAGTGTGAACTTCTGTCTGAACAACTGACAACTCTAACTGATCAGTTTGTTAGTTTGGATGTGCAATATAAAACTTTAAAAGAAGATCATCATTTCACTAAAGCTAGAGAAAATAGTTACAAAGTAAAAATTAAAGCTAGTGAAACAGATATTAAAAGTCTTAAAGCAAAGCTTGCTGAAAAAATTAATATGATTGATCTTAGCTATGAGGTTCTAGAAGAAAAAACCAAACTAATAGCTGAAAGAGAAAAACAGATAGCTGATCACCAGGTAAAAGTGGTGGAACTTAACAGGAAACTGGAACAATTCAGAAATTCCTCCGCTATACTTGATCACCTTGTTAGTGATCAAGGTTCTCCAAAAAGGGGAGGAATTGGTTATCATGAAGTTCCACCACCTTTCAATCATAATTACACTTTTAACCCTAGTAATCAGAAATCTGTCGATGTTGACTATGGTCAGACAGTTCCAGTTCCAGTTACTACTAAAGAACCAGAAGTTAGTAAGCCTGTTGCAAGTGTTAAAATTTCTGCTCCGAGTCCTGTCTCATCTAACTCGGACAAGTCTTCTGAGTCGAGTGAGACAAATCAAGAGGAAGTATTACCAAAAAGTGGAGAGAAAAAGAAAACATCTGAAAAAAAGTCTCCACTAAACCCGTATGTCCCACCATATGTGAGACAAACGGGCATTAATACAGCCTCAACATCTAAGACAACTTTTGATAAGAAAGTTGAAAACAGGTGTTGTTTTAGATGTAATCAACAAGGACATCTTGTTGCTGGTTGCCCTCTGAAGCAAAAATTCAGAGGTGTGAGGCCTTTAAAATCTGAGAAAAGAGCTAACAGTAATCAATTTAATGATAAAACTGAAAACCCATCGAATTTCAGAAAATGGACTAATCCAGGTTTTCAAAGAAATAGATATCAGTTTTTCACTTGTAACACCCAAACCATAACTAATAATTCATTTAATTCAAGACGGTATGGATGGCCTCATAGACAATCCACAAGAAGGTATCCTGTTAGGACTCACAGAAATGATTATGATACTAACTTTGGACAGCCAAGGTACGGGATGTATCGACCCAAGACCAATCGGTCTTGGGTCCCCAGATTTTAACTCTCTGCTTTAATCGTGCAGGAACAGTTGAACAGGGCTGCCAACAATCAATGGGTTGTGGATAGCGGCTGTTCCCGGCACATGACGGGTAACAAGAAATTGTTACAAGACTGGAAACCTGTTCAAGGTGGTAGAGTGAGTTTCGCAGGAGAGAACGGTGGAAAGATCACAGGAATTGAGACTGTGACTAACGGGAAGATGACGCTAGAGAAAGTTTTTCAGTTGGATGTGAAGAGTGCGTTCCTAAACGGTAAAGTCGATGAGGTTGTGTATGTTGAGCAACCTCCGGGTTTTCCTGACCCTGACTTTCCCGATCACGTGTACAAGCTAAGTAAAGCGCTGTATGGACTACATCAGGCACCTCGTGCCCGGTACTCAACGTTATCCGATTACTTGCTTGAGAATGAGTTTGAAAGAGGTAAGATTGATAGCACGTTGTTCTTCAAGAGAAAGGGAAGCGACTTTCTGCTGGTGCAAGTCTACGTGGATGACATTATCTTTGCTGCATCAAAGGTCACCATGTGTCAGGAGTTTGAGGCCGTCATGAAGAAGAGATTTGAAATGAGTGCTATGGGTGAACTAACTTTCTTTTTAGGATTGCAGGTTGATCAGAAGAAAGACGGGATGTTCATTCATCAGACGAAGTATGTCCATGATGTTCTCAAACGCTTCAAGATGGAGGACAGCACTCCATATGAAACTCCAGTCTGCGTCAATCACAAATTGGGTGCTGATTCAGATAACGATGCAGACGTGGACCCAACCCAATATCGGGCTATTATAGGTTCTTTAATGTACTTAACTGCTTCTAGGCCTGATATAATGTTTGCTGTTTGTCTTTGTGCACGCTTTCAGGCAAACCCAAAAGAATCTCATTTGAAGGGTGCGAAGAGGATACTGCGGTATCTCAAGGGCAAGCCGAAGCTGGGGTTGTGGTACCCGAGAGGAGGAGACTTGGAGCTAGTCGCTTACACAGATTCTGATTATGGAGGGTGCAATCAGAGTCGGAAGTCTACAACTGGTGGATGTCAGTTTCTTGGTGGCAGATTGGTGTCGTGGCAATGCAAGAAGCAGACTTCAGTTGCAATTTCAACCTGTGAAACAGAATACATGGCAGCATCCAACTGCTGCTCCCAGGTTCTTTGGATTCAACAACAGTTGCGCGACTATGGTCTGAATTTCTCACTTACTCCTATTTGCATTGATAACACTGCTGCTATCTCAGTAACTAACAATCCCGTGAAGCACAGTAAAACTAAACATATTGACATACGTCATCATTTTATACGGGATTGTGCTGAGAAGAAGCTGATTGAGCTCGAAAAGGTTGATACGTTAGATAATTTCGCTGACTTATTCACGAAAGCGTTTGACAAAACTAGATTTCAAAACCTTGTTGAGCTGAATGGGATGATCAATCCCGAGTAACCATGCTTTGTGTTTTTGATTAAAAAAAAAAAAACCGTCACTATCGCTTAGAACTATGTCAGTTGCATCAGTTTGAAGGACATGTCTTAGGATATGTTTGGTCCTTATTTCTACTTGTAGAATATGAGGATAGCCATTAACCAGATGACTGAAAGTGACCGGGGCGGTTTATGATGAGTTTTCATTCTTTCGCTGAAAATTAGTCGATCATACTTAGTTAGAAGGACACATACTAGTATGTGGTCGGTCCAGCTGATCCATTGGATCTTCGGGATAGCCGTTAACCTGAAGACTTTGATCTGGTCGGGGCGATAGAAGTTAAATTTTTCTTTTCGGGAGATGAAATTATTTTTCAAGTCTACTACTTCGTAAGAAGTTACTTTACTATGTTTAACAGAAAATTGATCCAACCTTGGAAAGTGATAGATATACTGATTCTGTGTGCTTAACTAGTGAAGTTATTAGGCTTAAAAGTCTTTAGAACAGTCATTGTATGTCATGGTAGCTTTTATGGTGCGTAAAAGTAGAAGTGATACTAACTAAATCTACTCGATTTTATGTGGAAACTCCTTAAGAGTTGTGCATGTCTTCATACATATCTTTCCAAATGATAGGCAGAAAAGCGATTACCCAGTCATACACGAGCCCGTGAGTGTTCTGAGTCCCGTGAAGATAGCGTGTCAAGACACTGCAGTGATCCAAATTCGGGACTTGCAGTTATTTTCTACTTGAAGTTGTGTATATATATATGTTAGATTAAAAAAAAATGTGTGTATTCTAGAGTTCATAAGGTTAATGATTCTCAATCAAGACGCAAGAAGGTGAACGGGAAACAGAGTCTAAGATCGAAGTGTAATCACTACTTAATCAGACACTACGGGTCAAGGTCAATTCGGGGTGACTTGGGGAAAGCCAAATACGCTTTGAGAATAGATAGGAGGCATCATAATCTCTGAGTTGTTGCCCACTTAAGTTTTGAGCTTAATTGAACCTAACTCGTATCACAGAAACGATGAAAACCATTCTAAGTAGATTACCTGCTTACAACCTGTTTCTTTATGTCATAATACAGCTGAACACGGATCTGTGTGACAGTCACGAAATTAGTATGATTCCTGTTCGGATCTTTTCTAAAACATGGTAGTCCCTGTCGAGACTGAAATTTGATCCCGTGTACCTTTATTTTAAAAGTTTTTTATTTTTGGAGTTGTATGATTTTATACCTGGTTACTTGGTCTTGATCGTTTCATTTAACGCTTTAAAGGATGTTTTCTAACTTAGTTGCAAATTGTTCAAATTATGGGGTTTGTTTTGAAAAATTTTTAATTTCAGCGAAGTTCTGCATAACTTCGCCTGATAGGCGAAGTTATCCACAACTTCGCCTGATAGGCGAAGTTATCCACAACTTCGCCGATACATCTGTGACCCTATATAAAGGACTTTAAAGGTCAAACTGTTCATTTATTTCAAAACCCAGCGAACTTATACTCACAGAAACCTCGGCGAACTTATCGATTCTATTATCATCAATCATTCTGTGTTTCTTTCTCGTTTCATTGTCGATTAAAGGTGTGTAGGGTTCCATATTCGTATAATCATTGTTGTTAATGATTATCACAGGTCGATACGACCCGTTTCGTGACCTCGATTATTTGAAACCTAAAAACCCGATTTTCAAACTTGTTTTTACGTGATAGTAAACCACTTGAACGTATAAAACTTCATAAAATCATGTATTTCGGAGTCCTTGATCTCCGAAATCATCATCTACACGTCGTTCAAAATCCTAACTGTTGCCGATTCAAATTCGGCGAAGTTACAGTTTAGGCGAAGTTATCCGTAACTTCGCCTGAGGTTTAACTTCGCCTGATTATTGATTTTGAAACAGTTTATGAGGCGATGTTGTGATTAGGCGAAGTTATCCGTAACTTCGCCTGGACCATTTTACTTAAGTATTTTCAGACGAAGTTCAAGTTGAAGTGAAGTTGTTTTCCAACTTCGCCTCACCTTTAACTTCGCCTATACAGAATTGATCACAACATCGCTCATGGTAACAGGCGAACTTGTGATTCGCTTTGACGTTTATCTAACTTAACCTGTTTGTTGCAGATATGGCTGCTATTGCTGGAGCAGGTTGTAACGATTCCGACGAAACCCGGTATACCCTAACCGGTAGATAATAGTTACGTCATATTTAATGTCGGATACATGAATCACCATAGTAATTATACGAGAATACAGGGTTCACTGTATGGATTGTACGTGAATATATAATTCATCGTATTGAATATGCGATCAATCTATCGATAGTTATTGAAACCCGAACGAATCTAGGGTTCAATTATAGACGAGATATATGATATGTAGTGATTTTACGAAGCATTAATGCTTCGGGATAAGTAAAGTACGGCACAGAAAAAGAATTTCGATTTAATGTACGTCGGTACGTTAAACGAAACTTTTAATACCAAACCGAGCAAGAGACGATCGATCAAGCCGAAAAAGATGTGCAATAATTAATGATATGATGTTTTAAGTTAATAAATGTCATGATTTAAATTTTTAAAGTTTTTAAATCGGTTTTATATAAATTTCATTTTTTGCCGAAAAACAACCGCTTTGGCCTCGTTTTAAGCCGAATTAAACGTTTAACCGAAAAACGAACTGAACCAGATTATCCAAAACATTATCCGGATTACGAGAATCCAAACATGTGGCCTAAAATGAAGAGGTGGGTCCCACCCCACCCCTCCAAGAGACCGATCGGACCTCCACCCCCACAAACCCACTTCATTTTCTTTTTTTACACAAACTCATCCAACAATCTCCAATCCTCTCAAGATCATGATCCAAAACCGAGAGTTTTTAGCAAGAAAACAAGGTAAATAAGCGAGTTAATCACATTTCCATCTTCGTTTCTTGAGTTTATTTGCAAGAAAATGAGGTTTCAAAGATGAAAACCGATTCTTGCATGATCAAGTGATGTATACGGGTTATACAAGGGATCTTGGTCCAAGAAAGGGGTTAAACGAACCAAGAACGAATTTTTACGGTTTAAATCTTTGTTTTTGAATCATAACCGAAACCATGAAAGAAATGGCTTGATCGTGAGTGTAACTTGCTTGGTATTGTGGTATGTTGTTTGTAGGCTCTGTGTTTAGTGGTAGATAAGGCGGAAAGACGAGTTTGTAGCTTGTAGTGGCGGAAAACGAAAGGTATATTCGGTTTATGTCGGTGTATGTGTTTTTAGACAGATTGTTGGTCGTTTAAAGTTAGGTCATGAAATTTTACAGAGGTGTTAAAAACATGAAAATAAGAGTTATGTGAATTTTTGGTAATTTTTGGATAAATGATGAATATTTGGTGAATTTAATGCTCGGTTTTGGCCAAAAATGGTGAAAAATAGTTAAATATCATGAAAAATTCTGGAAAATTGCAGATAAGCTTTTTATATCATGTATAAGTCACACACAAAATTTGAGGTCAGTTGAAGAAGTCTAAGTAGGCTTTTCGGTTAAACGAGTTCTAGGGATTCTAGCTCGGTTTTAGTGAAAATGGCATGTAAAAGAAGATTTTGGTTCTGGAAAAATTACAGGGGACTATGTGGATGTCAGGGGACATCCAGGAAAAATTTGGGATTTTTCTAAGGTCATTTGGTATTTACGACATATTTAGTGTTTAAATGGTGTTTAAAAATAGATAAATAAATTTTCAATATAGAAATTAATTCTGGAAATATTTTTATAAAATTCCCCACTGTCAAGAAGTGATTTGTGAAAAATTTCAAGATCCGAGATTAAACGGATAATTACTTGTGCTAATTATCAAACTTTTAAAGTTAAAACGCGTAAACCGGTGAAGTTCGCTTAAGCGAGCTGACTGGTGTATAAAAACCCTAAAAATGAACTATTTTCATATAATTGAGTTAAACAAGTAAAAATGAATCATCCGAAAATAATTCGGATGATTTGAGTAATTTTAACCTATTTTAACAGTTTCCGGTACGCCAAAGACGGAAACTGTCCCGCGGCCAATCGGGACGTCTAAACCGAGCTATAATTTCACATTTTAAATTAAATTATCAAACAACCACTATTTTCGGGTCGTGTGTGACCAAACTCATTTTTGAAAAATAAAGACGGATAATCGTGCTAGGCACGCAAAACGAGAAAAACGGCTAATAGCAAATGTGACCATGGAACTCTAAAGAATATTACAATCTGAGTCCGGAAAAGTGTTTCTGGGTTAATATTGCCCCCGGAATGAGTACAGGACTGGGTTAACAGTGTCCCCAGATGTACCGGTTGATACGATTAAAGTTATATTAATAATGAGTGTATAATAACGATCGTAGGGATCATATTACAGATTGGACGTGTTAATTGATAATGACTGTTGTTACCTGCTTGCATGTGCTAAGGTGAGTTTCATGAGCCCCTTTTTCTGAATTGTTTCAAATGTTTTCCCGGGGCGGAAGCATGTTACTACTGAAATATTTAAGTACATACTGAACGCATGGATTGCGTGGATTTTACTGAACGCATGGATTTGCGTGGATTTATATATATTGTTTATTGTACGGGAATCGTACGGAAATGTACTAAGATGGTAATTGTCTGAGTTGTTAATATTGTAAGGTCCCGCAACAGTGTTCTGGGTTAACAGTGTCCCCAGAGGTTATTGGAAGTGTTCTGGGTTAACAGTGTCCCCAGAGATTATTGGAAGTGTTCTGGGTTAACAGTGTCCCCAGAGGTTATTGGAAGTGTTCTGGGTTAACAGAGGTTTCACTTGTGGGCTCAGCATAATTACATCGATAATATTATATTTTGATATTGATATATCATGGTTTACAAAAATTGTGAAACTCACCAACTATTCATAGTTGACCCGTTTTTTCTCACATGCTTTTCAGGTACAACTAAGATGAAGTGATTGCTTATGTGCTAAGTGCTTGATGTGTGTAAGATTTGCGTGCGGGATGTTAGGATACATTATAATAAATAGAATTATGTATCGTAGTGTGTGATGTGTGTATCACCTAAACAGTAATGGAATACAAGATAATGTAATTTGAAGTATATTAATGCATTCAGTTTTCTTTATAAACAATGTGGTTGATATCAGAGGTGTCTGTTGCATCCCGTTTACGTTTCCGCTGCGGTCACGGGGTGTTACAGGGATGTTAGGATACATTATAATAAATAGAATTATGTATCGTAGTGTGTGATGTGTGTATCACTTAAACGGTAATGGAATACAAGATAATGTAATTTGAAGTATATTAATGCATTCAGTTTTCTTTATAAACAATGTGGTTGATATCAGAGGTGTCTGTTGCATCCCGTTTACGTTTCCGCTGCGGTCACGGGGTGTTACACAGGTGGTGCAGGCGGTGATGACGGAGGTGATCAACAAAGACAGTTCTTCCCGTGTCACAACATGTATATCACCTTAGACCCGGAAGCGAGCGGAGTTGATGATTTCCGCGAAATCATCACATTCCTTTTACGCTCGAGGATATTCCACGCCATTACAACAACTCTGCCGATATCCTTACCCAACATTGAGGATTTCTGGCAGACCGTGGAATACGACTGTAGAGTCGAACCCCCGGTGATGCGCGCAACAGTCAACGGTCAGATGGTTCAGTTCTCTTCTGAACATATCCGGGCGGCTCTGCGGTTTGGAAACGAGACAAGGGATGACCCGACAGAGTTTGTAGCTCCTTTTCGCGATGGAGCATTTTTGAGGATGGGTTATTCAGGTCCCTTGGGGGATTCGCAGAGAAGGAAGGGATTCCTACTTGACCAGTGGCGCTTTCTCATGCATGTTATGATAGTATGCATGTCAGGGAGAAAGGCGGGCACTGATGGCATGGGCGCGACCATGCAGTCAGCGATGACTGCTCTGACATACAACAAGCGATTCAGCTTTAGTCAGATGGTCTTTTACGAGATTAATCGTCAACGAAGAGCGATGGCGCGTGAGCGGTTCATCATGTATCCAAGATTCCTTCAAATGATCTTGGATCATGTTGCTCCAACACTTCCTCAGCGCCGTCCGATCCGACATGTTGAGAGTGTGAATAAACGGATCTTCGCCCAGTGTCGATCCTCCAGTGCGAGGAGCAAACCTGAGCTTCGTCCTCGCCATACTCCACACTTTGGGTACTTAATCAACCCGGAGTATGTGCCTGCTCGTGGGGATGAGTTTAGGGACCCGACACCACAACAGGCAGGAGCACCTCAAGCTATACCTGCTGCTCTTGTTGTGTCACCGGAGGAGAACGTGGACCTTGATGCAGAATTTGGTGGTCAAGGCTTCTTTGATATGGATCGGGTGGATCCAGAGGAGAACGTTCAGGTCCCTGTTGAACGTGCCTCAACTGTGCATGTTACTAGAGCAGCTACAACGGTGGCTGGCTCAGATTCTGATGATGAAGTGGCAGAGGCCAGAAGGATTATGGTGACTCGAGAAAGACTGCATGGGAAAAGAAAGAGAACAGATGATGATGATGAGTCTGATTATGAGGAAGAGGTACAACAACTGATAAGAAGGTCAAGAAGGGAACGGATAGGTGCAGGATCAGGAGCCGGTGAGAGCTCTAGGGTGGTACGTTTCACTCCACCAGCACTATTCGGTATGACAATGGTTCCCTCGTCACTACAGGTTACAAGGCCAAGTGCTACGGGTGTTCCCGTGGTGGCTACCTCGTCTACATTTGGCCTCCCACCCACTACTTTCCAACTTTCGGCTCCCGTGATCGTTTCGTTGCCGCCTCCGACAGTTACTCCATCGGAGGTCGTGGCACAATTTATAGAGTCGACTGTTGTGGCCACTGCAGGGCTATCGGTGACGATACCACCTGCGGTTACGTCTATTACTACTTCTGAGGTCCCGGTGACATTGGAAATCCCTCCTCAGTACACTCAAGACATTTCACATATGAGGTTCGATTTCGATGCAACCCTCTCAGACTCAGAACGAATAGCAGCACTTGAACGGGTCGTGGCAGAATAATCAAGGGTGAATCTTATCCAGACCCAGGCTATTCAACGCCTAGTTGCAGAGAATCAGATGCAGTCGTCCCTGCTGGTAGAACATGGAAAGATCATAGATGCTCTGAAGGAGTTCTTGGCATCTCAGGGGGAGACGAGCTGTAAAGGCGACGAGTTGAGGACGAAGAGAAGAAATGATAGAGACGATGATCCCAATGCGTCGAAAGATGCAGGTGGTGAGCTACCAAGAACTACTCAAGCTCTTGGAACTTCCACAACTCAGGGGGAGTCGACATCTGCAGCTGGTGATGATGTGGTGGTGGTGGACGTAGAGGAGATGGTTGATGACTTGGTTGGTGATGATGATATTCTACCGAGTGATGTGATAGAGAAAATTGGTGAAGAGATTGTGATGGATACAGAGATTGAAGAGGGAGAGATAGTAGAAGAGAATGTGGAGCATGAGATACCAGATGTTGAGAAAGCCGATATGAGTGAACAGATTGGAAGCGATGAGTCTGAATGGGAAGAGCAGCCTAGGTGGAAGGAAGGCTATGCTCAGTGGTTCGTCAAAACGAAGAAACCGGCGGTCCGTACAATGTTTAAGAAGAGTTACAACATTAAAGGCTATGCTGAAGCGAAGAAAGGGATTATATGCTGGATCTATGATGAGCAGTTGAGGCTCTTCGTGATTAAAAGGTATGACGGTGTTCAGTATTTTAAAAGACTGTTAAGATCGTTTAATACACTGCCGGAATGTGAAGTGAAAGACTTAGCCAGATTGGGATTAATCAATCGAAGTGACGATAATATGGCTAGAGTTATTGGGAAAATTGTATGGAAAGAGAGTATAAAAGAGAAGAAGTTTGAGCTGTTGAAGCCACAAAAGGGAAAACTTGTTGAAGACAAGGATAGAGGTTTGAGAGCTGATGGAAAGCCTTGGATGGTCATGAAGTATAAACCGATCCGGTGTTTGAAAGAAGTACCGATGAAGCTTATGCCCAAGGATGTGCTTAAAGACCTAAAGTGGTGGTTTGTAGATTGTGAGATAGCTGAGGCAGTGATGGAAGACGAGGATGAACAAGAGGTGCTAAGAGTTTACGATCCGATGCATTTGGTAAACTTATCGCAAGCTGATCTGCAGGTGCTCAATGAGAAGAAAATCTTTTATATTCCTGCTTGGAAAGACGAAGCAAGGAAATATCAAAGAGTTGTGTCGGTTTGTGTTCGAGAAGAAGTGCATGCTTGAAGATAGAAGATTGAAGATTACAAGACACGTGTTTGAAGCTAAAGAGATGAAGCTACTGCCAAGGGGGAGTCTGTTGGTGCATAATGTCAGTAGTTCAGTATCTAGTGTCTGTAATCGCGTTTGTAATATTAATGTTTTGTATAAGCGAAGTTGCTAACAAGTTCGCTGATATGGGCGAACTTGTTAGTCAAGCGAAGTTAGTGACAACTTCGCCTGAACATGCCAGGCGAAGTTGTCGTGATTATATAAGCCATCTGTGGCGACACGTGTCGGTAGTGTTGCTACGTGGTGACACGTGGCAGCACCTAGTGCCACCGTGTGCCACGTGGCACACGTGTCACAATGTGTCAGGCACCCCATCGCGGTACGCGATGGGGATCTCCTCTGACTCATTGCGTAGCGCGATGGGTCAGGAAATTAAAATTTCCATTTTAAACCCTCAAGTTTGGAATTTGGCAATTTTAGTCCCTAGACTTTGAAAGTTGATACTTTTGAACTCGAAATTTTCACGGTGTTACATCCTCCCCACCTTGAAACAAATCTCGTCCTCGAGATTACTTTACTCGAACAAGTGTGGGTACTTTCTTTTCATTTCCGATTCGAGTTCCCAAGTATATTCGAAATTTTAACGATTTTCAAAGTTTTTCTTTTTAATTTATTTGTTTTCGAATCTTCAATTTTAATTGAACGTTCTAGAAATTTCAAATTCTCGTTTATTTCTACGTCTTTCAATGGCATTGCCAAAGATTCATCGGTCAAACACTTACGCAGATTCGAAACATGGAATACATCATGTATTCCTTGCATTTCCTCGGGCAGTCGCAAACGGTATGCAACAGTGCCGATTCGTTCGAGTACCTCAAAAGGTCCAACGAATCGAGGATTTAACTTTCCATTTTTACCGAAGCGAACAACGCCTTTCCAAGGCGAGACTTTCAACAAAACCTTGTCACCGACATTGAATTTTAATGGCTTACGACGAACATCGGCGTAGCTCTTTTGGCGATCACGCGCCGTCTTAAGTCGTTCTTGAATTTGGAGAACCTTATCGGTGGTTTCTTGGACTAACTCGGGTCCAGACAATTGATTATCTCCGGTTTCAGACCAACACACGGGCGTTCTACACTTTCGACCATATAATGCCTCGAATGGTGCGGCTTGAATACTTGCGTGATAACTATTATTATACGAAAATTCCATTAGGGGCAAGTGGTCATCCCAACTTCCACCTAAATCAATTACGCAAGCGCGGAGCATATCTTCCAACGTTTGGATAGTCCTTTCGCTTTGCCCATCAGTTTGTGGATGATAGGCGGTGCTAAGGTTCAACTTCGTACCAAGAGCTTGTTGGAAGCTTTTCCAGAAATAAGACGTAAAACGACTGTTTCGATCAGATATTATAGATAGCGGTATCCCATGTAAAGCGACAATGTTGTTTACATATATACGCGCTAGTCTATCCATAGAGTACGACTCATTGATGGGTATGAAATGTGCAGAATTCGTCAATCGATCTACAATCACCCAAATAGCATTGTGTTGTCGAGTCGTCTTCGAGAGTTTGGTAATAAAGTCCATAGTGATTAACTCCCACTTCCAAACGGGAAGTTCGGGTTGCTGAAGCAATCCCGAAGGCTTTTGGTGTTCAGCCTTGACTTTTAAACATGTCAAACATTTCTCAATATGCGAAGCGACATCCCTTTTCATTCCATTCCACCAATAATTCTCCTTGAGATTATGGTACATTTTATCACTTCCGGGATGCATCATATATTTCGACTTATGAGCTTCATTCAAAATTTTCTCACGCAAACCTCCAATGATTGGTACCCAAATCCTATTTCCGAGTCTAAGGATACCATCATCACCTTTGACTAACGAGTCAATGGTGCCATTACGTTTTTCATCAGCTATTTGGTTTTCATTGATCGCTTGATTTTGCGCGGATTTGATTTGTTCAATGAGATCAATTTGAAGTTCTAGACGTAACGCTCGAACTCTTTTTGGTTTCCCGTGTTCCTTACGACTTAAAGCGTCAGCACAACGTTGGCTTTACCTTCATGATAAACGATCTCACTGTTGAGTCAAACAATTGACCTAAGGGGGAGATTGTTGAGTCAAAGATTTGACCAGAATGAAGTATATGGAAGATTGGAATCTTCTCAACCTCCTCAGAATTCGCTAAGTATGGATCCGGGCACACCTTAGACATCCGAGCAAGGTTTTACTTAGCCGGGTCTGATATTTTGTCTATCGGGCAATGTTTACTTCAAGTAGTCTTCTTTAGTGGTTATTCGAGCAAGGTTTGCAAATTAGTGTATTGCCGAGCAAGGTTCACTAGTTTATGTAAATCCGGGCAAGGTTCACTTTATCAAGCAAGTCTGTTCTTCAGAGCCAAGTATATTACTCTTCCGAGTAAGGTTTGGTTAACCAAGTCCAAGAAGCCAAGTGATTGGAAGACCGGGCAAGGTATTCATTAATAAGTATGGTCCAAGTATGCTTGATGATCTAAAGGAATATCTCTAAGTAATATCGGGCAAGGTTCAGCTCAAGCAAGGAACAGTACTCCCGAGTACACTTTGCTAATAAGTTATTTTATAGCAAAGAGCTGAAATGGATCATTGAAGAACAAGGTTGCTCGTAAGAATTTGTCGGGCAAAGTTTAACAAAACCAAGAAGACTGAAGTCTACCCGGTGAATATTTTACTTGGTAAAATACTATTCAAGTAAAGTCTACCCGGAAACTGATTTCGAGCACACTTCTATGTTACCAAGTCCAAAGGATGGCATACAAAGCGTACTCGGAGAATGAAGAATGTTGTAAAGCCTACCCGGAAGACTTGTTTTACACTTAGTTTATTTTGAATATGTAATTTGGATATGTACGTTGTATTTAGGGTTTCTAGAAGGAATGACGGCTGTCATAGGGTGGCAGGCCTATAAATAGAATGTTTTAGGGCACGCCGTAAAAGACACACGAAAAAGGATAGACAGACACATTTATTGAGATAGAATATATCGTGTGACGGCTGTCCTAGGATTCCTAAAACCCTAATTCGATTATCCACTTTGTATGATGAAAATTATATAGATGGAAATCTTTTGAGTGAATCCTGTGTGTGCTTTCTACCTTTGATTATTCATTGCAACCGTATGTTTGTTATTGATTCCGCCTTTAACAAACAGATATCTTTCTAAATATAGCAACTCGTCATTAACTCTCTTGTCGGCACATTATTCTGTGTGAGTTATGACATGATTAAGTAAGATCCAGCTGAAATCGAGGGACCAGATAAGTGGTATCAGAGCTTGTTACTGCTATTTTGGAAAGATTGTTGCTGATTGAAGATTTGAAGAAGAATGACGTAAGCAGACCACTGTTCGATTGATTTGTGACGTCAGCAGCCCTGTTTTTCATTTTTCTTCCAGATCTACGATCTACCGGTGTTTTCTCTTCCTTATTTCAATTAAAGTTTTAATCTTTATATCTAAATCTTGTTCTAATCACATCAGACATATCAGATCTGAGCATTCTGTTTTCAGATCTGATTATTTTGAAACTCTGTGTTTACAAAGAAACTGATTTTTGATTTCTCAAAATGTCTAGATATGAGGAATAAGAGGTGTCTACTAACAAGATACCAAGGTTGTATGGACAGAAAAACTTTATCAAATGGAAAGTACTCTTTGAAGCAGCCGTATGCTACAATGATATTGATATATGGAACTCCATCAAGAATGGTCCACAAGCTGCTGTTGAAGAAGGTGCAAATGCAGCTGCAACTGCTGTAGTAAGAGAAAGAATGAGAAAGGTGGATGACAAAGCCTTAGCTATGATTAAGCTAGGTTTGTCTTGGGAGATTTTGACCAAGGTGGCACATCACACAACTGCCAAGCAAATGTATGATGCCATCCTTGAGATGTATGAAGGGAATACTGAACTAAAGAACATAAAGAAGCAAAGATTGAAGCAACAGTTGGAAAGGTTCAAGTATAAGGAAGGTGAGAGGTTGAAATCAATACTAGAATGTTTTCTAAGTATTGTGAATGAGTTGAGGACAACTGATTATGTAATGACTGACTTTGATTTAAATACAAAGTTACTCAACTCAATGCCAAAAGAATGGTATACTGCTTGCAAGTTCATCCTTCAGAAGCATAATTTCAAAGAATTGAAATTGGATGATGTAGTATGTTTTCTTCAGGCTGCAGAACTTGAAATGATAGAGAATGAGATGATTAAGGAAGATAGACCCTGCTTCAATGTTTCAAATGCATTGATTGCACCCATGGGAAATCTGTCTACCAAGAATCAACAGCAAATTCCCATTATTGAAGAACCAGCTGAACATAATGTTGTTACTCCAAAATCTTTCATTGGAGGTAGCACAAGTAATCAAGGAAATCAGCAGAGGTTCAACGTGCAACTGATTGATGATACTGAAACTGCCTCAATGGCAAGTGGGAATGTGCATCACTTTAGTGGTGTAAATGGTCAAAACAATGAAACAAATGCATTGCTGTCTATGTTTACTGAGTCATATAATGCATTTGTTGCAAAGAATCTAGTTCACACAAGTGTGGTACAAGATGATTTAGAGCAAATTGATGCAGATGACCTGGAGGACATGGATTTGAAGTGGCAAGCTGCAATGTTAGCCATGAGAAGTAAGAGGTTGTATAACAGAATGGTAGGTCTCTGGTTTCTGGTCCTAATGACAGGATTGGATTTGACAAGTCAAAAGCAATCTGCTACAATTGTCAGCAACCTGGTCATTTTGCAAGAAAATGCAATCAACCAAGAAACTTTCAAATGAATCAATACCATAATCAACAACCAGGAGGTCAGCAGCAATATCAACAAAATCAACCAAGAGGTCAGCAGCATTACCAACAAAATCAGCTAAGATTCAACAACAACAACAATCAAATGAACAACTTCAACAACAACAACTTCAATCCCAATAACAACTACAACCCCAACTTCAACAACTTTCAGCCTCAAATGAATAATCAACAACAAAGTATGCAACAGACTCAAGGTTTTCAAATGAATAACAATCAAAACCTTCAAGCAGCTCAAAATGTTCCAAACAACACTGTTCCATCAAATCAAAATCAGATCAAAAATCAAGGAAATGTGGCAGTGACTACACAGCAAGAAGGAAATTTTGATTGGAGCAATCATGAAGAGGACATTGCAGATGATATCAAGAAAGAAAATGTGGCTTTCATGGCCATAATTGAGAAAGAAAAAGGATCATCATCTCAGGTACACTCTTCTCCTACTGTTTATTCAAATGAACTTATCATTAAATTGAGAACAAAAGTAGGCAAGCTGGAAAGTGAGTGTTTTAGAAAACAAAATATCATCAATGGGTATGAGGCAAGTGAGATGATCAGTGAAGAAAAGATTAAAAGCCTTGAAGATGATTGCATGATCAATTACATAACTCAAACCAGATACATCACTGAGATTGATGGATTAAAGAAGATGTTGGTTGAAGAAAAGGTGCAAAACACAAGACTGAAGGTTGAAACTGAATTTCTGAAGAATTTGGTCTCAACAGGCAACATATGTGGTATACTGAACCAGGTGAAGTACCAAGACAAACACAAAGCAGTTCCACCTCCATTCAACAACAACTTCATGCCAAAAGTTGACAAAGAGAAAAGAGATGCATACTTGCAACAATTCAGAGATGTCTTTCAAGACAAGGAAGAATTTGTTGATTTTTACAAAAAGGTAGAAGTGAATGAAGAAGGAGAGTTTGTGATTAAGATAGAAGTAAAAGAGGATAAGTCAATTGGAGTTCAAGTCTCTGATGATGGCTTTGATTCAGTTGAATTGGAGCAAGATGACTTGAGTGATTTGAGTGATCAAATTACTGAAGAGGAAATCAAAGCTGCTGAAATAGGAAGAAAGTATAAGAAACCGGAATCTGTTGATAAACTTCCAAAGTATCCACCAGTCCCACCAAGATTGAAAAAACAGAATGATAAAATGAAAAGAGAACATGTTTCTTTTGACATTTGTGAAAGGAGGAAGATAAACTACAATGCAGTCAGACCACCAAGCAAGGCTGTATTGGGCAGGATAAAGCAGAACAACAAAAGGAAGATGGTGACTGAAAAAGTTGATACAGAAAATTTTATCCCAGTTTATCCAATCTTTTCTAGTCATGAGGTGTTGGATATTGGAGAAGTGGAAACTATGGAAGAGTATGAGAAAAGACAGTCAAGGGTTAGAGAAAGCAGTGATGAAGAACCTATGATTATTGAAAAGTTGTCTTTGTCAAAAGCAAACTTGAAAGACAAGACATTAAGATTGAGGAGTTTGTGCCATTCTCAATTAACTTTGATAGCTTAAAGAATCAGAAGACTCTAGGAGTCAAGTCACCTAAGCCAAGTGAAAGATTCAAGAAACCAAAAGAACATGAAATATTCAAAGGCAAGGTTTGGTGCAAAAGGTGTGATAAATATGGTCACCACACAGACTCATGCAATGAGAGATTGAAATTTCAACCATTTCATGTCCCAGATGGAACAAAGTATGGCCAAGACTTTGTCCTGTACAAACAGAAGTATGATGTATATATGGGAAAAGGAAAGGTGTGTGGAAATGAAACCATGAACAGAGAAGAAAAGAAATATGCAAAGGAGACAAGGATTGAAAAGAAAGCTGAAGTAACAACAAAGAAGCAAGTAGCTGAATTAGCAAGAAGAAGTAAATCTCCTAAGAAGCATGAGAAATTGACCAAAAAGAACTATCAGCCTTTGAGAATCAAACAAGATACTCAATTAGTCAAATCTGATAGTTCTCAAGGATCATCAAGCAGTGAGAAGACAAGAAGAAAAGGTGCATATTCTAGAAAGAAACCAACAGAACTCACTGGTGATGAGAAGTTTCTACTAAAGCATGGATATGAACCACATGGTTTCCTTTGGAAACCTAAGACTGAGAGTAAGGTTGAGCAAATTACTGATGTGAAAGACTACTCTGAGAAGAAGGACTATGTGATAAAGGAGTATGCCACTGACTCAGCTGAATACCAGTGTCCAACCTTACTTGTTAAAACTCCAAGAGAGTGTGGTTATGAAACTGATAATTCAGACAACTTAGAATTGACTCATGAGGATCCTAAACCAACAACACTCACTTCCCAAGCTGTGTCTGAAACTGAATCTGATGAGCTGCAAGTTGATAAGGCTTGCACTTCATCACTCAACTAATCAAACTTTCTTTGTATGTGCAGGAACAGTCCACTCCTCTAAATGACATATGGTATATGGATAGTGATTGTTCTAGGCACATGACTTGTGACAAGAGATCTCTTGTCAATTATGAAGAAAAGTATGAAGGTCCAGTAGCTTTTGGGAATGATGAGAATGGTGGAAAGATTGTTGGAAAAGGAATCTTAACAAATGGGAAAGTCTCATTTGATAATGTATTTCATGTTGAAGGTCTTCAGTACAATCTGCTGAGTATATCACAAATGTGTGATAAGGGTTACAGAGTCAGTTTTGATGATTCACACTGTTTCATTTTAAAACCTGAGTTTGTAATTCCACCTGAAATGATTATGAGGATGGCACCAAGAAATGGTAACTTGTATGAATTGAATATGAAAGAAGCTATTTCAAGAGGAGGTGCATGTTTTGTTTCCAAAGCCACTGAAAATAAGTCAAAATTGTGGCATAGGAAACTGTGTCATGTGAACTTGAAGAACATGAATAGACTTGTCAAAGGTGAGCATGTCATAGGCTTACCTACAAGATAATTCAAGTTGGAAGATCATTGTGATTCATGTCAAAAGGGAAAACAACACAAATCTACTCACAAGTCAAACTCATCAATTCAATTGATCAAGTACTTGAATTACTTCACATGGATCTCTTTGGTCCTGTGAGTGTACCAAGTATTGGGAAGAAAAGATATTGTCTGGTGATCATTGATGACTATTCAAGATACACTTGGGTTTATTTCCTAAGTACCAAGGATGAGACTGCAGAGTTGATTAAAGGTTGTGTAACAATGATTGAGAACAAGTTGAATAAGACAGTCAAGATGATGAGAAGTGACAATGGCATTGAGTTCAAGAATGGAGTTATGCAAGAATTCTGTGAAGCAAAAGGAATACAACAACAATTTTCAGCTCCTAGAACTCCTGAGCAAAATGGTGTAGCAGAAAGAAGAAACAGAACACTTATTGAAGCTGCAAGAACCATGTTAGCAGCTGCTAATCTGCCTGTCACTTTTTAGGCTGAAGCCATAAATACAGCCTGCTATGTTCAGAACAGGGTACTTGTGAACAAAAGGTATAACAAAACTCCTTATGAAATATTTCACAACAGAAAGCCTTACATCAATTTTTTCAAGCCCTTTGGATGCAAATGTTTTCTTTTGAATACAAGGGACTATTTGAACAAGTTTCAAACAAAATCCCTGGATTGCTTATTTGTTGGATATTCTACACACTCAAAAGCCTACAGAGTTTATGTGAAAGATCACTTGAGTGTTATAGAATCATATGACATCATCTTTAATGAGAATCAATTCAATACAGTTGATGGTGCAGCATGGCTGTTTGACCATGAGAAGTTAATAAGGTCTTTCAAGATTTATCCTGAAGACTTTGATGACTCATTCTACAAGACCAGTGTAATTGAAGAAAAGAAGAAGAAAACATTGGACTTGGAAGAATTATGGAAGAAGGTTGCTAGAAAAGAGAAGGAGTATACTTTTGTGAAGAATTCCTCATGTGATATTGGTGAACCTGATCAAGAAAATAATCACAATGTTGAACATGATCATACTGAGAACAATCAAGACAATCAAGATGCACAAAATGATCAAGTTCAGAATGAGAGTGACACAAGCAACCAAGCAAGTAGAGAAGAAGCTGCATCTACAGCAAGATTTCAAGATCTATTTCAAATATTGAACTTAGAAAACAATGGTGCATCTACTTCAGGACAACATAATGATGAAGCACTAGTTTTCATGATGCAGAAGCTGATTTGATCATTGAAGAACCAGAGCTCAATGAAACAAATCTTAACTCAAATTTGTCTACAGATATGATTGTACAAACTCCTTATGTGAAAAAGAATCATCCTTCTAAAAACATCATTGGTGATTTGCATGAAAGAGTTACAAGAAGTCATTCTGAAATTGCAAACATCTGTCTTTACTCTTGTTTTATGTCCCAAATAGAACCAAAGAACATAGCACAAGCATTAAAAGACAATAGTTGGGTGGAAGCAATGCAAGAGGAATTGGCACAAATTTGACCTGCATGTGTGGGATCTTGTTGATAAGCCATTTGACAGATATGCAATTGGAACCAAATGGGTTTTTAGAAACAAAAGGGATGAAAGGGGTTTGGTGATTAAGAATAAAGCTAGACTTGTAGCACTGGAATGTCTTCAAGAAGAAGGAATAGACTTTGAGGAAGTCTTTTCACCTGTTGCAAGACTTGAAGCTATCAGGATCTTTCTTGCATATGCTGCCTCAAAGAACATTAGAGTGTTCCAGCTTGATGTTAAGTCTGCATTTCTAAATGGAAAGATTGATGAAGAGGTGTATGTTGCTCAACCTCCAGCTTTTGAGGATCCAATGTATCCAAACAGGGTGTATAAGTTAAACAAAGCCCTTTATGGATTGCATCAGGCTCCTAGAGCATGGTCTGATGAGCTGTCAAATCATCTTCTTGAAAATGGTTTCAAAAGAGGAGCCATTGACAAGACACTCTTCTACAAAAGAAAGGGATCAGACTTGCTTCTGTTACAAGTGTATGTGGATGACATCATCTTTTGTTCTACAAATGAACAAATGTGTATGGAGTTTGAAGGGGTAACGAAGTCCAAATACAGCATGAGTTCTATGGGAGAATGAACTTCTTTCTAGGACTGCAAGTTCAACAGAAGGCTGAGGGGATTTTCATTCATCAAAACAAATATGTGCAGGACATCTTGAACAAGTTCAAATGTCAAGAGTACAAGACTGCTTCAACTCCAATGGACACAAAAGAAAAGATGATTGCAGATGAAAAGGGGGAGCCTATAGATGAACATGAATATAGAGCCAAAATTGGATCTCTGATGTATCTGACTGCAACAAGACCAGATATCATGTTTGCTGTATGTGTGTGTGCAAGATTCCAATCAAGTCCAAAAGTCTCCCACATGAATGCTGTTAAAAGAATATTCAGATATTTGAAGGGAAGACCAGACCTAGGGATTTGGTATCCAAAGAATCAATCTTTTGACCTGATTGCATATACAGACAGTGATTATGATGGCTGTAACATGAGTAGAAAGTCAACCTCAGGAGGATGTCAATTTTTGGGTGGAAGGCTAGTGTCATGGCAACGCAAAAAGCAGACTACAGTCTCAATCTCTATTGCAGAAGCTGAATATGTTGCTGCATCTGCCTGCTGTGCACAAGTTCTATGGATTCAAAATCAGATGCTGGACTATGGTTTGAATTTCTTGAACACCCCTATTCTTATTGACAATACAGCTGCATATTTTACTGTTAAGAATCCAGTTCAATATTCCAAAACTAAGCACATTGAAATCAGACATCATTTCATCAGAGACTGCATTGAAAAGGGTTTGATTGAAATGCAAAGAGTTGATACAAGTGACAATTTGGCTGACCTTTTCACCAAACTACTTGAAAGAACCAGGTTCAACTTTCTTCTGAAAGCCCTGAGAATGATCAACTCTGATGAAATCTGATTAAGGATGTGTGCCTGGTTGTGTGTCTCTCTGTGATAACTGATTATTTTGTTAGAGATTACACATATTGAATGTTTAGTGAATATGCTTGATTATGTTACTTAAGTATGATATTTGAATATTCTACTGAATATGTTAACTGTTATGTGCTTTAACTGTGTATGTATGCAAAATTTGACATGTTTGATCTGATTGATAGGTTTGCATGATTATCAGTTAATGTGCATTTGTTATGTCAGGATAAGTGTTCTTGTTATGAATTACTTGTTGATGTAAGCTTATCTGATATCATTGCTTTAATGCTTGACTATGTGTTTTATCTGATCATCTGATGTTGTTAGGATAGGCTTACACATGAATGTTGTTAAATGTTTGCTTGTCCTGATTATATTGAGTGTCATTCAGATTTAATTATGTACTGCAACTGTTTATGTCAAAATGTGTTTTATGTCAAAATTAAGTGATTTAATGAAATTTCAAATGAATTTTGCATAAATACTTTATTTTGATCAAAACATGAGCATGTTGTTAATGGTGCAGAGATATGATAAGATTATTCAGTTCAAGCTTTAAAAGAAGCTTAAAAGAAGGATTTTTTAAGAAAAGTCTCAAGTAGTTGTTTTTGTTGAAAACTATGTCATTTGCCCAGTTGGAAGGACATGCACCCGTGTATGTTTGGTCCTTAAATCTCTACAGATTCAAAGGATAGCCATTGACCAGAAAACTGAATGCATTTGGGGCAATAATAACTTGTTTCTTATTCCTTCATTTAAAACTATGTCAATAGCTCTAACTTTGAAATGACATATATTCACATGTATGTTTGGTCCTATTGACCACTTTTGGTCAAACAGGATAGCCATTAACCTGAAAATGAAGAGATATTGGGGTGATTGAATATTAAACTGTGTTTAATGGAAAATGATAGTACATTTACTACTTAGCTGATCATATGGAATTAATAGGCTAAAAAGACCTTAGTATAGTCATTAATATGTATGGTTGCTTTCCCATGATGATGTAAAATCTAAGGTGATATAAACATAATGAATATGCTAATCTTTATGTGGAGATACATAGTTGTCTTTGCATGTCTCAAGATAAATCTCTCCAAATGATAGGTAGAAAAGTGATTACTCAGTCATACACGAGCCTGTTGTTATTTGGTCAACCAAAAATGAAACATCTTTAAATATGACAAAGAACATGTTTTAAGAAAATTTGAGAAAATATCAAAAACAAGTGGAAGAATGAATAAATCAACCAAAAGTTGATAAGTGTTTTAAATATTTTATCAAACAAGAGGGTTACAACAAGAACTACAAAGATGTTGACAAAATCTGTCTCATCTTGAATGAAAGGCATGTTATTAACAGTAAGTCCAACGTTCAACCTCTATATATGTTTGAATCTAAAAAAATACAAAAATACAATAAGTTCTGTCATACAAAAAAAACAAGTTTTTGACCAAATACAGGAGGTTGGAGTCAAATTGGGGTGATCTGGGGAAAGCCAAATAAGCTTTGAGAAGAGATATGAGGCATCATAGCACAGTGTTTACCATTAATGCATTATGCTTAAATTGAACCTTAATCATATCACCAAAGAGATAAAATTCATGCTAAGTTTATACATGCTGTTAACCTATCTATGTTGTCATAATAATGCTGAGAGTAAAGTATTGAGAAAACTACTTAGTCAATATGATCCCTTTCTTGAGATCTTTTCAGTTAAAGAAAGAAACTGTTTTGAAGAGAAACACAACTGAAATTTGATCTCTAAATGCACCATTTGCTCTTAAACTATGATCTTTAATGAAAGATATAAATTTGACAAGTGGTTTAAGTCAAAAAGTGTTGCATTTTGCCTTTAATTGGCTGAATATGTAAGTTCGGGTAAGGTTTGATGTTTTATAACCTTTTCGAGCACAAACAGTTGAATATGTTTGAATATGTTATTTCAGGTAAGGTTTGATAATTTATGACCTTTCCGGGCAAGCTTAGTCATTTTTGACTAAGTCAATGATTTTCGGGCATGCTTTAAAGTGTTTTACACTTTTCGGGTAGAGTACACTTTTGTACTATTTTCCCGAGCAAGCTTGAAGTCTTGAGATGATTATGTGTTGTTATAGCTAGCTTTTAACAAGAAATTCTTATTTCGGGCAAGCTATGCATGTTATATGCTGATTGTGATTCCAAGCAAATTGTATGAACTTAGTCAAGTACATCAAGTAAGCTTTGTGATTTGTGTGAATATGTTGTTAGGAAATGTTTGTTAATCTTTCCGGGCATGCTTAGATATTACTATTTAAGTTTGTCATTTTTCGGGTATGGTTTGACATGTTGAAATCCCTCGAGTAAGGGCATACCTGATGATTGAATGTGTTTATCCTAGCAAGCTTAGTGCTAACATAGGATTTTCGTGCAAGCTCTTTGAAATTTTAGACTATAGCACACTTAAATGTTTATGTGTTTTAATTTCATTCCGAGCATGCTCTGTGATATATGTGTATGATTTCTTTGAAATTACAAGTGTTTTCGGGCAAACGTTGTTTTCCGGGCACACTTTATATTTTGGGTACACTTTTGTTCTCTCAATATACTTGGTAATTTCAAAACTTAACTTTCCGAGTACACTGTCTGCCAGAAATCCTTTTCCGGGCACACTTTGTACTATATGAAAGTTATTCGGGTATACTTTGCATTAGAAAGGTGTTCGGGTATACTATTTTCTTGAAGGGTTGCTCGGATACACTATGTTTTCAAGTATGCTTGAATGTATATGTTTTGAGTATGATTGTTTGATTATGATTCTTAATTCATTAGGGTTTATGCTAGATCATATCATTTAATTTGAATTGAATAAATGTATATGGGGATCCTAATTGATTCATAGTAAGGATGTTTATTTGATGTTTATACTTGATTATTTGCCTTGTGATTAATTTCTCAATATATCTTGTATTTCGGGTAAGCTTTCTTCATTATGTCTTAACTCTAAATTAATTAGCTTGATCGAGCAAGATTTCTAAATAGAAGGATTCGGGCAAACTTTGTATATTAAAAATGAAAATTTTCCAAGCAAAGTTTGACCGGGTAAGCTTTGTAAGTGGATGTATACCAAGTAGACTTTGAAAGAATAATTCCGAGTAAGGTTTTATTAACTTAAAAGATAAATATTGTTTTTAATATCAAGTGGATAATGTTACTGTTTGACAGCTAATAATTCACAAAATGACGAAAAGCATTTAAAACCCACTTTCAAAAGGTATTTAAGAGGGAGTTAGGCAAAATTTTTAACATTATTTTTCCCTCTCTCTCCTTCCACTGCAAACTGCTTACTCTCAAAGAAACCCAAACCGACTTATCACATTCTATTATTCCTAACCCTAACTTGAATTAGCCCTCTAATTCCGACTCGATAAGCAACATTAATGTGTTTTTCGACCACGATTAGACTATAATGGGCTTTGATTATGTTCTTGATTACTAATATTTTGTTTATGTGTAGGTTATAAATTTGTCAAAGAACAGGTTCTTGATGATTTCTCTTTCTTTCTTCTTCATTTTTTTATACCTTGAAATTATCTAAATTACTGGACTTTATGACTAATTTCACTTTGAATATGTTTGTTTATGTGTTTCAGAAATGGCAGACGATGAGCCTAAATATGTCTTTGAACCAAAACATAATATGTGTGCACTTCTGCAAGTCGCACCTGACAATGAGCCGATGGCAAGAATGATAACATGGATGGCACGGTCAAATGTCAGTTTCGCATTCACTGAAAGCCCTGTTATCTATAGAAATCATGTTTTGGATTTCTGGAGATCTGCTGAACTGGTTGAAGACATCAATGGTAAATGAATCGAAGCAACAGTTGCCAGACAAGAAATCCACATTACAGAGAGGATGATAAGATGTCTCAGATTAAATGATGATAACCATTACCATATAAACTTCAGCACACCTCACTTAATGAAGATATTTGAAGAAACAATGGGGTATCAAGGAAATGTTCATGATGGACAGTTTCAGAAGGGCATGTTTCCTATGTTGTACAGATTTCTTATTCACCATGTGATCCATGGATTTGCTCCAAGGAAGGGATCATGGACCTTTACGAGTCACGACTTGGCAAATGCCACAGTTGGGATTATATATGATCTGCCCTTCAATTTTTCAAAGATGATATTTGAAGGATTAGTAGGAAACCTGAAGAAGGCAGAAAAGAAGAGATTTTTACAATATCCAAGGTTCCTACAGATAATCTTCAACAGTGAACTCCAAGATCTACCCACTGTTGGAACTATACACATGTTGCAAAACCCTGATACATACAGAAGAATCAAGAATCCAGGTGTTTCAAATGTATACAACTCAAATGTCCCTTTTGAGATGTTACCATGGTTGTTGAACCATGACCTGGTTGTGATGCCTGTGCCTGAGTTAAGCTCAGAGGAGGAAGGAGGAGAAGATGATGACAGTGATGATGATGGAGATGATGATGTTGATGGAGTTGAAGGAGGAGATGGAGTAGCTGTAGAAGTTGTTGCACCTGAACAGGGGGAGCAATTTGAGCAAATTGAACAAACTATTCCAACACCACCACAAACACCACCAACAACAAGCCCAACTCATTCTGATCCATTAATTTCTAGCCCACCTCATACACAATCACCACCACCATCCATTTTCCAAACTCACACCACAGAACAACCTGATTATGAACCTTTTTCTACATCACCACCTACAACCTCACATACAGAAACAGACCTATTTCAAAGAAATCTGGACTTAATGTTAGAAAATGCAGAATTGAAAAGAAGGAATCAGGAGGTGACAAAGGAGAATGTGATGCTGTTAGAGAAGTTGGTACAGGAAAACTTAAAAATTCAAGCCCTGGAGCAGGAGGTTGAGAAGACCTCAGCTGCCCCAAAACAGGGGGAGAATGAGAATATGCCAACTGTCTCTGATGTGAATATTGAAACTATAACTGGAACAGGTGTAGAGACTGTAGACAGTTTGAAAATGATTATGAATGTTTATGATGATGGAGAGAAGAGTAGTGAGGAGAGGAGAATTGAAGAGATAGATTATGAAGCTGATATGTCTGATAGTGCAGAACAGGATTATGATGTGAATGATGAGATTGTGAGAGTAGTATGGAGTGAGGAGGATATTGAGACAGGAAATGAAAAGGAAATTGAAAATGAGAATGTTGAAGAGAATGTTAAGAGAGTGGATGAGATTGAAATGACAAATGTTGAGGAAAATGTAGCTTCTACTGACATAGCTACTGATATTTTAATCTTTCCGGGCTACTGATGTCTTGACTGATGTTCAGACAGAAGAAGAGACTGAAGTAATGATTGATGAAAATGCTGCTACTGAGGAACTTATAAACACTGAACCAGAAACTGATCAAGAAGCAAGTTCCAAGAGAATAGAGCATGACCCAGAACTGGAAGTACAGTCTGAAGATAAGGAGGATGTGAGGAGAAGGATTGAGAAGGGTAAGGCAAAGGTTACAGAAGAAGAGCCTGTTAAGGCATATCCTGAAAAGGTTGTATTATTTAGAGAGGATGATGAAGCTGCTGCTGCTGCTCTAAGGGAACAAGAAAACATTTTGAGTGAAACAAGGGACAGAGAAATACTGGCCCAAACTATGGACCCTGTAGAGTTGGCAGAGCAGGAAAACTTGATCAATCAAGCCAAATTTGCAAAGGAATTCATTGAAGAAGTGGCTGATCAAGAAGTGATAGAGGCCTTGATTGAGTTGAGAATAGATGAGGAAGTTGATAACTCCCTAGCTATGGTGGTCAGCATGTTTCAAACTGAAAGTCAACAAGAAACAAAGTCAAATGAGACTGCTGAACCAGTAAATCTGAATACTGAAATGATGGCTGAAGAAGAAATTGGTGAGTCCATGGCCTCAATGGCTGCACAGAAATGGACTCAACAGATCAAAGATGACATTAGACAAAATCCTGATGAATGGGAGTGTGTGGATGATCCCAAGTATGGAAAGAAGTATTCAAGGAAAAGGGATCGACCAGAAACATTCATGTCAGATGAAGGTACTGAGTTTGTAAAGAAAGGGAGATGGGATGAAAAGAACAACTACTTTGTAGAAACCCCTGATGATGAAGCAAGTCCCATAAGGGCAATTCCTTTGCAGACTTTAAGGCCAGATGAACACGTGAAAGGAGTGCCAGATGTATCAATCCCTGAGAATCCATCCTCTGATGAACCACAGATTGATGCTATGAATGATCTATCTGAAGGAGAGGATGAATCTGAAGATTCTGATGATAATGATAATGACTCTGAGAATGATCAAGAAATGCATGTGAAATCTACTAATGTTGTGTCCCCTCAAGTCACAATGACTGAGGAACAGAGGACAAACATTGAGTTGAGTATGAGGGAGGCTAAAAGGAAAAATCCTTTGATTGAAAAACTAAGAAGATACGGCATAAGTTTTGATTCACTGGCTGATCTTGATGATGATCAGTTGCAGATGAGACTTGACAAAGAGAGAGATGCCCTGAAGGAAAAGTTGGAAGAGAAAAATAGGGAAAGTCAGAAATTCAGGGAATATCTCAGAAGGCACAATCATTCAGAAAAAGATCTATCTTACCTAAACTTTGACAAACTACAAGATCTGTATAACAGAGAGAGAGAGAAGGTGATTGAGAAGTGTGTAAAAGAAAATGAGAAACTTGAAAAGATGGAAAATTTGAAGAAAAAGTTTGGAGGAATGTGTGGATACCTGCTGGAAAGAGGTATGAAGCCTGAGATTGTTGAATATTTATCCAGAGAATCAGTGTTGGACCAATACAACAAACTGAAAAGAAAAGAAAAGAAAAATTGAAAAGGGTCCAAGCTGAGAGCTCTACCAAACAGGCTGAACCAACTGATGAACCTCAAGCAAAGAAGAGAAGAATCCAAACTTTGAGGGAGAAACAAAAGAAACAGGCTGAAAAGGAAAAACCAGATGAAGTGCCTAGTGTTGAAACACCCATCCCAGAGGAACCTAAGCCTGAACCTGAGGATGAACCATTTCTCCCTTGGGAAAATGAAGAAATGATAAACATTCTAAGAAACATAATGATAAATCAAAGAGGAATGACTGAAGCAGACTTCAATGTTTTGGAAAAGGAGGATTTGAAATACCTCTTTTATATTAAAAAGAATGAATGGGAGAAAGCCTTAAGGGAAGGAGAGAGCCCAAGATATTATGCTGATGGTAGGTTTATACCTGCTGGATTGGCAAGAACTCCTGGCATGGATAAAATGTTAAAAGAACTTAAAGCAGCAGGACACAATGTTGTTGAACTTGCCAATCTACCAACAGAGATGGTTGAGGCTATATACATTAATGTCTTTAACTTGAGGCCTGCAAAACCAAAGAAGTCCATTCCCTTCAGACCTCCTATTTCAAGAAGAGTTCCACAAGGAGGAAGAGGTCAAGGAGGAAGAGGTGAGTCAAGCAGTTCTGCACAACAAAGAACAACAAGACCTTAGTCTGATGTGGATCTTCCTAGGGAACTGTACTTTGACTCAGTTACTGAATCTTTAAAAGTGATTATGGAAAGCAGATTGCTGAGAGAGATTGTGGTTAGGAGTGACTTTCGTGACTACAATGAAGAACAGTTGGATAGAATGGCCACTCTCAGATTGTATGATTACAGAGACAGAAGCAGATTGGCAGATAGACAGATGAATGATCTATCAAAATACTTGTATGAAGAGGCTGGAAAAGGATTCAAATTCTTAAAAGAAAAGAGGAGCTGGAGGTTGATTCAGTCTCACAAGTCAAAAAGGATTGCAAACCTGAAAAGAATGGACATAGCAGAAAGAGACTTTCAGATGACCTTCAGAGATGAGAATCCATTGTCCAATTTGAATACATGTATAAGTCTGGGAAGAAGAATGAGAAGCCCCAATTACACAGTACAGAAAAATGGGATTATAGCTGAAATTGAATTCAAAGAGAATGTTAATCATTTTGTACTGAGAAATTCGGATGGAAAAATTCTGGGGATCATTAAAAAGGATGAAGACTTGACCTGCCTGCACAATGAAGATCTAATGGATATAAGGGACTTGGCTATACCAGAAAGTCACACTCACTACCAAGCCCTTAATATTTTCAAGATGAAAGCAGCTTCAGAGCTCATCAACAGAAGACAAGCCATTCATGATGCAAGAAAGAGACAAGTTTAATAGAATAGGCTTTGTTTTGTAATGTCTTCGAACAACTTTCTGACTATGTAATTTGCTTATGTTATTTGAATATGTAATTTTTTGATTTTTGATTTGATGTGTATTTTTGCTAAGTGTAAGTAACCATAGAAATGTTTTGGGTCAGCTGAGGTGTTCCAATCTAGGGGGAGATTGTTGTGTCAAACAATTGACCTGAGGGGGAGATTGTTGAGTCAAAGATTTGACCAGAATGAAGTATATGGAAAATTGGAATCTTCTCAACCTCCTCAGAATTCGCTAAGTATGGATCCGGGCACACCTTAGACATCCGAGCAAGGTTTTACTTAGCCGGGTATGATATTTTGTCTATCGGGCAAGGTTTACTTCAAGTAGTCTTCTTTAGTGGTTATCCGAGCAAGGTTTGCAAATTAGTGTATTGCCGAGCAAGGTTCACTAGTTTATGTAAATCCGGGTAAGGTTCACTTTATCAAGCAAGTCTGTTCTTCAGAGCCAAGTATATTACTCTTCCGAGTAAGGTTTGGTTAACCAAGTCCAAGAAGACAAGTGATTGGAAGACCGGGCAAGGTATTCATTAATAAGTATGGTCCAAGTATGCTTGATGATCTAAAGGAATATCTCTAAGTAATATCGGGCAAGGTTCAGCTCAAGCAAGGAACAGTACTCCCGAGTACACTTTGCTAATAAGTTATTTCATAGCAAAGAGCTGAAATGGATCATTGAAGAACAAGGTTGCTCGTAAGGATTTGTCGGGCAAAGTTTAACAAAACCAAGAAGACTGAAGTCTACCCGGTGAGTATTTTACTTGGTAAATTACTATTCAAGTAAAGTCTACCCGGAAACTGATTTCGAGCACACTTCTATGTTACCAAGTCCAAAGGATGGCATACAAAGCGTACTCGGAGAATGTAGAATGTTGTAAAGCCTACCCGGAAGACTTGTTTTACACTTAGTTTATTTTGAATATGTAATTTGGATATGTACGTTGTATTTAGGGTTTCTAGAAGGAATGACGGCTGTCATAGGTTCGCAGGCCTATAAATAGAATGTTTTAGGGCACGCCGCAAAAGACACACAAAAAAGGATAGACAGACACATTTATTGAGATAGAATATATCGTGTGACGGCTGTCCTAGGATTCCTAAAACCCTAATTCGATTATCCACTTTGTATGATGAAAATTATATAGATGGAAATCTTTTGAGTGAATCATGTGTGTGCTTTCTACCTTTGATTATTCATTGCAACCGTATGTTTGTTATTGATTCCGCATTTAACAAACGGATATCTTTCTAAATATAGCAACCCGTCATTAACTCTCTTGTCGGCACATTAATCTGTGTGAGTTATGACATGATTAAGTAAGATCCAGCTGAAATCGAGGGACCAGACACTCACAGTCATAGTCGTTGAGCGTTTCCATCCATCGCCGTTGACGCATGTTCAACTCTTTTGATCAAAGATATGTTTCAAACTCTTATGATCAGTATACACGGTAAATCTTACTCCATAGAGATAGTGCCTCCATATCTTAAGTGCAAAGATTATGGCGCCTAACTCTAGATCGTGAGTCGTGTAGTTCTTTTCAAGCAATGTTCGAAGATGAATTTCATGATCATCCTTAGACTTAGAGTAAATAAGTATGTCGTCGATGAAGACGATAACAAATTTATCCAAGTACGGCTTGCAAATACGATTCATCATGTCCATGAATGCGGCTGGGGCATTAGTAAGTCCAAAAGGCATAACCGTGAACTCATAATGTCCATACCTTGTTCGAAAAGCAGTCTTCGGAATGTCTTCGGATTGAACTTTAAGTTGGTGATAGCCGGAACGAAGATCAATTTTTGAAAAGAAGCTAGCACCTTGAAGTTGGTCGAAAAGATCATCGATACGAGGGAGTGGATAACGATTCTTGATTGTAACTTTGTTCAACGCACGATAATCGATACACATACACATGGAACCATCCTTCTTCTTGACGAATAGAATAGGCACTCCCCAAGGCGACGAACTCGGTCGAATAAAGCCTTTATCCAATAACTCATCTAGTTGTTTCTTCAACTCCTTCATCTCGGTCGGCGCTAAGCGATACGAAGCTTTGGCGATCGGAGCAGTACCGGGAATAAGATCAATCCTAAACTCTACTTCACGATCGGGAGGGATTCCAGGAAGTTCATCAGGAAAGACGTCAGAAAAGTCAGAAACGATAGGAACGTCTTGGATTTGTTTTGGCTTAGACTCTTCAGTGACGTAGGCCATGAATGCGAGGCATCCTTGATTTAAACATTTGTTATCCCTAATCATGGAAATCATGCTAAATTGGCCAGCGTCTTTGTCCCTTTCAATTCGAATTGTTCGCTTATCATGGGCTTGAAGTTCTACGGTTTTGCTATTGCAGATGATACGAGCTTGGTTATCGGATAACCAATCCATACCAAGTACTATATCAAAACCAGCTAAACTCATGGGTAACAAACAAATAGGTAAGATATAACCGGCTAAAAGAATTTTTTCGCTTTCAAAGGCTTCGGAGATCTTAATGATTTCGCCACTAGCAGTCTCGACGCTTAGAGTTTTATCTAATTTTGTTAATGGTTTGTTTAATAGACTACAAAAACTATAATCTATAAAACTGAAATTAGCACCCGAATCAAATACAACTCTAGCATAGGTGTCGTTGACTAGAAACGTACCGGTTATGGTTTCTGGCATGTCAGCGGCCCTTTTTGTGTCGAGTACTGTGACAATCGTCAATTTCAGGTTAACTCCATTAACTCAACTCCGTCAATTCAAACTTAAAGATCACTGAATCTATAACGCACACCTCATTACATTTAAACTAGGGTTTAAATGACGCTTAACACTTACTACATGTGTAGTCTTTCGGGAATTGCACCGAAACGCAAACGAGTTGACGTAAACGATTGGTGAATAAACGAAAAACGTCAAAACAATAATTATGTGATAATTATGTGTTAGACTTATGTGTTATGTGATAACATGGTATAAACGTTAACTCAATGTGCTAGAACTAGTTATTTAAGCTAGAAAAGTAACATTTGGAAGTTGAGGGACTAAAGTGTAACATGTTATTATAAATAATAACATAAACTAAAACCCTAACACTCTTTCTCTCCCTCCCAAACCCGACGGCAGCTCTAAGCCCCCCCACCCGTTGCGATCGGCCTCATATACACACATACAATCAAGATTGTTTAAGTTTGATTGAAGATTAAGGTGTTAGGAAGGTATAAACAACTATCCTATGCATCCTCTATGCTTAATTTCGATTTTAATGGGCTAATTATAAACCCTAGGTCTGATTTTTATATGTGATGGTGTTCATGTGTCTTGTTTTGATTGAAAGATGTATTGATTGTCGAATTGATAGCTAGTATTGGTGCTATTGCATGTTAATTGTTGTGTCTTTGAGTTTGAGATCAAATAAAACGCTAACCATGTGTGTATGGTGTAATTGATATGCATGGATAGTGGTTATAGTGTCTAGAATGTTATATGAATGATTTGTGGTCCATAGATAGTTAATATGTTGAGTTTGGAAGCAAACAGTTTCTGGACAGATTGTGTTGTTGATGTTCAATTGACTGTACCAGGGTGTAAATGTGAAAATTGGTTAAGATAATTGATACTACAGTAAACTAGGTTGAGTCTAGTTTCTAAAGAATGTAAATTTGCAATTTTTGGACGTGTAAAAGTTAACCTTTATGATTTTACAAAAACGTGGTGCAAATCTGAGTTGTTAGACCTGCTGTTAGGTTGTTTTGTAAATGTTATATCTCATGAACCACGAGACCAATTGGGTTAGTTCCACTTCTGGAAGTCTTGTTGAGTTAGGAACCTAACCCAAGTGGTCTTGCATTTTTTATATTTTTCATTTAACGGGAATTTCAAATAACATTCTGTTGCGCATGAATTTGACTGTTATGAGCTTGCTGTAATGTTTTGATCATTATGAGAAATCTGTGTGGAATAAAAATAAAATAAAATATGTTCTGGAAACCTAATACATGTATGCTTTTGTGATGATTTTTGGTAAATTAATTGAGATGCTATGATCGGTGGAATAGACTAGTTTTTCAAGTAGAATTCTGTCGTTAAGAAACTAGTTGCTGAATTTTGTGAAAGTTGCATGAAACAACGTGATTGCTAATTTATTATCGTGTTTTGACCAAAATGCCCTTGCGGGGAATAATTGCTAATTGATTGTCATGATTTGACCAAATTGCCCTCATGGGGAATAATTGCTAGTTAATTGTTATGTGTTGACCAAATTGCCCTTACCGGGAGTAATTACTAGTGATGTACATTATGAATACGTGACACGTAAATAATTGCTCACACATGTAACGTATCACAAATACACTTGTTAAAGTCACACACGATTCACAAACGAAACACGAAACATGTTGTGTGCATAGGTATTATGTGCCGAGTCTAGAGACTCGATAATAGTTCCGACACTTAGAAAATCTCCTTGTTGTTTTAGAACACTAGAGAGAGTTTTTCTGTGACGCGCATCTTGGTGAATTATTTTGGGAATACTTCGCAAACAGTGAGTTTCACGTTCCCCTTTTAACTCTTTTAAACGCTTTTTCACTTGGGGGAGAATACATACTCCGAAACGCTTTTAGATTTTGTTATTTAGTTATATATCACTTGTAAAGGCTAAGTGGCAAACGAAACAACAAAAGTCCTTCATACACATCGAACCGTTTAGTATTGGATAATAGCGAGTCACTGTTGAGTAGTACTACTGGGTTTGACAAACCCCACCCAACGCTAAACTCGACTGGAGGTCGAGTGGGTGTAATCTTGGCTAACACATTACCATGGTCGGGATAGACCTGGTGGCAAGGCAAATGATAAACAGTCAGCTTCGGTGTCGAACACTTAGTAATACTTGCTTTATAAGATAGCTACCTATAGATATATAATTGATTTAACACTATCTGGTAACGCAAAACGCTTAACGCAAAACGCTGAACGCAAAACGCTTAACGCAAAACGCTTAACGCAAAACGCTGAACGCAAAACGCTTAACGCAAAACGCTTAACGCAAACGCTAAACGCTTTATTTTATATAAACTTGTGAACTCACCAACCCCGTGTTGACACTTTTAGTATGTTATTCTCAGGTAGCCGAGGCGGGCGCGCGGTATAGGATCATGCATTATCTGAAACGCTTTTGTTTATGCAAACTATTTAAAACTGTTATTATTGGGTTTAAGTTGTCCTGCGTGACGCAACATTTATTTTATGGTTTTTACGCTTCCGTATTTAATTACTCGTAAACGTTTTTATGGTTTGATTATAACTAATGAATCCGATCATGTTGGTTCACACCCTCTGACTGTAAAACTCCGTTAGTGGATTTTGAGGGTGTGACAGATAGGTATCAAAGCCATTGGTTATAGCGAACTAGAAATTGCATGCATACTAGACTATAACCGCGATGACCCATTAGTTATAATGATACGCACCGCATAAGTTTGTGTAGTCTTTGTTATCTTATCTCTTTACCTCTTTCACTCATACGCGCGCGCATACACGGCTTACCTGTAGGGATGTCGACGCCACCATCATCGTCATCCGATCCGATGACTCATGCTCATGGGATGGAACCGCAGTTACCTACCACATCGCCACCCCGAGTAGTCCCTGAACTCGAAGCTCCCGCACCGAAGAGGTATCGCTTATCCGGAGGCATGTACGAAAACGAAGTTAGCTGGGATTGGTACCCTAATATGATCAGGTGTATGGTCTATCATGAACAAGTTCCCCCGCTACCCCACCCGAACCACCCTGCTTACCCCAACACCCTACCACCTATAACCGAACCTGTAGAGCGTGTGCTCGCAGATGTTGTTTCTTGTTTGGAGCGTGATGTTAGTTACATGCGCTATACGAGAGCGAACGTTTCCGGACTGTTAAAAGATGGAACCGAGACTAAGGAGGAAATTGCCCGCATGACAGCGGCCATGAAGGAAATGCAAGAGGCTAGTGATCAACAGATGAAGATTATGAGAAAGATGCGAGCCGAGATGATAGACTTGCAAGAGCAACTCCAAGTAGCAAGGACTCGAACCGAGATAGCCTTAGAGCGTTGTGATGTCCTACAAATGCAGATTGCTCAGAACGCAGCCGAACCTGAGGTAGAGCCTGAGGCAGAACCTGAGGCAGAGCCTGAGGCAGAGCCTGAAGAGGAACCCGAAGAAGATCCCGCAGAGGAACCTGAGGAGGATCCCGAGGAAGATCCCGAGGAGGAACCTGAAGAAGAACCGGAGGAAGAACCGGATGAGGAGGAGGCACACTCAGAGGTGTCCTCAGATGATGACATCTAAGGATGATAACACCTAGATGGAGGGGTTGTCTCCATCCAAACTATTATTCTTCTATAATTTTAAGGATTGATTTGAAATACTTTGTAACGAATACAATGGTTTTAATCATGAATTTTTATTTGGATTAATATATAGTTGTGATGTGATGTTTGTTTTCTTATTTCTTTCCTGCCTATCTTTTTATTACATGTATGGCGTGTTGCATATGAAAAAAAAAATTCATGTCTAACATTTTATGCTGTGATTTTAGGAAATGGCTGGAAGAAACGCTGGACACGGACGTGGTAACATCAACTTGACTGCAGCAGAACTCCAAACTCTGCTGAATGACCACGCGGCGGCCGCTCTTGCCGCACATGTACAGAACCAAGCTGGAGGTCCAATTGGAACGTGTACCTTCAAGAACTACCTTGACTGCAAGCCCAGTACATTTAAGGGCACCGAGGGAGCTATAGGCTTCCTGCGTTGGGCTGAGAAAGCTGAATCGGCGTTTGAGATGTGTAATTGTCCCACTGCCAGTAGGGTCAAATTCGCTGCTGGAACACTTGAGGATTCTGCCCTCACTTGGTGGAATTCGAACGCACAGATTCTTGGATTGGAACTAGCTAACGCGATGAACTGGGAGGAGTTCAAAAACATGATGCCAGAGGAGTACTGTCCGAGAGAAGAGATTGCAAAGTTGGAGTCAGAATTTTGGTCATTGAAGATGGTGGGTTCAGAAATCGAAGCCTACACTACCCGTTCTCACGAGTTAGCTGTGATGTGTCCGCGGATGGTAGACCCGCCGAGTAAGAGGATTGAAATGTATATTGACGGGTTAGCACCGCAAATTCAGGGCATGGTAACGTCTTCCAGACCAGCCACGATTCAACAAGCGATTCGGTTAGCTCACAAACTAACGGATCAAGCAGTGACCCAAGGTGCGCTACCACCTAGGGGTTCAACCACTAAAGCCCGTGACAACCCGAGTACTGACAATGGCAGCAACAACAACCAGAGCTATGGAAAGAAAAAGTTTGACAACACCAGATCCTCATCCTCGAACCCCCCACAGCAGCAACACTACCGAAAGCCCGAATTCACCCGGAGCTTCAACAATCAGGGTCACAATAACAATAACAACGGTGGCGGGCAGGGTTCGAGCGGATATGCTGGGAAATATCCGAAGTGCAACAGGTGCAACTATCATCATGCTGGCCCGTGTGACCATGTCAAGTGTCTGAGATGCGGAAAGATGGGTCACCAGGCAAAGGAATGTAGAGGAGACCTTGCGGCAAAGGGTGCTCCTAAACCACCCATGACGACTAAGGGATGTTTCAAATGTGGTCAAGAGGGCCATTTTAAGAAGGATTGCCCTAAGCTGAAACAGAACGACAACAATGGAGGTAATGGAAATGGCAGTGGTGGTGGAAACAATGGTAAAAGGAAGAGCTTTTGTTATTGGGTCGGGTCAAGCCCGCAATGATCCGTACGTGGTGACTGGTAAGTTCCCTGTGAACGATTGTTTTGCTTCTGTATTGTTTGAAACTAGAGCTGATAGGAGTTTTGTGTCGAAAGCCTTTAGTCAACTCTTAGACCTAACTCCAACTCCGTTAGATGCTAAGTTTCCTGTTGAATTAGCTGACGGAAAGACTATAGTAACGACTCATGTACTTGCGGGATGTAAGTTAAAACTGTCAGGTCATGTTTTTGATATTGACCTTATTCCTTTTACGCTTAGTAGTTTCTATGTCGTTGTCGGCATGGACTGGTTATCCGAGAACCAAGCGGAGATTATATGTTATGACAAGATAGTCCACATTACTACCCCTTCCGGCGAGATCATTTCGATCCGAGGTGAAAGAAGCGGCATGACCACCAGCGTCATTACCCTCATGAAGGCGTAGAAGTATCTAAGAAAGGGTCACCTGGCAATTTTGGCGCATATTGTTGAGAAACCCGCGGAGGAGAAGCGAATTGAAGATATACCAGTTGTGCGAGATTTTCCGGAAGTTTTCCCGGAGGATTTGCCCGGACTCCCTCCTATACGACAAGTCGAATTCCAAATCGAATTGACACCCGGTGCAGCACCCATAGCACGAGCCCCGTATCGGCTCGCACCGGCGGAGCTTCAGGAGTTGTCCACCCAGTTGCAAGATTTGTTGGATAAGGGTTTTATCCGACCTAGCTCATCGCCATGGGGAGCCCCTGTCTTATTTGTCAGAAAGAAGGACGGGACTTTCCGTATGTGCATCGACTACCGGGGGTTGAACAAGGTGAAGGTCAAGAACCGTTATCCTTTACCCCGAATTGATGATCTGTTTGACCAGCTCCAAGGATCGAGTTATTACTTGAAGATCGATCTGCGATCTGGTTACCATCAACTAAGAGTGCGCGAAGAAGATATTTCAAAGACGGCTTTCAGAACACGGTATGGTCACTATGAGTTTTTGGTTATGCCTTTTGGACTAACTAACGCACCAGCCGTATTTATGGATCTCATGAATCGAGTATGCAAGGCGTACCTAAACAAGTTTGTGATTGTGTTTATTGACGATATCCTGGTTTACTCCAAGGACAAGGCTGACCATGAGGAACACTTAAGGGTAATTCTGGAATTATTGAAGAACGAACAACTGTATGCTAAACTCTCGAAATGCGAATTTTGGCTTCGCGAAGTTCACTTTTTAGGACATGTGATCAACGAAAATGGTATCCATGTCGATCCCGATAAGGTAGAGGCCATCAAAAACTAGGAAGCACCTAAGACTCCGACTGAGGTGCGGCAATTCCTAGGACTGGCCGGCTACTACCGACGTTTCATCGAGGTATTTTCAAAGATTGCTCAACCCCTCACCGCTTTGACTCACAAAGGCACTAAGTACAATTGGGGTGACGCGCAAGAATCCGCTTTTCAACTGTTGAAAACCAAACTCTGTAGCGCCCCTATTCTAGCCCTATCCGAGGGAGCAGAGAATTTCGAGGTACATTGTGACGCATCGATACAAGGTCTCGGTTGCGTGCTGATGCAACTCGAGAAGGTTATAGCTTATGCCTCTCGACAACTACGGGTTCACGAGAAGAACTACACGACCCATGATTTGGAACTCGGAGCTGTGGTGTTTGCTCTTAAGATATGGAGGCATTACTTGTACGGTACCAAGTTTACCATTTACACCGACCACAAGAGTCTCCAACATATCTACGATCAGAAGGAGCTGAACATGCGACAGCGTTGTTGGGTCGAGCTACTTAAAGATTATGATTGTGCCATCAAGTACCACCCTGGCAAGGCCAATGTAGTGGCCGACGCCCTCAGCAGAAAAGAAACAGATAAACCCAGACGAGTGCGAGCATTGCAACTCACGATTCATACCAACTTACCCGATCAGATTCGCGAGGCGCAACTCGAAGCTTTGAAAGATGATAATCTTCCATCGGAACTCATGCGGGGCATGAACAAGCAACTTGAAACCAAATCGGACGGGGTCTGATATTTTGAGAACCGGATTTGGGTTCCACGATACGGAGAGTTGAGAACTTTGGTGATGGACGAAGCACACAAGTCCCGATATTCTATCCACCCTGGCTAAGATAAAATGTATCATGACATAAAGGCACTTTACTGGTGGCCAAACATGAAAGCCAACATTGCCACCTACGTGAGCAAATGCTTGACTTGTGCCAGAGTCAAAATAGAATACCAGAAACCATCTGGCCTACTACAATAACCGGAACTTCCTATGTGGAAATGGGAACACATTTCAATGGACTTCATCACGGGATTACCAAAGACACCGACGGGATGCGATACCATCTGGGTGATCGTTGACCGGTTGACTAAGTCTGCACATTTCTTAGCGATTAAGGAATCAGACAAAATGGAAAGACTGACTCGCGTCTACATGAAGGAAGTAGTGTCTAGACACGGAGTGCCTGTCTCAATCATTTCTGATCGAGATTCCCGTTTCACTTCGCACTTTTGGAAGTCACTGCAAAGCGCGCTAGGCACCCGTCTTGATATGAGCACAGCATACCATCCTCAGACGGATGGGCAAAGTGAACGAACTATTCAGACCTTAGAGGACATGTTGCGTGCATGTGTGTTGGATTTCGGAAAAAGTTGGGAACCTCACTTACCTTTGGTAGAGTTTTCGTATAATAACAGCTACCACGCAAGTATTAAAGCAGCGCCGTTTGAAGCACTGTACGGACGAAAGTGTCGATCACCTCTCTGCTGGGCAGAGGTGGGTGACAGCCAAATCACTGGTCCAGAACTGGTACTCGAAACTTCGGAAAATATTGTTCAAATCCGAAATCGCATGGCAGCAGCACGAGATCGCCAAAAGAGTTACGCCGACAAGCGCCGAAAACCTCTCGAATTTCAAGTGAACGATCGGGTGTTACTCAAAGTCTCACCTTGGAAAGGTGTGGTTCGCTTTGGAAAGCGAAACAAACTCAACCCACGATATGTTGGTCCTTACCGGATAACGGAACGCGTTGGTCCGATGGCGTACCGACTGGACCTACCAACGGAACTCAGTTGCGTACACAATGTATTCCACGTATCCAATTTGAAGAAATGCCTATCTGATGAAACCCAAGTAGTCCCTTTGGACGAATTGCAAGTTGATGAACAGCTACGCTTCATTGAAGAACCAGTTGAAGTTTTGGATTGGGAAACCAAAACACTCAAGCACAGCAAAATTCCAATCGTTAAGGTTCGTTGGAACTAGAGACGTGGACCGGAGTTCACATGGGAACGCGAGGATCAAATGATGAAAAAGTATCCTCACCTTTTTGAAGGGCTGACCAAACACCGGAAACCGCGAAACCCGACAAACCGTCAGAAATCACCGGAGGTATGAATTAAATTTCGGAACGAAATTTCTTTCTACAAGGGGATGATATGACAAACTGAAAATTTTTCTTACTTTTTCAGACACTCATCACGACTTGACTCAAATTTTCGGGACAAAAATTCTTTAACATAGGAATGATGTGACAATCGTCAATTTCAGGTTAACTCCATTAACTCCGTTAACTCAACTCCGTCAATTCAAACTTAAAGATCAATGAATCTATAACGCACACCTCATTACATTTAAACTAGGGTTTAAATGACGCTTAACACTTACTACATGTGTAGTCTTTCGGGAATTGCACCGAAACGCAAACGAGTTGACGCAAACGATTGGTGAATAAACAAAAAACGTCAAAACAATAATTATGTGATAATTATGTGTTAGACTTATGTGTTATGTGATAACATGGTATAAACGTTAACTCAATGTGCTAGAACTAGTTATTTAAGCTAGAAAAGTAACATTTGGAAGTTGAGGGACTAAAGTGTAACATGTTATTATAAATAATAACATAAACTAAAACCCTAACACTCTTTCTCTCCCTCCCAAACCCGACGGCAGCTCTAAGCCCCCCACCCCTTGCGATCGGCCTCATATACACACATACAATCAAGATTGTTCAAGTTTGATTGAAGATTAAGGTGTTAGGAAGGTATAAACAACTATCCTATGCATCCTCTATGCTTAATTTCGATTTTAATGGGCTAATTATAAACCCTAGGTCTGATTTTTATATGTGATGGTGTTCATGTGTCTTGTTTTGATTGAAAGATGTATTGATTGTCGAATTGATAGCTAGTATTGGTGCTATTGCATGTTAATTGTTGTGTCTTTGAGTTTGAGATCAAATAAAACCCTAACCATGTGTGTATGGTGTAATTGATATGCATGGATAGTGTTTATAGTGTCTAGAATGTTATATGAATGATTTGTGGTCCATAGATAGTTAATATATTGAGTTTGGATGCAAACAGTTTCTGGACAGATTGTGTTGTTGATGTTCAATTGACTGTACCGGGGTGTAAATTTGAAAATTGGTTAAGATAATTGATACTACAGTAAACTAGGTTGAGTCTAGTTTCTAAAGAATATAAATTTGCAATTTTTGGACGTGTAAAAGTTAACCTTTATGATTTTACAAAAACGTGGTGCAAATCTGAGTTGTTAGACCTGCTGTTAGGTTGTTTTGTAAATGTTATATCTCATGAACCACGAGACCAATTGGGTTAGTTCCACTTCTGGAAGTTGACTTGTTGAGTTAGGAACCTAACCCAAGTGGTCTTGCATTTTTTGGATTTTTCATTTAACGGGAATTTCAAATAACATTCTGTTGCGCATGAATTTGACTGTTATGAGCTTGCTGTAATGTTTTGATCATTATGAGAAATCTGTGTGGAATAAAAATAAAATAAAATATGTTCTGGAAACCTAATACATGTATGCTTTTGTGATGATTTTTGGTAAAAAATTTGAGATGCTATGATCGGTGGAATAGACTAGTTTTTCAAGTAGAATTCTGTCGTTAAGAAACTAGTTGCTGAATTTTGTGAAAGTTGAATGAAACAACGTGATTGCTAATTATTATCGTGTTTTGACCAAAATGCCCTTGCGGGGAATAATTGCTAATTGATTGTCATGATTTGACCAAATTTCCCTCGTGGGGAATAATTGTTAGTTAATTGTTATGTGTTGACCAAATTGCCCTTACGGGGAGTAATTGCTAGTGATGTACATTATGAATACATGACACGTAAATAATTGCTCACACATGTAACGTATCACAAATACACTTGTTAAAGTCACACACGATTCACAAACGAAACACGAAACATGTTGTGTGCATAGGTATTATGTGCCGAGTCTAGAGACTCGATAATAGTTCCGACACTTAGAAAATCTCCTTGTTGTTTTAGAACGCTAGAGAGAGTTTTTCTGTGACGCGCATCTTGGTGAATTATTTTGGGAATACTTCGCAAACAGTGAGTTTCACGTTCCCCTTTTAACTCTTTTAAACGCTTTTTTACTTGGGGGAGAATACATACTCCGAAACGCTTTTAGATTTTGTTATTTAGTTATATATCACTTGTAAAGGCTAAGTGGCAAACGAAACAACAAAAGTCCTTCATACACATCGAACCGTTTAGTATTGGATAATAGCGAGTCACTGTTGAGTAGTACTACTGGGTTTGACAAACCCCACCCAACGCTAAACTCGACTGGAGGTCGAGTGGGTGTAATCTTGGCTAACACATTACCATGGTCGGGATAGACCTGGTGGCAAGGCAAATGATAAACAGTCAGCTTCGGTGTCGAACACTTAGTAATACTTGCTTTATAGGCTAGCTACCTATAGATATATAATTGATTTAACACTATCTGGTAACGCAAAACGCTTAACGCAAAACGCTGAACGCAAAACGCTTAACGCAAAACGCTGAACGCAAACGCTAAACGCTTTATTTTATATAAACTTGTGAACTCACCAACCCCGTGTTGACACTTTTAGTATGTTATTCTCAGGTAGCCGAGGCGGGCACGCGGTATAGGATCATGCATTATCTGAAACGCTTTTGTTTATGCAAACTATTTAAAACTGTTATCATTGGGTTTAAGTTGTCCTGCGTGACGCAACATTTATTTTATGGTTTTTACGCTTCCGTATTTAATTACTCGTAAACGTTTTTATGGTTTGATTATAACTAATGAATCCGATCCTGTTAGTTCACACACTCTGACGGTAAAACTCCGTTAGTGGATTTTGAGGGTGTGACAAGTACAAAGACTCGAGCATTTCCCTTTTTGTTCTGGCCACTTCCACCCGCACCACCGACAGAAGGCTTGTTCTTTGGGCACTCAAAACTCAAATAGCCCATCTCCTTGCAATTGAAGCAAGTCATTTTCTTCTTCCAACAGTTAGCTGCATCATGTCCCGTACGATTACAGGACTCACAGACTTTAGGAGATCGGGCAAAATTGCATCAGCCCTTGTGGTATCTCCTACAAGTCTTGCATGGCGTAGAGTTGTTTCGGTTTACGCCTTTTCCCCTAAAGTTGAAACCTCCTCCAGTTCTTCCTTGAGCAGTTGCTGGAGTCACCTTTTTTCCTCTTCCTTATTGCGGACCATGCCGCCCATCAAGTACCCAGCCAACTCCATCGCAGAGTCAGCGGTTTGAGGCAGGTGAGACCTCACCATGTCACGAATTTCCCGTGGTAGTCCCCAAATGTAACGTGTGACTTTGCTGGACTCTGGGTTAACCAACTGGGGAACAAGGCGACAGTACTCGAGGAATTTGGTATTGTACTCTTGGAAATTCGTCCCTACGACCTTGTGATTAAGGAACTTGGTTTGCACTTGGTCGGTTTCGTGCATGGGGCAAAACTTTGCCATCACCATGGATTTGAACTCTTCCCAACTCAGGCTATACATCTTGTCTTTTTCCTTGCTCATCAGCAGCGCATTCCACCACTCGTGCGCTTCTCCCTTAAACATCAAAGCGGAGTATTGAATCTTTTCCTCCTCGGAGCACTTACTCGTGATCACAAGGGTTTCCATCTCCTCGAGCCACCTCACGGTTGTGATGGCTCCTTTGTCACCATGGAACTCCTTCGGTCCATAGTACTTAAAATCTTTGAACGTACACCCACTAACTTTCATTCTTTTAAACTTTTGCCGAATACCTTTGTCGGCATTAGACCCATGATCGCTTTGTTCATCATGAGATGTATTTGGACGGGATCTTTTGATTTTTCGAGAGGGATGAATGGAAGGATTAACAGTTCGGGAATGTCTAGATTGACGAGATTGAGTTATAAACGCTGATTCTTCCCTAACAGCATCTTTTATCATCATATGAATTTTGTTCATGTATTTTTCGGGGATTTCTTCATCCCTTTCATTTATATTCTCGGGGCCTTTCCCTTTGTCTCTCATTTCTCTCTCTTTACGAGCATTCTCATTGTTGTTACTTTGTTCAGACATTTTCTTTTCTTTTCAATTAGGTCTGAAATTTTTAGAACATTTCTTATATTAAACACACGTTTATTTATTATACATAAATATATATCAAAGATATATATTTTTCATATTACATATATATGTATATATCGTTCAACGATATATAATTCATCCTATCATTACATTAGAACGTTTCGTATGTTTTTTTATTCATACATATTTCACACAAGACTATTTTACACATAACTTCTGCATGACCATCATCTTTAGTTCTTCAAGAACTTCTTTATCACCTTCGATATCTTGTTGCATTTACGAAGGATGGTTTCTCCAACTTTCTTCTTTTTCTTCTCTTCCTCATGCACTTTCTTCCTCCAATCGTCGGTTTCATGCAATGCACGATCCATATGTTCTTCATACGATTGTGGGATTATGTTGGGGTATCCATACTGCGGAGGTGGGTCACGGTAACCCAGCGTCACCATCTCGTAATGATTCCTCGGGTCTGGATACGGAACATAATCCATGGTGGATGAAAGGTAGAGGTAGGTCTTGGCAGCTTGATTCTGTTCACGGATCTCATCAGCTTGTTCTTGAATTGACGGAATCTCACCTTGGAATGGTGGAAAGCTTGATGAAGTCCCAATCCTAAGTTTCTCTAGGCATTGGACAAAGGGATCCACAGAACCATAGCTTGGATTTTGGGAAGTGAGTGTTCCATCCATGGGGCTTGCCATTTCATTAGGATTTTCTGGATGCACTTCTTCCAGTTCATCATCAGTCTCTTCCACAAGTTCCTCTTCCTCTTCATCAGAATCTGTCTCTTCTTCTGGTTCCTCTTCCTCCTCTGGTTCCTCTTCTTCTGGTTCATCTTCCTCCATGGGTTGTGTGATTTCGTTGATGATTAGGATCATTTGGAAGGTTTCAGTGGGCATCATTACTCTCATCTTTGGTCTACGGGATGGTCCTGCACCGTTGTTTGGTTGAGAACTAGCTTCATTGAAAGTAGAGCTTCCGGCATGCCATTCTTGTTGTTCGGAAATATATTTCATCCACTCGGCGGATGGTTGAGAGTGTGGTAGGTATCCGGCTGAATAGCATTGTGTTGCCTCCGAGGGTTGGTAAGTGAAAAATTCTGTTGATTGTGGATTTGGCGGTACATAACCAGTTGGGAAACATTGTGGTATTTCCGTGGATTGGTACATTGGCATAGTCGGTGGATGATAGCTTGAGTGCCTTGGTGCCTCAATACTTGGCTTCGGTGGACTATCGGGGATGTTGATCGGATAGTGTCTGCTTCCGGGGTAGTACACGGTTTTGGACAGGTCGTGTTCCACATCTTGGTTGAAGTAAGCTTCATAATATCCTTCGCTCATGTTATCCTTAGGGTAGGGTTCGGCAATTTCCGCCTCCTTTGTCTTGCGTACAAATTCTTCTATATGAACTTTGAACGATAACTAATATTAGGGGTAGTTTAGAATGTAGAGTGGGAAAGAAAGGTTACCAGCCTATCTTATCCCTAAAACACATAAACAATTAATCCCTATACATGGATCAAAGCTTGGGTATTGTTTTATGATACCCAATTCGCTAAGATCGATGGCTCTGATACCAACCTGTCACACCCTGTCTAGGGCCTAGGAATATGACCCATAAGTTGGTATCGTGATTGTAAATAAATCAGAGTTACGTTTAATTGTGGAAGACTTATAAACTTTAGAATCGAAAATGTAATATTTATATTTACAGTCAAAAGATGGGGTTATAAATACACCCGTTAAGTTGTACAAAAGATTACTTGTTTATGTTTTACAAACCACCATATATTTAAGTTTTCAAAAGAAATCCGAGCCATCAGATATATCAATAGCACTTCGACATTCCAAGTGCTAATCTTGTTCACCTGCAAAATGTAATAAAATACGTCAGCAACGAATGCTGGTGAACACGCTGACGCAAAATAATTCTTTTACTTAATTACCCCTCGAGGCTACGCCTGTCTCGGCCCAACGTGGCTTAGGAATAACCAAGTCAAATAACACATTATAAACTAGAGCCTCTACAATAGGTCACCTCACAAACACCGCAGCGTTTGACTTCAATTAAGTACCCGTAAATATACACATACGGTCATACTCCCTGCAGGAGAGCGTCCTACGACCAAGGGTGGTGCAATCATGCCCATACATCGCACAGTACCACCTATGTAAGGATCCAGACATATGTATACCACAGCCTGAGGGCTAGGTTTATACCCATAGTTATAACGGTTTTAGGAACACATAGTCCCTTGTAAACAATTTCATATAACAAGTTGACTTATTTTGAAAACAAGTTTAAAAGTTTGGGGGCGTATTCACCTTAGCTCTTTAGGATCGGCTTCACTCACCGTCCAAGGGTCTTTCCCTTTTCTTTATCTCAAATATATAGTTACGAGTATAAATATTTGTTAGTCGGATACACGATCCGGCTTAAGACCTTTAGTCTTATATCTCAATCCTCGATTGAACCTCTAGTTCAATTCTTATTTACTTGAAAACCTCTTGTTTAAAAGTAAATTATAAACCTTTAGGCCTAAGCCTTGAATATAATATTAAATTATATTGAATTCGATATTACGCCTAACCTTAGTGGCGTACCGAAATTCCTAGGGACTTGAGCATCACTTCAACGCCACTTTACTTTGCTCGACACGCTATTCGAGGAACGCCAAACCTTCAACACTTGAGGGTACGATTCTCGAGATTCCTCGCCATTATAGCAACACCTTCTTGATGAATGAGGGTGGAGGGTGGCACGAACTTCGAGGAAATTGTGGTACACAAACGAGGGCTCGGGACACGTTTATCGAGGCAGATCGTTAATATGAACTTGGGATTCTAGTGAGATGTTAGAGAGAGAGTTGAGAACTCAGTTTGGTGTGTGGAAAATGAGAACCCGAACCTTGCTATTTATAGACGAAAAATCGGATCCCATCGCGGTACGCGATGGGCTTCTGGGCACCCATCGCGTACCGCGATGTAGCCCAGGTGAGTCACCCATATAGGCTTGCCACGTGTCGACACGTGGCAGTTGCCGCTCCACGTGGCGACACGTGTCGGTAGTGTTGCCACGTGGTGACACGTGGCAGCACCTAGTGCCACCGTGTGCCACGTGGTACACGTGTCACAATGTGTCAGGCACCCCATCGCGGTACGCGATGGGGCTCTCCTCTGACTTATCGCGTAGCGCGATGACTCAGGAAATTAAAATTTTCATTTTAAACCCTCAAGTTTGGAATTTAGCAATTTTAGTCCCTAGACTTTGGAAAGTTGATACTTTTGAACTCGAAATTTTCACGGTGTTACATTATAAGAAGTTAAATTTAAATAAAATATGAAGTACCATTCATAAACATAGAGGTGCAAGTGTGCAACCGTCGATCTACTGGTTTTTTTGGATATAGGTTACTATCCGAAATCGGTTTTTGGTCAAATGGTGAAAACCGACCATTACAAATAACTAGCTTTTGAGTGAAAATCCCTAATCTATGTAAACTATTAAAGATCAAGGCATCAAGACAGAAGATTAGTAGCTCAAACTCGATCTATAGAACGTTAACTAACTCACCACTTACGCAATTCGTTTGCTTACAAACATCAAAACTAAAGATCAGCATACCTAACCCGATACATAAAACTTAACTAAATTCATTTAAATTCAACACATCACTTAACAGTTAACTAATAATCACACCATCATTCGTCTCGATCATAATGTTCGGTTGATTTCTAGACCTCTCGATTATATATTAGTGCCGATCATTTCTCAAAGTACAATGACCATCAAGACCCTTTAACATCACTTACTATTAAAGGCTAGTTGGAGCTTTTAGAATCGATCTTATAACTTTGGAATAATAGCGAGCGGTGCATGGTGCATGAACCAGTAATGTTATCATTGAATGTTTCCACTTTAATGGGACCATGAGGATAGGTTGTGCTATATTAAAAATGCACGTGGGGTTCACATGCCTCTTCCACTCTAATCTTGCCAAATTGGATTAATCATGTTGGCTTCTTTGTCAACGTGTTATTTCCATCTAAATATAATAAGCATTATCCTAGAAAGTTTTTAGTTTTGATGCTCTTTAAACCCATTCAGTTATTGAAGTTTAGATGTAAGCATCATAGAAATAGTTCTTTCTAATTAAGTAGGTCAATATTAAACTGATTTTTTCGTTTAAAATACTGATTAGTTGGAAGATTGTGTAAGAAGTACGTAACATGTTATTTGCTGATAGTTCGGTTTATCATAAGTGTTTTTAACATATTTAGAGGTTTAAAACAAGTATATAACTTAAAGTTTTCGAATTATGACACTGAGTAAGATACATGCTTCTTTTGATTTAAAGCAAATTCGTTATTAAGTTGAATAATTAAGGTGGATTATGTATGTTTTCCAAGAGAAATATTTAATCTCTTTTGTGACATCTATAATTTTGAACAACTAGCTTCGTAGTAACAATATCATGTTTGTTCAATTTTATACTATGTACTTAAGTACATTAAAAATTAAAATTACAAGGTTTATTTTAAAATGCTTATTATCTAATATATATAAATTACAAGTTTGGTGCCGCTAAGCCGTCATTAGGCCACTTTGCGGCACCTTGTTCATCCAATTTTGTTTTTCTTTTTTGCTTTTTTATTTCGTTTTAGTACAGTAACGAACATAACGTAAGTTGATCGAATGATAATTTTGTTTTTTCTTTTGTTTTAATTCCGATATCATAACGAATATACCGACCCAATTCACATAGCCTCAACGTCTCAAAGTCCGCGACCGACAACGCTCGGTTTTACCAACGCCCGAGTTTACCGACCGACACCACCCCACCGGTCAACTCAATTCCCCATTTTTATTCTGATACCGTAACGAACGAAGCCGAAACTGATCGAATTCGTGTACAGTTATTGCCTCAATGCCCAGGATTGACAATGATTGGTTGTTACTACCGAGTACCGCCCGGGTTTACTGGCCAAACAAACTTCGTTTTAAATAATTTATTTTTTAGATGTTAATATGATGAATATATATTTTTTGGACGCTAAGGTTTTACCAATGATGTTTATTAAGTAAGGATCGTAATCTATACTAACTGAATTCATGTCAACTCACCGATGTAACTCTCGTGTTTTACCAGCACCCAGATTTCAACGTTAAGGTTGTTACCACTTAGCCCGACGCAACACATCCGGTGAAAATCTAGTTTATAAATAAATCTAAGTACACATGTTTAAATACTTTCATTTAAATAATAGCCCTATAATAAGTTTCTATGCCTCTTTCAACAAATGGATGGAATTTATATTAAAAAAATTTATAAAATATAGGTTTTATATTTTAAATTGATCAAATAAATTTTGTTTCAAGGAATATTTAATTCATTATGTAAATACATAGTTTATTATGAAATTTTGAACCTTTTAAGAAAAATCGAATTGATTTTTTTAAGAACAGTAGAATAGATTTTATGAAAGATGGTTATTTAAGACTTCGAATATTTTATGATATTTTAATAGTGTTGTATACTTGTATACAATAGCTCGATTTCATTTAAATTTAGAGTGAAATACTGAAATTAATAGAAGGCCACAAAGTGACTCATTTTGTCTCTAACGAAGAGAGATGTATTGTGAAAACCAAGGTTGCGTAATCATATCAAACTAATTGATATTGATGGGTTCGTATGCTTTTATTTATGTTCAGGTGCTTGATATTTAAATGAATATATAATGACACATTTACATGCTTTTTTTGGTTCATAAAAATTTTACTAAGTCACAGTTAATAGAAATTTAAATCAAATGCCAATACTAAAAAATAAAAATCGTTTAATTAGTATTATACTATTATGTTAGATTAATCATAGAACCTTGATGATGGTCAAAATCCAGTGCTTTACAACACTGCTTTAATGCATAGATGGTTTATTTGTATATGTGAGTTCAACCATAGAACCTTCTAGTCGATATCAAATAAACGACATGGTGTAATATAAATTTTAATTAAAAAATAAAATTTTATTGTTCATTAATTATATTAAAAAAAACATGAAGCATTCTTCTTCATTTGATGGTACCATTGGTGTTATGGCCTTATAATTCATGAGTAGCATTGGTTAGTTATGACCGATATGTTCTAATGCTTTTATATTATGTAGTTGACGAAGTGAAATTAATCAATCATATGCATTTGTTTGTTTTGGCAATTGGCACTACGATTAATATTGATGCGTCATGCACATCAAATTTATACAATTACATACATGTATTTGTTTTGGTTTTGTTGTCAACCCGCTTTTATTATTATTCATTTAGTTATTCATACTATTATTTTTCTTTTTTTGTTTATTTGGCTAGTGGGATCACAATCACAACGTGTGGTCTTAAAGCTTGTAATATAGTGAGACAAGAAGAAACTAATTAATAATCTAATTATCTAATGCATTTTTAGACATATCCAAAGAAGCACAACTACAAAGCTGACCGAAAGAAGAATACTTCATGTTGAGAGAAGAAGATAAACACACTCTAATATAGATCTTAGTCTTAGTCCTAGTGTTTCTTACTTTCTTATCCTGATAATATAAGCGTGAAGCATTTCTGAGTATATTGTTCTTTATCTGTTTGAAGGATGGTGCTAACCTTATATGCTGCATATTTGCATATAGGGGGTTAAAAAACATGTTAAACTGTTTCTTGTCTCTTGACATGCACGAGTCATGCTAACCTTACGTACGTAGAGCTTAGTCTTTGTATGTGAATTGTATTTTTAAAATCGTTCTACTAAATTGTTTCTTGTCTCTTGACATGCACGAGAGTCATGCCCATGTTTGTATATATAATTTTTCCGTCTTTGTAAGTTAGTGCTTTTTGAAACCTTTTAACAAAAAAATAAATGTTTCCACATGCATATGTGTATCTTAATTTTATCCTTTTTTTTCTTAAATCCAAGAGGTGAGAAACCGAGAGGTTGGAGTGGCTCTCATGTTGGTAAGCAATGCAGCTGCCAACCATTCGGGGTAGGGAAATCGGGTAAAGAATTCAGGTTAGTGAACCAAAAGAACTTTGTGATATACATGTTGGTCAATAGTCATATGACCATTTACAAATTACAAATATATAAAAAAATTAACATGCTTTTTAATACCATATAAATTAAGGGATGTGATTATCACACACTACTATCATGGTGTCTGTATAAGCTTATATACGGCTCGTACAAGTCAATGATGACTGAGAAATGTACGATAGGAACACAAAAAAACAAGTTTCAGTTTATACGATCCGTATAGGTCTTTAACAACTCAGTTTATATACGAACAACATAGGTGAAAAGTGGTGTGTAAAAATCCACGGTAATGTATGAAGATCATATGCCTAAATTAATACACTCCTTTCCAACTTTTTTTTACCCCAAACAAACACTTTCTTCTCATATATATATTTTTTAGTCATATTTTCATATTCTTCTCCTAAAATATCACTCTATGGATCAACGAAATCTCATTCCCGACCGAGAATTAGAAGGTCACGATTCACGACAATGGAGTTATCTAGAAAAAGGCGACGTTGGGCGAAGGCTTAGCTCCATGCTTTCAAAGACCTGGACACCAGACAAATCTTAAGGTTTAGCAAACGAGTGTTTAACTGCTTTGTGAAAGAGAGTGGATCAATGGATAATAATTTGCTCCAAATCCGAAATGACAAAACATGAAAACAGAAGTCAAAACCCGTTGAAACTTGCAATCGGGAATATTTTTTTATTTTTTTTATTAATTATTTTTTAATTTTTTTCCAAAAATAGTGAGGATTATTATAATTCATAAAGAATGTAATCTCTGAATAATCTTCTCCCTAATAATAAGAGCCCTAAATTTGTCACAAATAAATCACGTTTCACTATTAACCGGAAAATATCACAATGGAAGTTAACTCCACCACGCAACCACCACCACCGGCTGCAGCCAATGCGTGTTCACCGATCACAAAATCCTCCACAGCGTCCGTCTCAACGGCACCTTCCGCCGCCTCTGCACCACCTGCCTCCTCCGTCTCCACCGTGAATCCTTCTGTCCGTCATGCCTCACCGTCTACCACGGCTCACCACCAGACACCGCCGTCTTCTGCCACAAATGCGGCTCATCCTCCCACCGCACCTGCGTCTCGCCGTTACTCACCGGCAGCACACGCTGCGCCACTTGCGTAAACCCTAACCGTCTCGTGTTTAACCCTAACAGTAACCGGATAATAGACGTAACGGCTGCGAGGCTGCTGGTGGCGGCGGCGGAGATATCGATGCTGTCGATGAAGAAAGCGGAGGAAGATGCGGCTATGGAAGTTGATTGGAGAGTGAAGGAGGCTGCTGATTGGAGGAAGAAGGCGAAAGATGATGTTAATCGGTTTGTGAAGCTTGTGGAGATTGATAATAATACAAGAGATTATTATTATGATAATGTTGTGGTTGATGATGATGATGTTGATGATGATGATGATGGAATTGAGGTTACTGAAGCTTTGAATGAAGTATACAGAATGATGGAGATTTAGGGTTACAATTGTTATGAATATGAATATTAATTGGTAACTAATAAGAGGTATATGATTTCTATAGAGTATATAAAATCATCAGGTGACTAGAGGTATATATGATTACTTGGATGGTTAACTGGTTTTGAACATTACATGATTTTATTAATGGTTTTGTGGTTCATGATATATAGTTTTGATTATTATATGTTAAAGATGAAATTAATAATCAGTGATTCAGGAATAACTACATAGAAGTAAAATGCAGCGGACAAGACTTTACATGGAACGTCGAGTGGCTGCAATCAGGATTTATTATTGCGCTGCTTTTCATTTTCGTGATGAATTAAAAATATAAGAATGAATATAAATAGAGATACATACTATGAGAATAAGAAAACTAAACGGGCTTAAATAAAAGAGAGTATGGGATGCTCGTTCACAACCTCCTTTATCTTCATCTTCGATCTCCATGAGGTCGATAACCGGCTTTCTCTTTCTAGTCTTTATTAAACCAAACCTAAACCGAGAAGGCGAGAATGAGTCTCCGCAAACTGAGAATGATTCTCCGGATAAGCTGTTGCTTGTTTGGTACACTTAATAGTGGTAAAACCAAAAATAACCAGGCCTCAAATGTGTAATATTAAGTTGGTTAATCAAAATTTGTAAGTCTAAAATTTTAGGTCCAAATTCACTCTTTCTCAAGCCCAATATTTCAGATCCAAAATCAATATATGGTCGGCCAAAATCATACCCAAACTAGTGGACCAATAAAAATTGGTCATGATCCATGCACAGTTGCACACCTTTATGCTAAACAGTGAAGCAAATAGTTTAAACTTAAAACAACCAAATTAGCTGAACCAAGTGTGATCTGTGGGTTTAGTTTCTGTCATAACCTATGGTTTTAAAAGAATCAGCCAAGTATTTTTAAAACAGTTTGATGGACAAGAGGGAACGAGATTCGTTGTGTAATCGTTGATTATATCCCATTGACCAACAAAATACCCTTTTTTCATTCCCTCACAATGGTCTATTTCATTCCGCCTGTAATTCCTGTATACCAAACGATACCTTACAGTATGATGTTTAGGAAAGTAGGTTATATATACACATAGTTAACGGAGTTTTTGGATGACCGTTAATGCAAAAGACTAAAAACAAGGTACTTTTTCATTTTTTTAATATAAAGAACAACAAGTGGAAGCAAACTTTTTAAACGATCTATTCCATAATTTTGCAATGTTTAAAGGATAAAAATTGTAATTCTGTTTGATTCAAAATTTCGTTGTTGCTTCTAATTATAACTTATAATAAACTACTTATCCATCCCAACTGTTTGCTCAATCGTCACCTTTTGGTCATCGAGATGGACAAATCAGTGTCACTTTGTGATGGTCATTTCGAAACCAAATTTCGAAACCAAATAAGTCAGTTTTATATATATTTTTATACTGTAACTTTTTAGTGAAAAGGCAGTTTGATAATTTCATATACTTAACAGTTGATTTTTGGTCTAATGAATTGGGGATCATGATTAACGTTTAGGATCTTAAGGTCTCAAGTTTGTAACATCGAGGTTTACTCACGTTTGTTGGTTTCCTTTTTTATGGTGTTATTGGGATGAAGTGTTAAAATCAGTATGGACGCATGGACGGCTGACATTCCGTCTTAAGAAGAAGGCTCAACCAAGTATCGGGATGGTTCCAGCTGCTATTAAAAATAATGTCCATCTATCTCAATTCTCAACAGCGATACGTGCACATTCCCTGAGTCCCTAAATGCACACGTTAGCATTCCATTCAACCTACGTGGCTGATTGCTGCACTAGTTGTTTCCTTCTTTTATTCCCATGTTCTATGACTCTATCTATTGCAGGTAGAATTAGGATAACGGTGTTTTGTGTACGAAAGCAAGAAAGAAATACCTAGCAAGTCTTCGTTCTCTTCACTAATATTCTTGAAGTTTAACTCACTCAACGAGTCTATAACAAAAGGTGTAACGGTTTGAGTACACAGGTAAAATCGTGTGCATAAATTATCAAATGTTATGACTAAAAGCAAAATTTCACTTTTTTTTTGAAAGAATATCATTCGTGTAATTCACTATGTGTTTTGTAACTTTATTTTACTTGAATAAGGTTTTTTTTGACAAATTATCGTGAAGCAGTACTGAGTTGTTGTCACTTTAGGATGGGCCTACAGGATCGAATGATGGTCTTATGCGATTGAATGGTTTGAATTTGATTAGAATATATATTTTTTACTCAATATAATATGAGTTTAAAACATGAAAGAATATGTGACCCTTAGAATGTTGGAACGAGTTTTAACAAAATTGACCTTTTTTTCAGAACTATTTTATTTCCCTATATCCGTTAACAGGTAAAATTCGATCAGTCGTACACTTTTTTTTGGGTGTTTTTTTTGTGTGAGTGACATGACAGCAATGTGCCAGCTGAGTTGGGGTGTTACAACATTGGTGATATTTGAACTTTGAAGTCAGGTTTTCTTTATGTTTATGTCCATAACGGTGACAGAAGTAAGATTAAACTAAAGTGTTATAGTACGAGTAACAATGTGTTACGGTACACATACAAGTTTAAACCTAAAGACAATCTAGTGGATACTATTTGAATTATGAACAAAAAGGGAAAATTCCCAAAATAGGTGTTTATGAATACGTTTTTCAGGTTTTAGGTGTCATTTCAAACAAATTCCCAAAATAGGTATTCCAAACTAGTCGTGACGAATAGATTATGATTGTTCACGAGTAGTTTGTATAACCAATTAAAATTTGCCACGTGTGTATAAACTAACCGTAACGACCAGTTTCACTAATAATCTACTCGTAAAGATTAAATAAGTTTAAAGCCTCGTAATCAACGCCCACGAGTAAATAAGGTATCCTTTAGTCGCGACGAGCAGATTATAAACCTTAAGAGTCGCGAGTAGTTTATCAGATAAACTACTCGCGACTTTTAAGGTTTATAATCTGCTCGTCGCGAGTAGTTTATCAGATAAACTACTCGCGACTTTTAAGGTTTATAATCTGCTCGTCGCGACTAAAGGATACCTTATTTACTCGTGGGCGTTGATTACGAGGCTTTAAACTTATTTAATCTTTACGAGTAGATTATTAGTGAAACTGGTCGTTACGGTTAGTTTATACACACGTGGCAAATTTTAATTGGTTATACAAACTACTCGTGAACAATCATAATCTATTCGTCACGACTAGTTTGGAATACCTATTTTGGGAATTTGTTTGAAATGACACCTAAAACCTGAAAAATGTATTCATAAACATCTATTTTGATAATTTTCCCAAACAAAAATGGAGTAACAAGGAAGTGTCACCTCAAACTTAAATATTGAAATAAATATTGAAAAAGGTACGATCCATATAAAAACTCCTTTGCCAAACTATCAAAACTAAATTGTATTATGCAGTTATCGACTTAACAAACTAACTGGTTTTGCTTAATTTATTAAAATACCTAGTTCGAGCCAGAGATGGTCTCGAGACCATGTAATTAATTTATTAAGCTTACAATTTTTTCAAACCCAATAATAACAACATAATATAGCCCAATAATACTGGTAGTCTAGTTAGCCAAATTCCGACTAGTGAGTCTGGCTAATAACGAAGTAGTTAAATACAAGCCTAAAAAATGTCTTCTTATTTTTAAAAATAATTCGGACCAGATATAATAACTTTATTTTCTTTATTATTATCACAACTATCGTCAATATTTGAAAAAAGAAAATTGCATATAAAGACCTAGTTTTTATATCCGCTTGGGTCATCCGAAAGCCAGAGATTTTTTTGTCGATGAGGTGAAGAAAAATGAAAGAAAGTGTTTGTAGGTGTAATCAGCGGCGGCCCAAGGTTTTTAGAGGCCTCAAGCGAACTATCAATTGAGGCCTTTCTTTTCCAAAATTTTAAGTATAAACCCTCCTCCTTTTTCCGGGCTTGGGACCGACAATAATAAACCAAACGTTTATTGTCGGCGGAGTTAAAATTTTTTTTTTAAGTTATTTCGTGTCGGTAAAAAATAATGTTTATATGAAAAAAAAATTTCTAGCTTTAATAGATGCATATTGCTTCATATTCGTAAGTTCGGTGTCGATGTGACATTGAAACAAATAGCAAATAGCAAATAAATTGATAAATGGGCAGATTCTAAAGCAAATAACAAATATGCAGATTCTATATTGGCATGAAGTGGTGACAATATACTAACCTTATATTGCCAATTCTCCAAAAGTCAAATATTGTATTTGATATGCACGGCTCACGGTTGCCCACCGCTCACGGCTGTCCACTGCAGACCACAAGAGAGGCTTTAATTGAATCACAATAGTCAACACACCAATAAACCAACATGCAAATCGAAATAAAAACCCAATTGCTTATTCAATCACAATAGAATCTAAGAATGCTAGTAATAGTATAAACAAATATTATGAGACTTACCCAGTATATAAAGATGAAGAAAACTGAATCAAAGAGGTAGAACTAAAGGCTATAGTTGTTAGCTATTAAATGGTGATTTCATTCCGATTTTCGATTTCCGATTTCCAACAAAAGTCGCTTTAGTTCTGTTGTTTTAATCTTCCAGGCAGTAGACTCCATGTCTCCACGACGGCCAGACAAAAAAAACCCTAATATATTTATGGTTTTTTTTTAAATTTGGGGGCCTAAAGCCCTTGCTTGGCCCAACAAGCGTATTGGGCCGGCCCTGGATGTAATGGGCATCCGTATGCATCCGCTATTATCAGTGCAATACCATCAAAGCCAGTCTAACCTAATACTTAAAACTCATATTCTTGATTAAGCGAGTTACGTGCTCACAAACAGTTTTTCGTTCTTGCATACACATGTTTTAAACGTCACTCTAACCTTTATATTATTAAAGTTTACCTTTGGAAAAAAAGAAAAAAAGATTTTACTTTACTAGATTACAATAGATGAATGATGATGATACCTTTTGGTAACGTGGGCCAGCGTAGATTACAGCTAACCCCACCAACTATCCTATCTTTCATTCCAAATTCGGTTTGTTTCATTTGGATTCACCGTCACTTCACACATACATACATACATGATACATACATCTGCTTGATAATAATAATAATAATAATAATAATAATAATAATAATAATAATAATAATAATAATAATAATAATATTAATCTTATAACTTTTTTGTTCAATTAATTAGGTCACAGATTCAGTTTCTGATACACTAACTAATAATAATAATAATTCATGGCGGAACCAAAGAAGATCATCATAGACACGGATCCTGGCATCGGTAATCCCTAATTACACGACTCTATTGAATAATAATAATATGATCATCAGCATCTGCTTGATTTCAATCTGTTATTACTAACTAGTGCTTTTACTGATTCTTCACTACAATTAGATCAAATGAATATTCATTAGGGCAAATAATTGATCATCTGTTTATGTGCAATCAGATGATGCTATGGCAATATTTCTGGCATTAAGGTCACCTGAAGTGAATGTGATTGGGCTTACAACTGTTTATGGCAATGTTTACACCACTCTTGCCACTAGAAATGCACTGCATTTGGTAATACCTCATTTTTATTTTATTTTATTTTATTTTTTGTTTCAGAAATTTGAATTATTATCTAATGATTTCTTGTTTTGTTGATTATGTTTAGTTGGAGGTTGCTGGAAGAACAGATATCCCTGTTGCAGAAGGCTCTCATGTTAGTTATATGGTACATCTTCTTTCATTTCTATTTCTATTTTATTATACACACTTCACAACACTACTTCTCATTTATTTTACATATTATCATATGTATCAAATAAACTTTTCATAATTTATCATAATAAGTTAATCATGTACAAATTGAATTAAGTTTATAAACTAGGCCTTAACTATTTTTTGCATGACTGAAAAGACCATTTAGAGCAAAAATCTTGCGACTTAGTTAAGATCATGTGCAGTTATTTTATATTAAACGTAGTAATAGTAACAAGCTTGTAAGCTTATCAATGAAAGCCAAACATTAAAACATAAATTAAAATTCTCGAAAGGATTATAAAAGAAGACGAGAAGGTTAAGTGATGCAGGAGCATCTGGTTCATTAAGTCGGTCAGGCCCGGCCCATCTCAAATGTTTATTTTTATTTATAAATAGGTTTGTTAGGTCTTTTTGTTTAGTTAGTTGATTGTTTTTGAATTACAACAAGAGATCTTGAAATACAACAAGAGATCAAGCGGCTCCGACAGAGGATTCGAGATCTCGAGTTGAAAGGGGATATGTGCAAAGCGGAAACCGAGTCGGGCACCATCGTCTGGGACGAGGGTGACGACGGAGAACAGCATCCGTTTGGCAGTCACCCACCTCGGTTATTTGAACCAATTTATCCAGAAAGTGTGTCTGAAGACAACCCGTGTTTGATGAAGACAGATTTGATTTCGATGAAGAAGAATTTTCGTTTGTGCAAAACATTCTTAGCGGGATTACCGTCCAAGAGACCGAGCCAAAGAAAGATAAAGACGTTAATGACTGTGATACAAAGTCTGATGTGCGGAAAAATATAATTGTTTCTTTAGATGTTGATGAAGGTCATGCGATGGATTTGTGTGGCGAGACCGTGACTACTAGTGACGATGAATCAGTTGGAGGCGTGGACTTGTTTTTGGAAGTTTCAATCAAGATGCCTACATTTATGGAGTCAGATGGTAATTTTGGTTTAAATGTTGACATTCCATTATCTCCATGCATGATTATGGGCTATTTGAACATTTCTAAAGATAAAGGTAATTTTGATAAGAAACATAATTTGAATTTTGAGGTTGCTAGTTACGATGGCAATCCACGTGAAGGGTTATTTAATTTGTTATTTCCATATAATATTGAAAAGTTTGAGCCAGCAAAAAATAAGATTGTGCAAAACAATTTATATAAGTGTACGTTAGCTACAAATCCACGTGTTTCACATGCAAAATCTAGTGGGGAATTTCAACATCATGGTGGTACAAGCCTCGAGACGATTAGTAAGGTGAATAGGGTTGATGTTCCCTTTGACCCGGGTGGTATAAATCAAGAGTTGAGTGAAACGACTTATGAAGTTAAATTGTTTAGCTCAGTCATGATAATAATAAATGAGAAGCGGGTTGATGTTCCATTCGATCCTGGAGGCAAAACTCGAGGACGGTTTTTTTTAAGAGCGGGAGTATGATGCAGGAGCATCTGGTTCATTAAGTCGGTCAGGCCCGGCCCATCTCAAATGTTTATTTTTATTTATAAATAGGTTTGTTAGGTCTTTTTGTTTAGTTAGTTGATTGTTTTTGAATTAAAGATTGTAAGCTTTTAAGCTTGTTAACCGAATCATTCGGTTCGAATCGTTTGAATAAAATCAATGTGTTCTTGAGCCATTTGATTGCTAGTCGAAACTGCATCATTAAGATTGACTTGTTTTTTATGAAATAGATAAATCTCAGATTTTAAGGAAAATACTGTTAATGGGTAAATGCAAAGTTTTAAACTTTTAAGGTTAAAACGGGTACATGTGAAATTTAAAGTTTTAGAAAAATAAGTGTAAACTGATCATTTCTTGAATTGTATATATAGAAATACGTAAATCTTATATTTTAACTAGTTTTTAAGGGCATATATATGATATTTTCTAACTTTAGATTGGGTATATATGATATTTTACAAGTTTGTAAGGATAAGATGGTCAGGCCCGGCCCATCTCATTAAGTCGGTCAGGCCCGGCCCATCTCAAATGTTTATTTTTATTTATAAATAGGTTTGTTAGGTCTTTTTGTTTAGTTAGTTGATTGTTTTTGAATTAAAGATTGTAAGCTTTTAAGCTTGTTAACCGAATCATTCGGTTCGAATCGTTTGAATAAAATCAATGTGTTCTTGAGCCATTTGATTGCTAGTCGAAACTGCATCATTAAGATTGACTTGTTTTTTATGAAATAGATAAATCTCAGATTTTAAGGAAAATACTGTTAATGGGTAAATGCAAAGTTTTAAACTTTTAAGGTTAAAACGGGTACATGTGAAATTTAAAGTTTTAGAAAAATAAGTGTAAACTGATCATTTCTTGAATTGTATATATAGAAATACGTAAATCTTATATTTTAACTAGTTTTTAAGGGCATATATATGATATTTTCTAACTTTAGATTGGGTATATATGATATTTTACAAGTTTGTAAGGATAAGATGGTCATTTCTATATTTTATCTCCATGTGTGAAGAAAGCAACGAAGCTTCGAGTTGCAGACTTTGTTCACGGAGTAGACGGGCTCGGAAACCAAAACTTCCCTCAGCCAAAGTCAAAGCCAATAGAAAAGTCAGCAGCAGAATATTTGGTTGAGCAAGCTAAACTTTACCCTGGTCAAATCACTGTGGTGGCATTGGGCCCTCTTACCAACATTGCATTGGTCTCGTTCATAACCTTATTAATTTGTTTATTATTCATACAAGCAAAACTATTTCATGGAAACATCTAGAACTTGTCTTTTTGATTGACGCAGGCTGTCGAACTGGATCCTATGTTCACCAAAAACATTGGACAGATTGTTCTTCTTGGTGGTGCGTATTTAGTGAACGGGAATGTGAATCCAGCTAGTGAGGCTAATGTAAGTCGCTCACTTTTGTACAAATGTTTATATACATTAAATTGTATTTAGTTTACATTTTATGATATGCAGATATTTGGTGATCCAGAAGCTGCTGATATTGTGTTTACTTGTGGTGCTGATATTTTGGCTATTGGGCTTAATGTTACTCATCAAGTTATTCTTAAGGGTAATCATTTTTGTATGTTTTGAATGCATCCCATATTCTCATGGTATTACTGATATTTTAATCATCAGTTCATTAATAATCAATTAATTATCATGTGCAATATGTTGTAGATCATGATCGTGACATCTTGGCAGATTCGGATGGAATATTTGCTAAGTATTTGAGCAAGATTCTGGAATTTTACTTTTCATATCATCGTGAAGCGTACAATATGAACGGTAATTGTTTTGACAAATGTGAACTGTTAAGAATGCGCATGTTTATTTCCTTCAGTTTTAATTCTGATTTTGTGATTAAGGAAAGGCATTTGATGTTTGGTTAATCACTTAATCAGCTGCTTACGCTATTGATTTGTGTAGGTGTATACCTTCATGACCCGACAACGATTCTTGCAGCTGTTAATCCTTCGTTAATGACATACACGGAAGGTGTTGTCAGAGTCCAGACAACTGGCATCACGAGGGGCCTTTCATTGTTTTTCAACAAACAGAAAAGGTGGAACTTGTTAATTTTCTGTTTAAGTATTTCATTTTCATTAACAGAAACAACTTTTTTATATGACATTATCTTTTAAAAACAATTACACCATAAAATCGAGCTTAATTTGAGTATGATATTGTTATATTAAAAAACAATTTTTTTGCAAAAATATAATACACTTTGCAGGATTTTGTTAGTTTATCTTATATAAATGAGTTTTTTTACCATTATAACGGTGGGCAGACATTCAAATGAGAACCAAAAAACATGTTGAGAACTACGAGATCCACATATTACACTTGTGTCTTTTGCTTCAACTGTTATGCAGAAGGCGATTACATAACCGATTAACCACCTACCCACTATCTCATTAAATCATTAACGCATTAGGTACAAGTGCTTTATGCGGTTCTAACAGTTCTTAACATCTTTTGGTTTTAAAATGAATGCATCCCTATAACAGTGATTGTAACATTATAACTGTATTGTTTTACAATTATTGTGAAAATTGTATTAGATTTAGTAAAACAGCACTATATGATAAAACAACACAGTTATAAATGGACGCAAATATCCCGTGTCCATAGAAGTAGCCCGTGTCCATAGAAGTAGCTGCGTATTCTGACTACCATTCTCATTGCTTCCTACCCTTCTTAGGCAAACCCCGCTCTTTAGTAAAACCAATCCCTACACACACAGACACATATGTGATATGTATATACTTTACACACTTTCTCTCCCTCTACTTAGGTTATCTTCAATGCATTATACGGTTCTCAATGAACGAAGTGGTTTAGGGTGTATGCATTAAAGACACAGTTTGGTCTGATTTCAACTTTTAATTTGTTACTGGTGTAGAAAGATGATTTATTTCAGTAGGGAATGTCTGAAATAACAATATAATTTAGTGCTTAATAATTCAAAGACATAAGCAGCGCGTGTATACTGATGTTTTGTTTTTGATTTGTTATTGCTACTATGCTAGGTTTAACGAAGAGACTGAATGGTGCAACAAACCGACGGTGAAGGTGGCAGTTACTGTGGACGCTACTGAGGTAGTTAAATTGATTATGGAACGCCTTATGTATTGATTAGTAGCATCCTCAAATTTGTATTTCAAAGCTAAATAACATGTACTTTGTTTCTTAAATGTAAACAGTTTCTTCTCATATTTGTTTTATAATCAATCAGCAGCAGCCAAATAATAATCTTTCACATTTATTCTATTTTTACTTTCCAAATATGATAAACCGGAATCATCCAAAAAAAATTTTACTATGCCAATAAAAATATAATTACAATGTCAACTTATTACAATAAAGTGGTAAGGAAACGGAAAACAAGTTGTGTCGTAAGTCGTAACATGAACTCGAACTCACACCTTAGGAATCTTTAAATATGTTACGAAACTTCTGTTCTAAAATCAGAACCATACAAGAATACAACTGTTACATCTTTAAGAAATGATAGTACTACAATTAGGTTTTGTAAGTGGAGTTGGAAATCTCTCTTTACTTCCTTTCTCTCAAAACTCGTATATTAGCACTGCTAAGCGGGTTGTGTTTGGGGGTTAAACCCGACACCCCCAAATATCTTGTCACATGTAACACTTTAGTGTATTCATGGGTTTACATGAACAAGACTCGTAACCTGATTAACTTATTTAACTTCTTTACATATGATCAATAATCTAAAATTTAGAATCTACATATTAGTTTTATTTTCCAAAGCAATTATGTTTGTACTATGTCAATTAGTTATTAAAATTTAAAATGTGACACAATAAAAAACCCACGTAGTTGAAGATATTATATGAGTACTTTAAAAAAAAACTAATTAATAAATAGGTTAAATAAGTCAACATGCAAACCTGTCTGGAACACGATCATTTAGCTAAAAGTATCCAAACTCGTTTAGATTAAACATAAATACATGAATTTCATGCTAGATTCTCATGTGTGAAAATTTCGCCCCTCTAGAATGCTAGAGGCTAAAATACAAAAATTACTAACTAAATTCATGTTGTGTTGGGCTCATTAATGAAATCTTCATGCGTCAAATTAATTAAATAAATAAAACCAATATATTAAAATGCATTTTGTCATGTTAGGATGATAAAACTAGTTTTATTAGTCAGCCAGGCCAACTTATCACAAGATTCCGTAAGTTGAATGCACCGTTTTTCAATTTCCATGTGACCCTACATTCTATCATCTATACATTATTTTATATTACATAATAATATATTTATATTGCTCCAACAAGTTGGAAAAACATGGAATATTCAGGATTTTAAAAATGAAAAAAGAGAAGAAAACAAACGTCTAATTGAGGAGTCGTGGGTCACTGTGTGCCAGCCAACAAAGTCTCAAGATTGTATTTTATTATTTCTTCTTAAAGCAATTAAATTTTGAACTGATTATTATCACTTGCATAAAATACATTAATCATCGCGCGACCAAAATATTTGAAGATTATTTCAAATGATTTTGGATGACAGAGAAAAAAAAATACTTATGACGAGTAATTTTTTTATAGATGAAATAAGTTATGTCATTGACTAATATTTGTTCTTGTTCTTATTTTAATTTATTAATTATTGTTAAATTAATACGGGAGTTAGACTGAGGGTAGTGGGGGGTGAGGGGTGGGCGCGGCCGCCTACGTGGCTCGCGAACACCGCTACACCCCTCCGGTGAGCGAGGGCGCGGCCGGCCAGCGTGGCTGTGGTCGCGGGGCTAACTAGCCGTTGGAGGGTGTGTTGACTGGTCAACTTTACCGTTGGCCAGTTTAAATATTTTTTTTTATCATATAAATCCACACTTTCTATAAAAACTCAAACCATACATTCTCTCTATCAAAACTTCTATTTATATATTTATAAATGGCATTGTCGTCATCGTCTTCGTCTTCCTATTCTACCGAAGAAGACGAACTCATTTGTCAAGCGATTCAAACGACGATAAGCTTTTTGAGAGATCAAAATCGCCCCCGAGCCCCATTGTTCCGCCAACCGCGTATTCGTGATCGAAAGACCGCTAACGAAACTTTGATACGTCACTATTTTAGTCCCAATCCCACATATGGTGAGGATAGTTTTAGAACCTGTTTTCGAATGACTAGACGATTATTCATGCGTCTAGCAAATGACTTGCCGGAGCACTTTGAGTATTTTCAACAAAGGGATGACGTTAGAGGTAAGCCCGGGTTCACGGCTACTTAAAAAATTACCGCCGCTCTTCGACAACTAGCGTATGGTGTTCGATCGGACATGTTGGACGAGTATCTACAAATGGCTAAAAAGACCGGACGCGATGCGCTTAACCACTTTTGTAGAGGTATATATTTTTTTTACGTTTGTTTATATATTTTTCAAATATTTACATAACTTATATAACTTTAATAATTATATTTAGGGGTCATATCGCTATACAAGCGGAGATACTTAGGTAGACTAACAATGTATGATATTCAACGCATATACGAGGTGCATGGTGAAAAGCATGATTTCCCTGGGATGCTCGGTAGCCTTGATTGTATGCATGTTGGTTGGGCTATGTGTCCCACTGCTTGGCGAGGTCAATTCCATCGAGGTGATCACCCCGGCCCTACTATCGTACTTGAGGCGGCGGCGTCACAGGATCTTTGGATTTGGCATGCGTTCTTTGGGGTTGCCGGGTCTAATAATGACCTCAATGTTATCGATCAGTCACCGATAATCGATGACCTTATCGACGGGACAGAACCTCCTCAAGCTTTTTTTGCAAATGGAGAACATTTCTACGGGTACTACCTCGTTGATGGTATTTACAACGAATGGGGGATACTTGTTCAAGCTTATGCGGCTCCAGTTTCTGACAAACGAAAGTACTTCACGAAGAAACAAGAATCGGCAAGGAAAGATATTGAAATGGCGTTTGGAGTCCTAAAGAAAAGATGGGCAATGTTGGCGAATCCAATAAGATTTTGGACAAGGGAGAAGATAACGGAAGTCGTCATCACGTGTATAATCCTACATAACATGATACTAGAAGACGAGGGTAAAACTATTTGTCAAAACTACCAAGGTGATATTCCAAGACAAGAATCGACGATCACCAATGAACAACGACTCGCCAACATAAATATCATCAAGAGCCGTGAGTTACATGGCAACGTTCGGCATGAGTTGGTCAAGCATTTGTGGGATAGAAGACCCGATGATCTTTGTATTAGACTAGTATCAACGTAATGTTTTATATTATTATTAATGTAATGTTTTATATTATTATTTAATGTATTATTTAAAATAATTAAATAAATAAAAAACTGGATCAATCCCCTGCTCACATGGACCACTACACCCTCTGGGGCTTGGTTGAGGGGCTTGATCCATGGCCATATCATCGCCTACGTGTCAGATTTTGCTTGGCTCACCTGGGGCTCAATCAAGCCCCATTACTCTCAGCCTTATACAAAGGCGCTTGGCATATTTGTATTTGAAACAATGGGATAAAAGCAAATAGCTAGATTAGCAAACGGATAGATTTAAACATGCCTGGCTTCTGAAAGGTAGAATATTTATCAAATTTTCCGCCCCCCTATAAAACCAAGCAACTGTTAATAATCAAGGACTCAATCCATATAATTGAAACCAATTCTGCTCGTCAGTCATCACCATAACCAAGGTTGTTCCAGTTAGTAACTCGCCAATAATACTCTGTCGAGAATCAGGACGTTGTAATGTAATTTCTGATGGGTTACCAACAAAATGACCGAGGGTCACCGATGAAATTACCAATGACCGATTATTGACATCTCTTTAAGCTTCATAGATGTTTTTGCGACAAATTACCTTGAATGTTTACCAACATGTTGCCCACGAGTTCTTTAAACCTTTTTTGACGGAGAGTTAATGTTTTTGGTAACCCATTGATAAAGCTCATTTTGTTATAAAAAAATTTAAATATGTTTAAACTTGATCCAAGATTTGACTAGTTCTAGTTTTAATTCCGAGTTTGGTCTAGAACTAGACGTAGGATATATTCTACATACATCAACTTAAAACATAGACACATATGCCTCACTTTTTATCCAAGTGAACTTATTACTCCGTAATACTGTAATAGCCAATGGCTATAAATGTATGGGAAATTGGATTTTAATGATTCAAACTATAACTTATTTACTGATAATAATTTATACTTACACAATGATTAATGCATGATAACAATTTTAACTTTCATTGTTTTTTTGTCAAGAGCAATCCCGTTAACATAATCATCATAAACTTTTACTTGATTAGTTGGTCTTCACTTGATTTCACAATAATGATTATGAACGAAATGAAGAAACATACTAGCAAAATCAAGTGTAAATAAAATGACAACTGAGTGTAAAATTCATATACTATCTGGATATCTTTTGTCAACAAAAATAAAGTATGATTACTATTGGTTAAAATGTAACTATGCATTATTATTAGGATCGTTTAAATGTTTCAATTCAGTTTTCTTGAACGTATTGATGATATATACATAAGTACATAACCATGCATGAATGAAATGGTTGATGCAAATCTACACCTAATTTGATATTCCTGTGGGGACCGAACTCGATCAGTCAACAACATTCTTCTACTTAGCTAGCTAGCTCCTAATCATTAGTCATTACTACGTACATGCGATCCATATTCATCCCCCTCATAGACTAATCACTAAACAATAAGTGATCATCCAGAAGCAGTAGGTAAGGTTCTCTAGCTAAACACTCCAAAAATGGAGCCATTGTAAACTACAAATATTGAACTCGTTTTCATCGGTCTAAACCGAACAAATTACACTCCAACTAATTAAGATGCTAGCTAGCCATGTGATTAAGGAATCAAATTATAGCTACTCAAATATTTATATGCACCTTTGCAAGCAAATTACATGATTATATATTATCCATGCATGCACGTTGGTGTGTATATATATTCAAGCATGGTTGATCAATCCACACAACATTCTGAGTCGAATAGCTATTCAACCGATTAACGAATATGGGTTTTCACGAACTAATCGAAAGATGTCCGAATACAGGCTACAAGAAGCTAATAGTGAGGAAGAGGCCATTGTTGAAGAGAGTGAACAGAAGATTGAAGGGTTTTAGGTTAATGGTGACACGTAAACTCAAGTGGAGGCATTTTTGGGTGGCGGTGATGCCATCGAGGAGGATGATGAAGATATATAGTGATATGTTGAATCAGATGATGAAGGTTGATGATTCATATCCCGCCATTGTTTTCACTTGTCAATGGGGGCTTCCTGTTCTTTCTTATCCTACTTCTAGTTGTAGATATCCTAATGCTTCATTTTCTACGAAAATATATCACCAAAAATGAGTTATACTATGTCCGACAATGTACTCAAGTACTCAACCTCTAGACCTCTAAAAGATTATACCACCATCCTAAGCTATACGAACATATGCTTACTTTGAAGCTTTTGTTATAAAATCACAAGGATTTAAGTGTCAAATCTTTAAGAAATGACAAAATACTGCATTTAGGTTTTGAGTAGTATCAACGGAGATGAAAATCTCTCTTTGCTTCTTTCTCTCTTACTATATAAAAATATATATCCTTAATTTAACAAACCGGCCAATAATATATTGAGAACCGTAAAATTGAATTTTGTGTTTGTATGTGTTGCTTTGATCACGGGACATATTAAAAATCGTATTTCGTGTTTATATGTATTGTTTTGATCATGAAACATATAAGACACTACCTAATCGCCACACTTTACACACACATATATATATAGGTGAAATATGATATAAATAGATTTTGACATAAAGTAAGTAGAGTATTTATTATTGTGTTACAGTTTTGAAAAAGAATAATAACTATTACGTCACTTATTTTGTTATAGCATGATAAATATTGGAATGCTTAAATTCCAAATCCAATTCCTTCATATTCCAATTCTCATGCAAATTTTCCATTTCCAAAACATTTTGTGAACTAAATCTACCCTTAGATACTTTTAGAAATTCAGTAAACTTGTGTGAAGAGGCCATTGGACAACTCGGAAAGCCCGAGCTCACTTTCGGAAAATAGAATTAGAAGCAGATAAGTTTCGCATGACGGATACTCTGAAATAAAGTGAGAAAAATTGGATTTGACTGATTCAACTAATTATAAGACTTTGGAACAACTAGAAAACTAAAAAAATGAAACTACAAATTTTGAACAACAAAAGGCTAGTAACAGATTTAACAAAAGGTTTTTCAAAAAGTCTTACAATAAGCTCCAAGAACTCTAAATAGTTATTTAAAGTTAGCACTATTCCGTTATAAGTTTTATGCATTTTTCCTTTCTCAATGCATTTCTTTAGATAAAATTTTTCTTTTTTTAGTGGTAAATATTTCTTAATTAGCTAATGCAGTGTGAATGAATGTACATTTGGATGATTTTTATAGTCAACATTACGAGACAAATATTCTTTTATAATTTAGCCGACTTATCACAATCATGAATCATCCGCAACTTGAATGTACCATTTTTTTTAATTTTCATGCGACCTTACACTCCCTATCATTTATGCATTATTTTGAATAATATATAAATATAATAATGTATTGCTCCAATAAGAGAAAGAACATGGAATTTAAAATTTTAAAAATAAAAAAGAGAAGAAAACAAACGTCTAATTGAGACTTGAGTGGTCAGCCAAGTCTAAAAACTGTATTTTATTATATATAAAAGAAATAAAAATAAAAAAGATCATTAATAATCAAATGCATCAAATACATTTTAATAATTCATTCACCATCGATTAAAATTATTAAAGATTCAAATAGCATAGTATAGTAACATTATTGATTAACGAATAAGTGGGGCTACGATTTTGATATAGGGCTGAAAAGACGAGAGTGTCTCTTCACCTGAGGAAGTAACAAACGGTAACATAACAGAGGGACGCAAAATGATCCCGTTTGATAACCACAGAGAAATAGACTGCTTATTTTTAAAAAATGGGACGCAAGAGGTTCTCGCCAGTGTACCATATCGGCGCAAACTCATTATATCAAACTTTATTTAAATCTAGAGGTGATAAAATATTCACAAAAGGAATACCATGCATATATACACTTATATAGTTTATGTCAAATTGTGTTGGAAATGGTTGATGCAAATCTACACCAAATTTGATATTAATTCTTGTGGAGATCAAACTCAGTCAACAACATTCTTCCACTTTTCACTTTTGACTTTTGAGATTCTCTCCTCACATGCTTATAGCTTCTAATCATTTCCACTTGCAAACCATATTCATCCCCTCATAAACTATTCACTAAACAAGTCATCCAGAAGCAGCAGGTAAGCTTCTCTAAACACTCCAAAAATGGAGCCATTGTAAACTACAAATCTTGAACTCGTTTTCATCGATTCAAATCAAACAAATTACAAATCAACTAATTAATATGCTACCTAGCTAGCTAGCCATGTGACTAAGGAATCAAACCTACTCCAATCATATGTTTTCAAATTTCAAACAACTTATCTTATTATATATATACTCTCCATGCATGTGTTTGTATATATATATGTATTTAAGCATGTTTGATCAACTCACATAACACTCGTTATTCGCAATCAATCAACGATGAATATGGCCGGCTTGCAAGAATTGATTAAAAGATATCAAAACACGGGCTACAAGAAGCTAACAATGGGGAAGAAGCCATTGTTGAAGAGAGTGAACAGAAGATTCAAGGGCTTTAGGTTATTGGTGACGCGTAAACTCAAGTGGAGGAGTTTTTGGATGGCGGTGATGCCATCGAGGAGGACGATGAAGATATATAGTGATATGTTGAACCAGATGAAGGTTGATGTTCGTATCCCGCAATTGTTTTCACTTGTCAATGGGGGCTTCCTGTTCTTTCTCATCCTACTTCTAGTTGTAGAAACACTAGTGTGTCTTATTATACAAAGCCTCCGATACTAGCATAGTATCCACTGATTTTGTTATTGATCAATATCTATTATATGTTTTTGGTGGCTTTTAGTGTTCTTTTTGCTCATTTTCCACTAGATTTTGATTCTTTTTAAAGTTTAAATGTTTAATGTATATATAAATCGAGCAATAACATGTTCATCATCGACAAAAAAAAAAGGAAATGTAACATACAATGTACGTTTTAACTTGTGAAAGGTTGGCAGGAATGAAAATGAGAAACATATAGCATAAAAAGACGCATTAATTGGTGTTAAAATAAATATAAGATATGATCATGATAGATTACTCATTTTTAATAGCGTGACTTTGGAACTACTCACAATACTCAAGTGAGCTATTTTGAGACGGGATGTCAATCGTTCGCTCAATTTTTAACGCTCCAGATCTGACTCACTTAAGAACACTATCAAGAAGGAAACTCACCACTGTGTGAGAACCCTTGAGTTAGGCTTTAAACTTGAAACCTTAGAAATCTCAAGTTTTAACCACCGCCCCTTACTATTAAACCAAAAGACCAATGAACCCCACAAAACAAATTTTGATATAATATCATATTTATCTAATATAAATTAAAATTTAACAGTATCAAATATATGCAACGGGGAAAGATAAAGTTATAAGGGTCTTATTATTATAGGGGTGGAGTTCGATACCAATAAAACTAACATAGTAAACATACAAATAATATGGTGTAATTTTAGCATAATAATTACATTGTAATTTAATTACATCAAACTTCTAATACAAGTAATTACACTACACTATACATGTAGTGTAATTATTGAAACACAAATTATCATATGAAAGCGTTGCAAACACTTTGTAATTCTGCTTTTTACTCATATATTATTCATACAAGCAAGTAACTGTCTTATGGAGGCATCTAGATTCTAGAACTTGATTGAAGGCTGTTAAACTTGATCCTATGTTTACCAAAAACATTGGACAGATTGTTCTTCTTGGTGGAATGTGAATCCTGCTAGTGAGGCTAATGTAAGTAACTCACTTTTGTTGGAATGTTAATTTACACCAATTAGTATTTAATTTACACTTTATGATGTGCAGATATATGGTGATCAGTAGAAGCAAAGTGACAATCTTTTCACATGTATTCCATTTTTCCTTTCTGAAAATGATGGATTAGAATCATCCACATTAATCATCCTACTTAGATTACCTCAAATGATGCTACAGAGTAAAAACTACTAACATTTTTTAAAAAGAAATTACTAAAAGCCAGTTTTGTTTACACTTTTAAAATCGTATTTAGTGATTCAACATGTAGCTTTTGTCAAACCAACTAAACCAGATTGTTAACAAGTAAATGAATTGAATTATTTGTAATTACCACAAATTCTAGAAAAAGATATTAATATGATATAACACCGTTCAAAAACATACATTCCAAAGAAACATACAACGGGACGAAAAAAATAGACCAGGGTGTCCCATGAAAAAAGACACAACAAAACTCACAAATTAACTTCAAATAACTTTTAACACAAATCCTCTTCAAACACAAAGCCACTGTGTTCAAGTCTCAAAAGTCATATTCTCCGCCTCTTTCCGTATCGAGTCAAACAGCACAGAAGACAGATATCGCTCCCCAAAACTAGGGAATACAGCCTGCAGTTAACGCACAAAAAAATCTCATTAGCTGCATACAAGCACCACAAGTAATCACGTGAAATTTGCCATCTCTAGTCTCGTGACAAACTGACAACGAAACAATATGACTGATATTATTACAAGAGCCTGAGTATGTAATCAATAATCTTTTATGTAATATCCTTCAAATGGATCGTGTTTCCATGTTCACATCACGTAGATAACATTGCAAATATAAAATTAAATAAACTGAAATAATGAAGAAACTTACAACAATGAGCTTTCCAGCACTTTCGGGCCTCTTTGCAATCTTGATTGCAGCAGCAGCTGCAGCACCAGATGATATCCCCACCTGCAACAGAAAAGGCCCGCCCATTAGGGTGAGCAAAAAATCAATTAGATGAACTGAAACTGAAAGGCCGAACCGATAAAACATCGAAAATTACGGTTTGTTTTGCGGTTATGGCACGCTCCAAAACCGAACAAACCCCATTGAACTTGTTTGAAACTTTGTTACTTGATTCATGGCCCAAAATTCGTTATTTGGGCCAAAAGTTAAACACCCAAATTCATTCAAGGTGGCTAACAAAAATTTTATACCCAAATTCATTATTTTTAGGCAACTTTTTCAGGCCAAATGGAAACTGAAATCCGACCAATTACCGAATTGGTTCAGTTTGACCACAAAAACAACCCATGCGCCTAAGGTTGCCCATCTCAGAACATCAATAAGAAAATAAGCTTTTAATCATGAATAGCAAAGTGACATCGTTGGATAAAATTTGGTAAATTGACTCGGTTGGGTAACGGGTCAAGATCAAAACATGTATATTATGTCCTGGGCCGAGTTGGGTTGAACCACAACACTTATGTAAAACTCTTTAATGTTCTGTATATACACCAAAACTATATTATTTTAACATTAATCCAGCTTTTGAATAAAGTTATTTAGGAGGCTGTATGCATTCTATTTGGCCCATTTCCCATTAATCGAATTTTTTAATTAGCCCATTTGACAGTTAGAGATAAAACATAATCCAAGTTAACCCAATCAAAAGTAAATGGCTCAATTTAGCATTTTCAGAGATTCATATTGTGACTTGTGAGTAACTTTAACTTACAAGTAATCCTTCTTTAAAGGCAAGAAGCTTTGCAGTTTCAATGGCTTCTTCACTTGAAATCTTAACAAATATGCATAAAAAAATCACATTAGTGAGACCAATCAACATCGAACATCAAATACACAATTTCTAACTGTAGAAAATAATAAAAAAAAAACCAAAAAGCCATATTTAGAAGAAGTTAGGGGTGGGTCATACTTGAATAACTTCATCAATAAGATCGACTTCTAAAACACCGGGAATGAATCCAGCACCAAGCCCTTGGATCTTATGTGGACCTTACACATGAGAAATAAGACAAAAATATTCATTAGTAAGCCCTCTAATATAATACAAGTTAAAAAAATTATATAAAGAAACCATCAGTGTAGCTCACCTGGCTTTCCTCCAGACAAAACAGCACTTTCAGAAGGTTCAAGGCCATAAAGCTGGTTCCAAATGAATAAAATAAAATAATCAATTAATTAATTAGAGTTTATTTTATTGGTATCGGGTTGAACAGGTATATGCGAAAAATTAGCTAAAACTGAAACAGGTCAAATGGGTCAAACGAGTCAAAAGTCGCCGCGTGTGTATTTATTTACAATATCCTAAATGCCTATAAGATATTATTTGTAGTGATGGTTTATGCAGTTAACCAATATAACCGAACATAATAAAATACTGATGGGTCAGTTTAGTGTTTTTTTAAAAACCGAAATTAGTCGGTTGGTTTTGGTTATCAATATTTCCATAACTGACAAAACAGACCCAAACCAAGTTTTAGTACATGCGTGGTTAACCAAAACCGACCAACTTATTTCGGTTTTCAAAGAAAAGATTAACCAAGTTTTAGTAAATCCATGGTTAACCGAACTGACCCAATACGTAATTACGTATAACCGAATGATACAAATGTTAAATGGTAAAACTTAAATTATTCAAGCCCAAATGTGTTCTTACAATTCATTTAGTGGTTAAATATGTTCAAGCCCACACTTTCAGGCCCAACTGCATAAATTTTAAGCCATTTTAGCCAGGCCCAAACATTTCAAAACGAAATCTGGTTCACAATTAACCGATCTATAACCGAAGTACCTAACCAACATGTAAAACTGATTACACATAACCGACTTAGAAGAAACATACCGGTTATCATTCTCCGGTTAACCAAAAGTTCGGTTATGGTTACAAGTAAAAGAAATCAAACCTTTATGTTAGGGTTTTGCTCTTTAAGATATTTCCCTGCACCCGTAATCGTACCACCAGTACCAATGCCAGAAACAAAAGCATCAATTTTCCCATCTGAACCTTTCCAGATTTCAGGTCCAGTTGTTTCATAATGTATCTAAAAAGATAAAAAAAAAAGTCAATCTAGAGTTGTAACATAAATATAAATTAACAGCAACAATAATAATGATGATAATAAAAGAAAAGTACCTTTGGATTAGTAGGATTCTCAAACTGTTGAAGCATGTAAGCATTTGGTGTTTTAGCTATTATCTCCTCTGCCTTCTGAAGAGCGCCTTTGACTCCTTTAGCAGGGTCAGTAAGGACCAACTCAGCGCCAAAAGCACGGAGAACAATTCGTCTCTCAAGACTCATTGATGCAGGCATGGTGATGATGAGTTTGTAACCCTTGGCTGCAGCCATGAAGGCTAGCCCAATGCCCGTGTTGCCACTTGTTGGTTCAATAAGGACACTCTTTACCAATAATACAACAAATACAATATGTCAATCGTAACTATGAAGTATGAAAACTAAAGTACAAACGCACAATATTGTTCAAGAATCTATGACTGATATTCTAACATACCACTCCAGGTGTTATGAGCCCCTTTTTTTCAGCTTCTGTGATCATGCTATAACCAATCCTGCACACGCAAAGTACACACAACCATAATCAAATTCATATCATATCATCACCCTTACAGTTACTTCCTAGGTGGTTAGTTGCCTTTCCTCTTTTCTATGTTACTACTATTACTATTTTAACTTCTTTTGTTAACGGTAGTCTACTATTATTGGTTATGTTAGTAACTTTTGTGATGCTTTTCCCTAGCTACACTATACGTTATCTGTATTATTATACTCCTGAAAGAATTCAAAAGATCTGTAAAACTGTATTGCTGCTGAATAATATTTCTTGTGTACTAAATAACTGAAAACAAGATCTCTTTATATAGAGATTAAATGATATAACAAAACATTAATAACTATCATAACATTCAAACAAGATACAAAACAATAACTAAATAACAAACTTAAAGATAAATCGAAAATCAAATCATAACAGCTCTAATAGATAATAAACTCAGTTCTACAGTTTGACTTTTAGTCAAAGGTCAAATTCAAGTAGTTGTAATTGTTACGTGTCGTTTTTAGTTTATTTGGGTTATAAGTACTTTGCATTCTATATGGGTTGTTTCCTATTTGTTTGAGGGTTATATTTGTAACTCTAGTTTTTATATAATTAGTGAATCGTGGAGGGTATCCAGAATTTGAGTCAAATCTTCTTCATCTCTTAGTTTTTCTCTCTTTACGGATCCAACCCTAACAATGGTATCAGAGCATTCTTTCCTCTGACCATGGGTTAGGATACTATAGCAACAACAATCAACAGCAACAACAATTCAAGAATTAGGGCAACAGGCAACAAGCGATTAATTAAATGGTGGAAGACGATTTTGCATCAACAAATCAAAACGAGCAGATTACCATGGACGAGTTCATGTCACTTAACCAAGAAGGTACAGTTGATGAAAATTGTGATGAATTCACACTCTTGTTAAATAAGGTCAAAGCTTTTGAAGAAGTTTCCGAAGATTATGCAACATATCTATTCATTTTTGGCCTTAAACCAAAAATTGGTGATATTCTAATGGGTTATCATAGTATGCCCAGAGGTTTAAAGTTGGAGCAAGCGTTTTCTTTGGCTAGATTAGAAGAAAGGATTCTAAACGGGGGTTCAATTCATGGCTCAATTCAAGGAATATCACCAGATCTTGAGGTAATCAATTGTTCTTTACAACATGAAAGTAGTTATGTTACTTCTAGTGTTAGTGAAAGGAGTTTTGGATCACCATATTTTTCTCAATTTACAAAGGCTGAGACTGCACCCAAGGTGTTTGATGAAATGCATGGGCATGTTAGTACTGAAATAAAGGAAGTTTTGGGTAATGATTCAAGAAAGGGAGCGAAAGAAATTAACAATGAAGCTCTACTTTTGGACTCTAGTGTTAAATTTGATATTGAGGTTCCCTTATTATTTAGGGCAAAAACTATGGCAACAGAGGATCAAACAAATGGGTTGGAGGATAATATGAGCAATGAATGTGATCTAAACAACCATGCATATATAAAAGATAATATCGGTTATATTAAGTTTTATAATTCTATGGAGACATGTGAAAACAATTATTTATATGAAGATATTAAAGGGCTTAAGTTGGATATTGCTACAGCTGAAGAGGTGGTCACAATCACAGCGTGTAATGTGACAACAAATCAAGAAGAACTCATTCCATGCTAATTAGTGGGAGTTGTTGCAAAGAGTGTTATCTGGGTTGGATTTTTGGCATTTAAGTATAAAAATGAAAGTTTGAAAAGGTGGTTGTTTAAGTGGAAATGGAAAAGCAATATGGTCTGTGATTATTATAATATATTGGCTAGACTTTCTAATGAAATTTTATATGGTATGTTTGGGAAGGTAGAGATTTATGGATTTTTGGATATGGACTTGCATCTGTATAATGGAAATGTCCATACAAAGCCGTGTAGTGGTGTTGCTTCTGGAGGAATCATGGTTGATGATTATGTTGAAGATAATATTGGAAAAGCCTATACTTTACAAATGGTTACAAAAGAAAAGGGGGTTAATGTTATTAAGACTAAGAAAAAGTGGCAATTAAGTGTTGAAGTAATGGTTGTTCAATTATTTGAATGGAAACCGGGTTGGCAACGTGGCTGGGTTGGAAACAGAAGTGAAGTTCAACATATCTCATTATACAATTTTCCTGATTTCGTTCAAATCAATTATGAAAATAAACATGAGAACTATAGTATGAAATTGGTGGGTGAAACAACAAAAGTTAATGAAGTAAACATAATGCAAGTTTTGAAAAAGTTTGTGGAAAAGAATAAGACTGGGGTTATTTGTGGTGTGAATTTTGCATTAGTTTCACTAGTGGATGATGGCTCGTGTTTGAAGAACTTTGAACGGGAGGGAAAACATCCATATGGGTGCACCAAACTGTTTTTTGAAGATATTTTTATGAATATTGAGCATGCGTGGAAACTGATTCTGCCAATATATGTTGATCTTGTTAGAGTTTGTAGCAGGGAAAAGTTAAGTGGAAATGCCTTGGTGTGTTTATGGGATAGATGGAAATTCAAACCAGGGTGGATCAAAATGAGTTGGGCGGAACTATTACCGGCCGCAAAAAATGGAAGTGATGGAGCGGTAGCATATGGTGATTTTGGTGCAGAATTTCCAACCGAATTAGTTCCTTCATTTCAAGGAGATATTATTATAGCGAGCCAAAACGTTATAAGAATGATTAGTCACCTGAACATAATACAAGATGGTATTTCTAGCAAGGCAGTAGCAGTATTTCGAGGTGCTGATGCTATTTTGATTATGAGCGAAACGGGCCAAAGTACGATTGCATGGTGGTGTAGTGTTCGGCTTAGAGGACTTCATGTTCAATCTTTTAGGAGTTTCTATTGCTGTACAAATAAGTGTAAGTGTTATTATTCTGTAATTTGGGTCATGAAGTTTAACAAGAGTTGGGCGAGTTCTCAAAGAGGTCACTGCGGCCTAATATTATACTTTATGGTACACTACTTGCTAAGGGATGGGGCATCTGATGGTGATAAGATGAATGTTGAAGTTGGTCGTGTAGCTAGGGAGCGGGAGTGGCGCCCACCATGGCATGTTACTAAAACAGCTTCGAGTGTCAACGGAAGATTCGAGTGGCATCCACCATGGTACTTTGTGACAATTCATCCGAATGCAAACAGAAGAACTAAGTGTCGTGCACCATGGAATGGGTCGAACCAAAGAGTACCCGGATTCAGCTGTTATTTTAGTTTAATTTATTTTATGATTCTTGGGGTCAAGAATCTTTTAAGGGTGGAGTATTGTTACGTGTCGTTTTTAGTTTATTTGGGTTATAAGTACTTTGCATTCTATATGGGTTGTTTCCTATTTGTTTGAGGGTTATATTTGTAACTCTAGTTTTTATATAATTAGTGAATCGTGGAGGGTATCCAGAATTTGAGTCAAATCTTCTTCATCTCTTAGTTTTTCTCTCTTTACGGATCCAACCCTAACAGTAATGAAAATAATCCAGTGATAAACACAACACACCTGTCTTTCACACTGGAGCAGGGTTCCATGGATTCCAGTTTAGCCGCAATCCGGCCGACACAACCGTCCACAACATTGTTGAGATAAACCAAAGGAGTGTTACCAATCAACTGTATGAATTCAAAAACTAATCAAAATAGTTACAAAACAAAACCTAATCTAACTAAATAATATCTGATTAAACAGCAGCAGGTATAATCAAAGATCTGGTTTCTAATATATATATTATATATAATAATCAGAGAAATTGAAATCAAACAATCAGCAAGCAAATAGACTTACTTCCGTAACATCCTTAGCGATCGCACTCTTTCCTTCCGCCATTGTTTCACTGGAATAATCACACAAATAGAAGCTTAATTAACAAATTATTAATTATGTGCTGGATTGCAGTTGGCGGAATTAACAAAATGATAATAAGTAAAGTCGATATGAAATATGATATTTATTATTATATTGGCCACGAGTTTAACGAAGTGAATTATCGCAGTTTATTTAATTAATTAATTAATTATCTGCAAATCGAATGAAAAGATACCTTTGTCGAGGAAGATTACAAGATGAAGCATCTTGTTAATGTTGTATTTATTTATAAGTAAATGAAAATGGACTTTGGTGAGCTTCAAGGGCTAGCTAAAACCTTGATCCAGTCAAACTCTCTAATTCCATTACAATCAGATTTTTTTTATATTATTATTATTATTATTATTATTATTTATTAAAGTACTTTTTTTAAACTTATTACCCTATTTTTTAAATTTAACCCATTGAGCATATGTTCTTATATATTCGTTACACGATGCGTCCCTCCGTATGTTAAATTATCAATTTGCCCACCGGTCTGTATTTTTTGGTGTGCGTGTAAGATAATCACGTATGCTTGCAAGATATAGGTTTATTCTTTAGTCTACATATTTATATCAATGCAACTATCATAATATTTCTTATTTTTTTTATTAAATGACATTTTTTCAATAACTTTATCAAATATTTTTATGAATTTGGCATTGGCTAAGCCTACTTCTACATAATAGACTGAGTTACTGGATGTCGTCTCAGCATAATTTACTCCAGCTTAGCCTTAAAAAACTCTTTTCGAGCCCTCGGCCAAGCATGTATGTGGGATGAGATGATTGGCTAAAATTGCCTACAAGTTGATGGAAACCTATTGACTAGTGATGTGGACTTGCAGGCTAATTCAACATGCATTTTGATCACCTCGACGCTTCTACGGGTAAAAGTTTGTAATTTTTAATGCCAATGGTGCCGGCTTAGTTGGGATCTTGGAAATACTCGTCTTTGATTGACTTAAATGAAAGATGTGTACGAGATTTATAGGTTGAAAAGGCATACCTATTCTAGTAAAATCCTAGTGAACTATATATATTTTGGTAAATTTCCGAAACTAGAGGTGTGTGGACCCTTTCAGAATAATTCAGATACATATAGTAGACCTAAAATACAATGTAATCTTCTGTCACAATCAATTCACGTGAGAAAAACTATTATAATTAATGAAATTTAGTTTTATTAAACTTTAATATTAAGTTCATTTTATATACTTGATTAATTTTATAAAAGTATTATACAATAAAAATCATATTTTTTTAAAAGAAAATTGATGATAGTTTTGTTGATTAAATGAGGTCGTCCAAATTTGTCAAAATTGTGTACAACTAATTAATTACAATAGCCGTTACTTTAATTTATCTAGGTTATTTGGTTTGTTCGGCTTTGTAATTAGTTTCAACGCACATAAGCATAAGCACCTTCCTCATGGCAATTGTCCGTTTAACTTATTATAATAGGACATATTGCTTATTTATATTACTAACGTAAGATAAACAATTTTAAGTCAATACGTTATAGAGAAATAATATGATGTGAAATAAATATTGGAAAATCTTAATATTGAGATTTTTGGTATGAATTAGAATTCCACACGTTATGTTGATCACACATTAAGACTTGGGAAATTTCCACAAGCAATAATACTTAACAGTATATATGTTGAAAGTTACATGCATGTGAGTGAGATGGCATGCATGTTAAGCCAAGGCAAGTTGGACTTTTTATAACGTAAAATATTTATCTTTCTTCTTTCTCACCATCACCACGTACTATAGAGAGAAAGTGATGGATACAAGACGCATCACTGTTTCTCAAGGTAAATATCTTCAACCACTTATGGTTTTAAAGGAAGGAAAAAAGAAAAATAAATTGTCTATTTATTTGGACATTCTGTTAGAACCTTTTTCGTGTTGTGATAACAAATGCCTAAATAAGTACACAAATTTCTCAAAAGAAAACTAACAAAACATCAGCGAGAAACATATATAATCTTGTCTGCTTACTTGCTATATATGCCTTTTAAATAATTATATATCACATTTGTTATAGATATATAATTATTAGTTGGAAGGTGTAACCAATGTTTTAAAAACCGGTATTTTATTTGTACCGGATTAAACTAAAAAATGGTACAACCGGTTGAACCGGGTTATACCGGGAGGTTCAATCGGTTGAATAGCTTACCTTATAATTTCCTATGAATGTAACCTTAATCCAAAAATAACCCAAAACTAAATGATTCCTAAAACAAAAAATAATCCAAAAGTTAATCCATATTAAAAAAATAATACAAAAGCACTCAATTTTAAAACAATAGTCTTAAAATATACACGTTTGAATGTTAATTGTTGGATTAAAAGTAATTTTGAAAAAATATGGACCGCAAATATATAAAATTTATGGGGCTTAAAACCGGTTTGCCGGTAAAAAACGGTATTTTTAACAAAAACCGGCGGTACGATGTTCAAGCAAACCGGTAAAAAATATCGGACTCAAATTACCGGCCTACTGTGCAAAATCCGGTTTAGCCGGTTCAACCGGCCGATTTAAACCGGTTTTTAAAACACTGGATGTAACAAGATAAATATTTGCATTTGAATTTTAAGTTTTAAAATATCACATTTAAATAAAGATATTTTATAATTATTAAACAAGATAAAATAAGTTTTAGAAATAAAACTTAAGAAAATAATAAATATAAAATAAAACAGAAAATATATATACATAATTGGACAATGAACTTTGCACATAACATTGTCAGGATTCAACTCGCTTATAAACCACCAGATGATATGGTTGAAAGAGACAAAAAAGTAAGACCTCAACCATCCAAAGGCATAAATCAGAAACGATTAATAGTCTTAAGTGGTTTTTATAAATCGTCGAACCGCTAAAGTCGGCCGATCTGACTAACCCAACCAGTTCAGTTAGTTTGGTTTGTCGTGTTCTAAAACAGTTGTTAGTATACGTGTATAATAGTATTCGTCCAAAACTATTTTCAATGAATAACCTTTATAGGCCGACTTAGCACCATTTATTTTCGGTTTGGCATCGAATCGACGCAACTTTTGACGTTGCAAACGAAATAGTGGCTTACCGAGCCATTGCCAATCAAGATGTTCACAAGATAGACGACATGATCAACGGTGAAATCTTGTGCTTGGTGCCCAAATGGCAAATGGGATTAAACTTATCACAAGAAAATCATCACTCAAAAGCAGCCAACGGTTCAGTACTAGTTATTAGTAATAGTCATAATAACAATAAAATAGGTTATTTTAAGAAAAGATAAAAGGCATGTGTGCTAGTAAATATAAAAATTAGAAAATTTTATAGACACAACTTTATCATTTTAGGAAAATTAAATAACAAAAGGAGAAAATAAGGAGCCAAGATTTAAAGTCTTTTTTTTAGTTTAAATGTTATATTCAATTTTCAAACAAAATAGCATAGTCCATAAGCCAAAAGATAAAGGGAAAATCCTCAAATATGTGGTTAGTTGTTGTATATCATCATCATATATTCCTTAAATGTTCATTATCAATAATCTTGGCTTCTCCTTTAAACTTCTTTACACTCACTTATTTTATATCAGTAGTTACTTGTCACATGTGGTATATACCGTCGGCCTTACTTATATACCGTCGGAAGATGATATATAATGCGGCCTCACAAATAAACCGCCGGATCCTAACTTAATAATTTCTTTTGTAAAAGAATTTATTTTTTTTTAAATTTCTTTTGTAAAAGAATTTATTTTTTTAAAATCATTTTCTAAATTTTTGCAAGGCCGACGGTATATACCATCTTCCGACGATATATATGTAAGGTCGACGGTATATATGAGAGTCTGACAGTATGTATGACACATGACAAGTAGCTATTGGTTTAAAATAAGTGAGTTTGACAAAATTTAAGAGAGGATCTCGCGGTATTGATAATGGACATTTGGGGAATTTATGATGGTTGGCAAAACCTTCAGTGACGGATCTAGGATTTTTTTCCTGTGGGTTCATCTATTTTGGTGTTCAAATTTTACACAACCAAACGTTAAATTTTCGGGCCGGTCGGGCCTTATCGGAGAATATGATATAAACGATACCATAATAAAACAATATATTAATTTAAAAAACATATAAGGTCATTAAAAATGATATTTTTTTACAATAAATGGGTTGTGGATGCGTAATGTTAATAAGTACTTTGGAAACAATCGGAAACAAAAATGTTCTTTTTTTTAACTATTAAAAACCCCTATTAAATACACAGTAATGATTTACCTAAAAGAAAAAAAAAGCTATCAAAATGGGACTTAAAAAGACTTGAACTTGAGACCTTTAAAGTAAAACTCAAACTAATAACACAATGATGGTTTACCAAAAAAAAAATTGTAATCAAAATGAGTCTTTAAAAGACTTGAACTTGAGACATTTCAACTTTCAAGAGAGTATGAATGTTTTAAAAAAAGAAGTTTGGCACTACACCATCTTAAACTTTTTTATATTGGTTAACTTTTAAAAATCTTATGGGTTTGCTAATACTTTTTATATTCGTTTTAACGCAAAATTTGAAAATCAGTGGGTTCCCGTAAACCCGGGGAATCCACCCTAAATCCGCCCCTACCACCTTACTCAAAATGGATATTTTAGGAATTTTCACAAAGATAAATTTACAAAGAATATGCTCTTTTAGAGACGACAAACTGAGGACTGGAATTGTCAAAGTCAAGCCTCAACGCATATTAACATCTGTACATTCCAAGTCACATATTTCTTTGCTAAATACTGGGTGCTTCAAAAAATACAAAATTTGATGTTGGTACTAGCATTGACTATATATACATTAATATTCATCAAATAATGTTGGGACGATCACATCTCTATTTTTGTAAATTTTGTATTTAGGGCATGTGTTATTGGGAGTTAATGACTCTTAGTTGTCGCAAAATGTTCATTTCACATAGTCCAACTTATACCTTTCATAACACGCAACCTATATCTATAGAATAACTTCGGTATTTATTGTAAATTTTGTAAATTTTGTATTTAGGGCATGTATTTATTGCCGCTATCAAACACTAATAGTGTAAAATGCATAAACTCTAACCCAAATCACGTAATTTACGTAAACAAGTCAAACAGATTGATGAGTTATAAACAAGTTATAGTAATTCAGTTAAGCAGATCACCTGGTTGATAGGTAGACATTTAAATTTTTTTTTATCTTATCCTAATTTTAAATGATTTAAGAACTAAACACGACCAAGACCCGTCTAATTAAACTGGTCAACAAGAACACGTCTGATCCGACAAGAAACCTCAAGGCATTATGATTTTTGTATCAGATCGTGACGTGTCTCGAGTCAGGAAAAATTTCGATAGCATAGTTAATAAATAAGTTTATAAATAGTTTATAAAGAAAAGAATATTGCTAAAAAATTAGTTAGAAGAATATCAAACATCAATGGCATCAACAGGAAGGGAAGTAGTCCTATGAAGATGTTTAGGAAGCAAGTCCCTATAACCACTAAATGACTCATTTTCATCTTTTTTACATATCCTTCTATCCAAACTTATATTATTAAAACCACGGTATGAATGCGATGTAAGTTCAAGTTGTTGATCTCTAAATTCCATCTGATACTTAGCTCTGAGCCACCTTAATTCCCGTTGAACCTCGTTTTCATAATCATCACACGCTTCTTGTTGGTGCAATTCCGGTTCAGGCGGATCTGGTTCCAAACATGTATCAGAATAGTGCAAGTCATCCGACTGGCTCGAGACCACTGGTGCACCATCTGTCACACATTGCTCGGAAACATCAACCTGATATGTTATTTCTTCAAACCGGCCATGAACTGATGTTGACTCGTGTCTTGAACCGTTGACTGCTTCTGACTGACGGTTTTCTGGTAACAAGTTTAATCCTGTTTGCCATTCGGGCACCAAGCATAAGATCTCACCGTTGATCATGTCGGCTATCTTGTGAACGTCTTGATTCGCAATGTCCAGGTCGGCAACCATTTCATTTGCAATATCAAATGCTGTGTCGGCTTCAATGTCAAACCGAAAATAAATGTTCCGAACTCGGCCTATAATTTTATTCATTGAAAATAGTTGAATAAGTTAGTTGAATTGAAAATTGAGGATAAAGGTGCAAAAGGGTGGGATCAGGTAACCGGTTTGGGTCAAAAGTCAAAACGGGTCAGGTTGAATTGAGTCATTGACCCAGCAAACAACTTTTTTCCCTAAAATCTTCTTTCTTTTAGTAAATAATTAATGTGTATAATATATTAATATTATGACAAACTATAACATTACAATATAAAATTAAAAAGCTTTTAACTTTTGAATAAAACAATTTAGGAAGTTGTATAAGCTAGATTCTAGAAATCCACCTTTTGACTTACTTTGATTCACAAGTCAGGTCAGGTCGGGTCGGGTCGAACCCAAACATGTTTTTTCTACTTTTTAGAATCTTCTCACAAAATTAAGCTTTAAGTATGACTACAAAACTATATTATTAGAATAACCTAACTATTTGAATGAAACAATTTAGAAGGTTGTATGCGTTAAAAATATATATTTTGGGTGACTTTCAACCAGATTGACTCATCTGACATGCTATCTTTTAGCTAAATTTTAACTTGACCCATTTTCAGGTCAAATATAACCAAGTTGAGAAAATTAATCCCACTAAAAAATGGATACCTTCTTTATCTGCAATTCGTAGCTTCAACACAATATCGTCATCATCATTTCTCCTTCCTTTGATAGAAATGTTGACTTCACCAAGACGGTCAACTTCTTGACTTGTAACTAGTCCATTTTCAGTCGTTTCAAATCCACCGTGTTGATTATCCAACTCAGTTTCCCATTCATAACCAAACTCGTGTAAATCATTGTCAATAGGATAACCATTACTATGATGATGATGATGATTATTGAGATCGACTCCATTAAACTCTCTACAATAATCGATTGATCTCAAATCATACCCATAATCATCAAACTGAAGAAACGGGTCTTTGAGTAGCTCTATTGCTGACTGTCTCTCAGAAACTGTAACAAGACATTTTTCAATAAAGTGTCTCACTTCAGGATCCTTAACTTTGTAGAAAGCATCGGGCTTTTTCCCCTATTTATGGCAAAATAATTTAATTTAGAGTTCGATAGATAAAATAGAAGATAAAAGCTCATACCGAAGTAACTTTCTTGTAGATTTGAGCAGGATGAGTGCATTCGCTATAAGGGTACTCAAATGTAACCATTTCCAATATGCACATTCCAAATGCATATATATCAACCAGTTCATTATACTCCTCAGCATAAACCTCTAGAGCCATAAATTCCGGTGTACCTGATAAGAAACAAGATCATCCATGATCCATCGTTATTACTATTATTATGCAATATGAATCACGATCATCATTAACTAACCAACACAGCGAGCGGCATGAGATTTATGGAGGATAGCCGCAAGCCCCAAATCACCAATCTTAACCTCTCCTTGATTACCATTAATAAATATATTATCACATTTAAGATCTCTGTGAATCACAGGTGGATCATGGCTGTGAAGATACACCAAACATTTCAAGATCTGCCTACACCAGTGCTTAATTGCATTCATATTAACCTTTTTGTGCTTTTGCCTATACCTAAACCAATCACCAATACATACATTCAAATTAACATCAATCAGTTATTCACATTTTGTTAGGGGTGTACATGAAACCAAAAACACCGTTCCAAAACCAAAAAAACCCGAAAAATCAAATCGAACCAACGGTTTGGTTTTATATTTCTATAAAAACCGAACTTATGGTTTGGTTTTGGTGTTGCATGTAATAAAAACAAAAAACCGAACCGACTTTATAGGTTTTTCTTGTATTAAGTAACTTATAAGAATTTAATGAATATGTAACTCAAATATTTTAGCCCAAATGTATAATAATCAATTAATCATTAATTAACAAAATGACTTAGGCCCAAATTCATTATTTTTGGCAAATTCGTCCCAAAACTTTCCAAGTTCAAATGCAAAACCGAACCCAAACCGAAAAGACCCAACAGTTTTCAAAATTTAAAAACCGAAGTTTCGGTTTCAACCCAAGACGACCCCAAACCGGACCGTGCACACCGCTACATTTCGTAATCACTTGATCTGAACTTACGGTTCGGTTTTGGTTTTGGTTTTGCATGTAATAAAAACCGAACTGAAATTAAAGGTTTTTCTTGGTTTAAGTAATTTATAATAAGAATTTAATAGATATGTAACTCATATATTCTCACCCAAATGCACAATAATTAATTAGTTATTAATCAAAAAAACGACTCAGGCCCAAATTCAGTATTTTTTGCCAAAACAAAATTATCAGCCCAGAATTACCAAGCTCAAATGCAAAACCGAAAGCAAAGCCGAACAATTTTCAAAATTTAAAAACCGAAACCAAAACTGACCCACACCAAACCGTGCACACCCCTACGACGATTTCATAATCATTTGATCAGAACTAACTAACTTACTGTCTAAGAGTGCCAGAAGTAAACATCTCAGTAACAAAATTAATATTCCTGTTATCGGCATCGACCCACCAAGTATAAAACTTCATAATATTACTATGTTTCAACGTCTTCAACAGATGAATCTCACCATACAACCTCTCAAGATCTTCTGGACTCCGCAAAAAATCATACAACTTCACCTGATTCCACGCCACATCTATCCCTTCGTACTCGTCAAAGGCCCTAAATCTGCAAAACCCCCCAAATTATCCCTAATTCAAACCCTAAAAACCCTAATTCGCATAATTGAAGTGCTTACACTATCTTTGAAGCTCCTTTGCCCAATACTTCATTGTACTGGAACACGAATTGAAGTTCAATTGATGATATTATTGATTAAAAATATGAAATTTATGTAATTGATGGGATAATTAGGGTTACCCGGCCGTATCTTCCGGTGGGATCGACTTCAATGTACTCTGATTGATCTGATTCAGGGGGTTTATCATCGTTCATACCTTGATGAAATGAAGATGATTGATTGATAATAAGAAGGTTAATCTGGAGTTGATTGATGATAATGATAATAATAATATAAGTAGTGTTGATGAAATGAAGGTAAGGTCATAATAATAATATTCTCGATTTTATCAATTTTAGTGTTACCGAGGTATGTCATTTTATCTGTTTTGACCAGACAGATAATGTGATCAAAATGGTTATACTTTTTCCCATTTTAGGGAATTTGGTGGATATTTCTATCGGGCCAATGATCTCAATTGATTTAAGGAGGGATGAGCATTTCCGTCCCAGTACTTGTATCGAATTCGGTATTGATTTGGTACTATCAATAACATGTTTTTAGTTTTCGGTATTGGTACGGTTCGGTTTGTTACCGGTATTTCTTGAATTTTACATAAAATACCAGTACCGAACCGAACACTTCCATTTTCCAGTACCAAATATTTTGAATTTTTGTGATCGGTACCGATACCATCCCGACTCATCCCTAGATTCAAGTGGTTGAGTTGAGGAATCCAATTTATTTTTAAAGAAAAAAGAGGTGTTGGATTTAACTCTTCATTGAGATAAAATAGAGGTTTGGGTAGAGCGTTTTCTTACCTATGATGGGTGTTCTTCCTGAGGGTGACCTCCGATATTTGGGGAGAATAGATGATCGAGTGGGTCAGTGGCATGTCAATGATCCAAATGGTCGTTCAAAAAAAGTTGGATATATCTATCTACGAGTGTATACTATCGTGTTGCATGTCCCGTATGAGAGGATAAAAATTGTGTACGGGTAGATACATGCTCGTAGAAAGGAATGGGCGGTATATTGGATTACCCTCTCTGCAACAATCATAGTGTAGAACTGTTAGATCGTGGATGTTATTTTGCTCTGGTCCCACCTTATGGTATTGTTGTTACCATTGCGGGTATGTGTCGGTGGTTCTGTGCGTACTAGGTGTACATGTGTCCTCACCTCATTGTCACCTTTCCCTGCCATGGGCGGATCTAATGAAGAAAAGGGTGGTTCCTCGGAACCACCCGAGTTTCGAAATAATAATGTACGGGTATATAGAAGATACTAGAGGAACCACCCTATTAACAATTGAAATGATGGTCTGGTTGGCAAGATGTTGTTCTTCTAAGCTCAAGGTCACGAGTTTGATTCCATGATAAAGCAGTTTTATGGATTATTTTTCCTAATCCGTAACTCTTTGTGATAGGCACATTTTGGCCTTTCTAATTATTTTGTTAATTATAACATCTGTTTGGTTTTTATTATATGTTTTGTGTTACATTAATTTCTGATATAGCATGGTTGAGTTTCATGAAGCTGCTGGTGTTTCATTCGGTACTCTGTATAAGGTACTCTTACCATTTAGGTCCAAGTGCTTTTATAAACAAATAGTGTTTCGTATATTATTTTGAAATGTTTTATTTAAATATTTGTAGAGTGCCGGAAAACAAGCAATTGCCGAAATTGTCCCAACTCTTCTTCATGCTTTGGAAGATGATGACATGGCAGCACCTGCCCTTCATGGTCAACAAATTTTGAGGTATTAAGAAACAAGATAGTATCATTACCCAAGCCAAAAAGATGAAATTAGATAGGCCATCTACTTAGAAGTCTATGCCAACCACCTCCGTGCGTCGCGGGCTCATGCTTTTCCCCAGCCACCTTATTCCAGACTTGTTCGTTGTTACTCATCCTCGAATCCTCCGACCGTGATGGTGACTTTAGATTCATTTGTTAATTGTTCTTGATATTGTTAATTGTATAGATTCAATTATTAATTGTTAAGTTATTTGTTAAATTTTAGATTATAATTAGCAAATTAAACCAATCGTAAAGCATTATTATGTAATGAACCGACCCTAATCGTCAAACCGACCCGAAAATTTTATACCCGATTCCATGAAATTGAATCATTTAATACTAGTGCACCACCTAAAAAAAATTCCTGGATCCGCCACTGTTCCCTGCCCGGTGGCACCTGCATTAGCATGCTTTGTAACCTTTTGTTGCACGATGCTTTGGACGTTTTCATTTGAAGGGTGTGCGTTGTAGAAAGACGCTTCTTTTTAGATTAACATAATAAACAAAATAATGTGGACATGATCGGTTAGATCAGTGATGACTATTAAAAAACCGAAATTTTATAGATTAATTATCCCAATCCTAACTTTAGTGTGTAACAACAATATTCAAAACAAACTGAAAAAAGTAAATTATAAAAGGGGAAACCGAACGTTGTAATTATTTAATGGAGGCAATTGTGTAAAAAAAAAAGAATTCAGTCATTTCTAGAGAAATTTTGTTAAACCATTTTAATATTTCTTTTATGTCGTCCACTTCACTTATTAAAGTCTTAAACAAGATCTTTTATACCCCAAAACATCCAGATTCAATTATCAGAACACTTAGATCATCGGTGGTACTAGACACTAGTACTTTTATCATCACAAGAGACACGACAGCTTGCTCATCCATGGCTACTGGTTTCAGTTATGATGTGTTTTTAAGTTTTCGAGGTGATGTAAGGCCCCGTTACCGGTGCCCTACATTTGGTGTTGGGTTTACTCATAAACACAGTTCTAAATATCAGAGTTAATTAAAACGTTCACGGAATAATATAAAACATCAACCATTCATTACAATAATCCATAATTTGTCTTTTAAAACATAACATAAAGTATAACATTTAAAACATCATGACAATCTTCAGATGCCAGCCTCTTCGATCCTGCCATGTGTCTATCTCAAGCCAGCTGTCTCAATCTGCTAACCTGAGTGCATACTAAAAGTCAGATACGCTGAGTGAGTTCTAGTTAATCGCACATTATACCATACATACACTTACCTTTAATTATGCATTCGTAGACACATAATCATTACTTTACTAACTTGCTTTCATTACATGTTCATACATACGTTCATACTTTATTACTTTCATACTATATAAATTACTGTCCTTTTCTATCTCGGATTTATTAGGGTCCGATCTCTTCCTTTTCTATCTCAGATATTATTAGGGTCCGATCCCTCTTTCCTTTGTCTATCTCAGATATTATTAGGGTCTGGTCCCTTTCTTGTCTATCTCAAATATTATTAGGGTCTGATCCCTTTTTACTTCTCTATCTCAGATATTATTAGGGTCTGATCTCTTTCTTCTCTATCTCAGATATATTAGGGTCTGATCCATCTTTCTTCATCTTCGTGCATGCTCATACCCATAACATACATACTTTCTTTGATCATTCATAAACACCCATACATTATATATATATATCTATCATTCACTCCTTTGTCAACACGTGCAATATCCGAAGATCGTTCACGTATCGACAAGCTTTCATTCACATTTAAGATATACATACATAACATATAAATCATACATGGCATACACTTACCGTTTAAGGTAAGTGTATTAACTATCACATCGAGTATGCACACAGCCCCGAAAACATAACAAGGAATGGGGCTAGAAACTCACTTGAAGTCGGTTACGTTCACCGTTTATCGTTATTCCCTTCTTGAGTTGTGCACGACTAACTGTATAACAATTACACGTATCAATTGACTATCACTATCCATATCATCTTTCTGGTTTAATTATTACCCACAACGAACGGGGGTTGGGGGCAGCGCCCCTGGCAGCAGGGTTCTAGGGGCGGCAGCCCCTAGCGGGGTCCAAGGGGCAGAGCCCCTGGCTGGGGTTAAGCTGCCATATCAGCTTTAAAAATTTTATTTCCATTAACTGTCTTAACACATTTTCCATTAGGATTTAAAATTATTTTCTTAATTCGCTAACTCATTTGCTATAACGAATTAAGTCTGATTCGTTAACTATATCTTTGCGATCTGGTTCGTCAACTGATTCGTTAGCTGATTCGTCATCTTGGTTCGTTATCTTATCATAACGAATTGGGTAGCTAATTCGTTATCTCAATTTAGCGAATAGTTGAGCTAATTCGTTATCTGGTTATAAGGAATGGACAAGCTAATTCGTTAACAGATAGCTGAGCTAATTCGTTATCTGGACATAACGAATGGAAAATCTAATTCATTAACAGATAGCTGAGCTAATTCGGTATCTGGACATAACGAATGGACAAGCTAATTCGTTAACTCAACTTAACGAATTGCATCAGTCTTATCCAGACTTTGACTCAAGGGTCAAAGTCAAAATCGCCAAGAACATCACACAGTCAACAGATCTTAGATCTGCAATTAAACATTTGTTCCTTAACCAAATAACACGATTTAGGTATCAATGGATTCGGAATCCAAGCGCCTACAAACCCTAACCCTTTGTTCGTCCAATTATTCACGTTTATGGGGTGCGATTTAGGCGTATATGTTACTGGTTCTTCATACTAACAATTAGCCTATCAAACTGTAATCAATTTCAGTAAGTTTGGCTTCGTTGGATTTGTTTTTCCATACTAACATAGATCTATGATTTCTAAACGATTCCGAACCTATATGAACGATTTCTAATCATAAATGTACCTTAAGCGAGTCGAACTACGAACACGAGCTGGTGTTTGATGATGTTTTGGTTCGTCACAATGATCTAGCACCAACGAGTTCGGGTTTTCATCTTCGGATCTTGGTTCGGGTTATAGAATAGTGTTTGTGTGTGTTTTCCAAGGTCTAGGCTATGGTGAAGAGATGGATAAAAATGGAAAGGTTTAGGGTTTAAGTGTATTTATACTCCCTTAAGCCCATGAACCTAAGGCCCATTCCATTCCTTATTCCATCTTTTAAGGTATAAGCCCACCTTCCATTAGTTTATTTATTTAAACCAGTAAACGACACATTATAAAATAAACGAGATTTATTTTATTAATTTATAACGAAAGCAAGATGTTACAGGTGAAGATACTCGTACCACTTTTACCGATCACCTCTATGCAGCCCTTATGCAAGCAGGACTCCGCACTTTCAGGGATGATTATGCCATGGACCGAGGAAGACTGCTAGGCCCAGAGCTCAAAAGAGCTATCCATGAGTCCGCAAATTCGATCATATGATAAACACAGTGGATCACAAGACTCAAATATGATGGTATGAGAATTGAAAATGCAGGAAACTAAAGAAGAATGAATTAACTAGTTTATGGAAATTGACTTGATTAATTCAAGATAAAAGAACGATTACATAAATAATGGAAAACTAACTTAAAAGTAGGAAACAGACTCCACTACTCCACTAATCCTTAACATAAAATTACCTAAACTTTAGGAACAAATAACTTGCAGAAAAAATAAATCATAAATATTAATTAGACACATGCTAAAATTAAACTAATGAGCCAAACACTCCATGTGTAAAGCCAACTGCACATTGCAATTTTAACATCATAGTCTTCTCAAGAAGCTATGCTTCTTCCAAGTGGTGTCTGGATGAGGTCTTAACCATCATCCAAGAACAGGAGAGAATGTCTTCTAAACATGAAGTCGTTCCTGAGTTCTACAACGTGGATCCGTCTGATGTCCGGAATCAAACAGGAAGCTTTGCTGAAGCATTTGGTGAGTATGATAAGATAATTGAGGCACAAACAGATGATGAGAAGAAGGTTGAATGGGTGGAGAAAGTGAAGGCGTGGAGGGATTCACTTAGAAAAGCCGGAAGCTTGACGGGAATGGAATTAACTGCCAACGGGTATGCTTCTAATCTATACAATTAGATGCTAGCATTGTTTCATTTTCAGAAACAGAGGACTTAAAAGTACAGTAAACACATATAAATATGAGCTCACAATCTAGTTATTTAATGTGCACTTACAAAATCAACTAATTACAATACAAATGTAGATTCTTAATTCATAAAAACAGAACTATATAATACCATAATTTTAACTTTTAAAGCAAATGACATTAAGTTAACTCCCTCAAGTTTGTCATGGGGATTTCTAAAGCATGATACTGTTCCGGACAGTCAAAAGTTATTGGTAGATCGTCTCATAAACAACTAATAACGGGCGATATAGTGGTGGTGAGTGGTAAAATAAAACTTTGCAAACATAAAACCGAACGGATTTTCCCACATAATTAGCAGCATATCTCTTATTACCTAAAAAGTTCAAATTCGTCATAAATTTTTTTAAGAGTTGAAAGACTGAAAGAGTTTATATTACTCCATAGCACATTTGACTATTTGAGTAAATAAATGGAGGCGCATTATCCACAATTACCTAGTTGATACTTGAGAGTGTATGGTATGTTGGAACGTCTCTGGATATTGCTTCTAGTGCATCCGAAAAAACACAAATCCTATAACTTTTGGGGATTGATCCAAAATTCATCCTTTAAGTAAAGATCAGATTGAAATGTTAAGCATAAATACATAAGATGGGTAAGGAACAAAGATTATTAAGTTAAATAAAATGTCATATTGTAAAACATATTACCCGATCAAAAATACACTGCACCATTTTGTTGCTAAAAAGCCACTGAAGAAACACGGATCTAATCCCTAAGGAGTTAGATCAATGAGTCCAGAGGACTGAAGCGACAGAAAACGAATATGATTGAAGCGACAGAAAACGAATTAACCAAACTGAAGAATTAAGAAGCCGCACAATGTCTACAACCACCCAACTTAACTGTAACTTGAGCTTAATTCTGCGAAGTATGAATGCGAAATAAACAAAACTTTTAATTTTATAGGCAAAGACTCAATATGGACAAATTTAAAAAACACAAAAAAAAAGTTTACTTAGAAAACTTACTCATTAATTGGTTTACCTATCCTCAATGAGTAAGTCAGTCAATAGACGCCAAATGGACAACAATGGTCAACATGATCTGAAGCGTTTTTATAGCATACCCAAGCCAGTAAAAACTTTGCTGCAATCATGGAAGTAACAAAAATCAGACACTAACTTTTAGAGACACATTGATTCTCTTTGCAGACACGAGGCCAAATTCATAGGTAATATTGTCAGTGTTATAAGAAAGAAACTCAACTACAAGCTCTTGTACATTGAGGACAAACTAGTTGGAATAAAGAACAATGTTGTTGAGATCGAATCATGGTTACAAGATCCACCACCTGATGCAGTTTTCTTCTTTATTCATCCTGAGGCATTGGAAAAACAACCCTATCCAAATGCATCCTTAACTCAAACCACCTTGACTATGATGGCAGTTGCTTTCTCACAGACATACACGAGACATCAAATCAGCCCAACGGATTGTTGCGTTTGCAAAGTCAGTTCGTCTCCACAATATTAAGCAGTAACAAGGAAGAACTTATATGGAATCTTGATGAGGGAACCATTAAGGTTACAAATGCCTTATGCAACAAAAACGTACTTCTTGTCATAGATGATGTCTCAACAAGGCAACAATTAACAACATTGCTAGGGCCACAGCAGTTTCATCCTGATAGTAAAGTGATTATAACAACTAGGCACAAGTGGTTGTTAACATTTTTTGAAGTAAATCCAAAGGTCCATAATATGGAAGGATTATGTGTCTATGACTCATATAATCTCTTTAGTTTGTATGCCTTTCATAGAGATCACCCTATTGAACCCTACATTGCCCTATCAAAACTTATAGCTCATCATTGTAGTGGTCATCCTTTAGCTCTTAAAGTATTGGGTTCTTCTCTACATGGAAAGACCATCGATGTGTGGGAAGATACAATGCGCAAACTACAAGCAATTCCTAATCCCGAGATTCAAAAACTATTGCAATTGAGCTATGAAACTCTTGAAGATACCAACGACAAAGATTTATTCCTACATATTGCTTGTTTTTTTGTGGGAGAGTATAGAGAATTCATTGTGAAACTGTTAGCAGAATGTGATTTGTACCTTGTAATTGGGATCCAAAATCTAATGGATAGATGTCTACTTGATGTTAAAAATGGGAGAGTGCTGATGCATCACTTAATCAAGGAGATGGGTCAAGAAGTTGTTCGGCAAGAATCTCCAAAGGATCCTGGGAAACGAAGTAGATTATGGCACCATCAAGAGTCGTTTAATGTATTGAAAGAAAATGGAGTAAGCAATGTATATTAAATTTCAATAGCTGTACTAAATTTATCATATGTGTTTAGTTAAGCCGCAACTTACCTTTCTTAATTAGGGTACCAGGAAGGTAGAGGGGCTTGCTCTTGATATGCAAAAGATCAATGGAATTAATTCAACTTCAATTGTAAAGATGGACAAAGGAAGAAAACGTAGTTATGAAGATTTATGTGGCCTAAATAAAGAAAACTTGAAGATTGGAGCAATAGAAAGGATGAAGAACCTAATGCTGCTTCAACTCGACTATGCAACTTTTTCTGGAAGCTACAAGAAACTGCCCAAAAAACTACGATTGCTTCGTTGGCATGGGTTTCCTTTAAAATCCATACCAAGTGATGTTCCTTTACTGATGTTGGTAGTTCTTGACTTGGGTTACAGCAAACTAAAACAAGTTTGGGATGGACTCAAAGTATATATTATTAGTTTCAGTGAATTACTAATTATAATTTTTATTCTGTCGGATGGACCTACATAAAAAGTTATTTATATAAACACTCTTGTTTTACATGTCACAGGTGATTAGATCTCTAAAAATCCTTAATCTGAGTTATTCTTTGAAGCTTATTAAGACGCCTGATTTTGGTGGACTCCCTGGCTTGGAGTGCTTGGTCCTTGTAGGATGCTTAAGGTTGATTAAGGTTTGTGAATCCATAGGATACCTTGAAAGACTGGTGCTGTTAGATATAAGCGGATGCAATAGTTAGAAAGATATTCCATGCTTACCAAGATCTCTCATATCACTTCAAATGTGTGGTTGCTCAAACCTTGGAGGTCTAGGACAAGTTAAATGTTTGGATTCATGTTCTATACTACCTTTTCTTTTGGTGAATATTAACATCTCGCGATGTAATCTCTTTGATAATTCTTTTCCAGGAGATTGGAGTAACCTCATTTCCTTAAAGTTCTTAGATATAAGCTCGAATCATATAACCTCATTACCAGGTTGTGTCAAAAGTTTACCAAGTCTTGAACAACTCGTAGCTAGCAATTGTTCACATCTTCAGTCAATTCTAGATCTCCCAAAATCCATAACAGGCCTGGCTATCTCTTGCAATAAGTCATTGGAAATAGTGCAACTAAGACCAAATCCTTTAGATGCCTTCTGCATTGATGAATGCGAAAAACTGTTGGTGGTGGAGGGTTGTTTTAAGCTTGGATCAATTAAAAATGTTGACAGGAAAGTTATAAGATATCTTGGCTTAGAATCGATTTCAGAAAATGGATTTGATAAAGAACAAGCATATGCAGAAAATGAGTCCATCAAGGCCAGTCTATTGCTATTTATTGTCTGTATTTTTCTTTAACCTATTAATGTTAAGGAAACTAAACTAACAAATGGTTTATGCTACGTGCAGGTATCTTATGAGTTTGGTATATTCAGTGCCGTCGTTTTAGGGAAAACACTTCCATGCTTTAGGTATAAAGAAAGTGGATCAAGGATATCATTTAGAGTTCCTTCACATCCTAATGGTTCAAGAATAAGTGGTCTAAATGTGTGTTTCATGTCTACTTCATACTTTGATAAACTAGATTTTTGGTGTGCTGAAGTCAATAACATTACTAAGGACTTGATATGGAAATACACTCCTACGTTAAAACTAAGATGCAAAAAAATACTAAATGATTTTAAGTACGTTTGGTTAAGTGTTTGGCGAACTGGCAATTTATTCGAGGATGGGGACGAAATTGTTGTAAGCATCAGGAATGATAGAAGAAGACAAATAGTAGAAGAGTGTTGTGTAAACCTGGTGTATGATGATGACAACGACGACGGTGATGATGAAGTTAGGGAGGATAAACAAGAAGAAATGGATGACACCCGTGTCGTCTTATTCAATCACATTTCATGGACTGATAGAATGTAAGTAGAGGTTTCGGATTACGTTCATCATGGGAAAACATACTGCTTTAGGATTGGTGATCCATTTCCTTCTAGTAAGCTCTTAAAATCCTTAAACCAATTTCAACTGGGTTATCATGATAACCTACTTATATGAAATATTTGTTGCTATGTTTAGATCAGTATGTGGATTGGTGGGGCCTAATCAAGGACAGAGACATTAGTGCAGAGTATGTTTTGTTTTGATTACAGTTCCCTTGCATGTAATATCTACATGATGATGTTTGGTTACCTAATTGTTTTGTTGTGCAAATGCAGGACTTTCGTTGAGATTCGAAGAATAAAACACTGACCACAATTATAGCCATTCGATTCACCTTCAATTGCCCATCACAGTCATAGTTTTGTATCAACACTTACATTCGTATATCTAATTTACTAGCTTATATGCCCGTGTGCTACACGGGTTGAGAAAATGTCTTTTTTAAACATATTAATAACAATATATAATAAAATATGTAAAATTTATAAAAATCAATTTCACATATAACCATAAAATTCATATTTAATAATAAAAATTATTCTTATGCTTACTGATGTATGTTAATGTGTAATTTTTTTTGTTTTGTTTAATTTTAATAGGTGTATTGGTTTTAGTTAGTCCCAATTATCATCTTTTGCTCGATGTCGGTCCCAACTAACGAGTTAGTTGCTGACGGTCCCATCTTTTAACGTTCGTTCCCAATGGTTTGCGACTGATATAATCTTAACACCGTTAGTTGCAGATTGCCGGAAAAAACGTTTTTGGCTGGAAAACTCAACATTTTCGTCTCAAACACCCTTGTAACCTTGGATCAAACCCGTAGGAATCGGTAAAAAATGTGATTTTTCCGGCGATCTGCAAGTAACGACGTTAGGATTCTGTTAGTCACGGACTGTTGGAACAAATACATTAAAAGATGGGACCGTTAACAACCAATTCCTTAGTTGGGACCGACATCGACCAAAAAATGATATTTGAGATTAATAAAAACCAATATACCATTTTAAAAACATAATAGGATATAATATATTAGGATAGTGTTTTACAAATGATAACTTTTATATATGCAAACTTCTAAAATAATGTATAAGACGTACCCATTTCAATCAAACAACGAGTTTTATAGCTTTCAGAGTTCGGTACATTTCAATAAGACGTACTCGTTTCAATGAAACAACTAATTTTATAGCTTTCGGAGTTCGGCCCAACCCAGACGAGAACGAGAAACCCAAACGTGTAGCTTAGATTTCAAACCTGGAAACTGACGTTGGTTAGTCTGCATTTTAAGCAGGTATGGTGAGACCGGTAGGCAAGGTTCTTGGGTATATGCATTACTTAACGAGCTACAAATTAATGTGGTTGCAATTTAACAGGTAAAACCAATTACATGGAACCATTTACCATCTAAGTTGATTCGGCTGCAAGTTTTTATGCAAAGATCCTATAGGGTGTTGAATAGTAAAGTGAGAGTGTCCGTATTAGTTTCATTTGTCGGGAATTCTCAAGAAAGACAAAAGAAGATTCAGTATCTTCTTTGTTGGCAGTTATGGAAAGCGAGAAACCAATTGTTGTGGAAAGATAATAAAGAATAACAAACCTTATATTTCTATATAAACATCGCGCTAAAGAACAAAGGTTAGAGTGACACAAATGGTATAATTTTTAACTGTTTTTTACAATTGTGGTTAAAAAGACAAAATATGACCTCACGTGAGAATCACATGTTAATTAACAAACAGTTGGGTGAATAGAGTTTGCGGGTTAGACTTAAATTGATAAGTCGAATGAAACTATTGGACAATCAGACTCTGAAATAAACTATAAGCATAAGAAAAACAAATTCTTTGAATAAATAGTATATTGTATTTGTACAAATACACAGGGTTTTTGGGTGATAAAGGTTACGTCTATTGTATACATGACATGAAACACAAGCCCTAATTAGATTAGGCACTGTCATCATCGCACGCACACCCAACGCCCGATCCAATTCTCTCGTCGGTAAGAAAACCTAATTTTCATCGCCTATCTATCACTTCCGATATTATTAATTTGTTGTGCTATTCAATTCGCCGTGTCTAGATCTGTAAAATTTGTATTCAATTCGATGCAATTTGATGCGATGAAAGACATAGAAAGATCTGGTGTTCATTCTGTAGATATAGTAAAGAAGAAAAGCTCTTCTGGGTGTTTGATTATTAAACGCAAATTACCCACTACTGATACTGCTGCTACTGCTACTGCTACTGATTCATCATCAATTAAACAGCCTTTGCCTAAAAGACCTAGACTCATCACTAGGAATGATTCTGACTCCAGTGATGATGATGAAGATGATGACTTTACACAAGACCCTTATGTTAAAAACCCAGATAGATCTCTTCGTTTCGGGTTTAGTAATGGCGGGCTTGTGTCGGGTCGGGAATTCGACCCCCGAAGAAAGGCGAGTGGTGGGTTAGGGTTTGGTGAACAGGATGTGTATCTTGAGAGGAAGGTAAGGAAGGATGTGTATGATTATGATAATAACAATAATAATAATCATAGGTTGAATTCACATCATTCGCATTATTCACGTTGGCAAGACAGTGGTGGTGATCGGATGGTGTCGGGAAGCGGGAGTAGTAGTAACGGTAGGCGGGTTTATGATGGTAGAAATGCGGTTTTGGATGCGAAAAGTAATACATTTGATGCGCCGATTAGGTTGCAGGGGAAAAATGGTGTGTTGAAGGTGATGGTGAAGAAGCTAAGCCGATACCTGTTCCGTTTCAAGATTATGAACCGGAAGAGCGGAAAGAGTCTACACCGGTTTTGTATAAAAAGAAACATTTGAGCGTTTCGCGTAAAGATGATGATCGTTGGGATGTTTCTAATAAAAGTAAAGCGGTTATGAGGTCTTCGATGTACCCTGGTTCGAAAAAACATGTTTTATCTAAGAGTCGAGAGATAAGTGATAGTGATGCATCATTGCCTGTAAAATTGGTTAAACGTGACAGTGTTTTGCGTACTAGCAATGAAAAGGTGGTTAAAAGTGAAAAGAGATTAACCCCGTTAAGCAATAGTGTTGCTTCGGTTAAAGGTAAGGAAACCAAGGTGGTTAAACGTGGAAGCGGTACTGAAAAACAATTATTAAGAGAGAAAATCAGGAGTATGCTTCTTAGTGCAGGGTGGACTATTGATTATAGACCAAGAAGGAACCGAGATTATCTTGATGCGGTTTATATAAACACTTCTGGAACCGCTTATTGGTCTATAATCAAAGCTTATGAGGCACTTCAAAAGGAAGGAACAGATCATTCACAAGCTGGTGGTGAATTTACACCTTTACCTGTCGAAACACTTAGTAAATTAACGAGACAAACACGCAAGAAAATCGAAAGAGAAATGAAAAGGAAGAGAATAGATGAAGGTAAAGGTGAAGACAGTGGTGATGATGATGATTCAAACGATAATGATTCAATGGAAACGGTTAAAAAACAGAATTTTGGGATTAATTCAGTTCAGGGGCGTAAAAGTAATAAGTTCGGTAGATGTACTTTATTAATCCGAAACGGAGGGAAACAAACCGAAAACGATCTGTTTGTTCCGTATGCAGGAAAAAGAACACTGCTTTCTTGGCTAATCGATTCTGAAACGGTTCAAACGGGTGAAAAGGTTCAATACATGAACCGTAAGAAGACACGGGCCATGCAAGAAGGGTGGATTACAAAAGAAGGAATGTGTTGCGGTTGTTGTAGTAAAATGTTAACGGTTTTGAAGTTTGAGCTTCATGCAGGAAGCAAACTTAGGCAGCCATTTTTGAACATTTATGTGCAGTCGGGAAAGTCATTGACTCAGTGTTTAATGGATGCTTGGAATAAACAAGGGGAGCTAGAAAGGAAGGGGTTTCATGCTGTTGATATGATCGGTGATGATCCTAATGATGACACGTGCGGCTTATGTGGCGATGGTGGTGATTTGATTTGTTGTGATGGGTGTCCATCAACTTTTCATCAGAGTTGCTTAGGCATACAGGTAATAAAATATTTTTGACAGTTTACTGGATCTTTTGTGTAAAATAAGTAGATAGATGACATATAGGGGTGCGCATTGGTCGGTTTGCGTGAGTTTTGGACTTTTGGGCTCAAACCCAAAGTTTGGTTTTTAGGTTTTTGAAAATCTTTTGGTTTGTTTGGTTTTAGGTTCTCATAATGTGTTCTGTTCAGTTTTAGTTTTTTTAGCTGTACCATTGGATTGAAAATATTGGGCCGAAAAAAGAATTTGGGCTTGAAGCATTGGGCCTAAGTAAGAAAATCTATAAAAATTTCTACCTTACTTCAACAATATAGCCTACTCATTTGGGAATACAGTTACTCAAGAAAATGTTATAGATGCATATTTGATTTTTCGATGTGAAATGAAAGGCACTCTATCTATAGGTTATTAGATACCCCTTCTATAAAGAATTGAATTATTGTCCCTTTGAGTTTATACGAGCAGGTGTGTCATTCGCATGCCGATTGGTTTTTATAAAAAGGAGAGTTTTGAAAATACTTATGTATGAATTGGGATCATTGGATCTTGTCTGGTATGGAAATTTCATGCATAAATCAAATGAATGAGAACCCTATTTGTAGGAAACCAAACACCCCATCAGAACCATTACATCCTTTCGTGAAAGGATATGGTGTTTCTTCTTATTAATAAAGTGAATTATTAGTCATAACTTTAGTCGTTGCGTTGGTTCCATAATCTATGTCGCTTCACTTTATTTAATAAACAAAATGAAATATTGTGAATTCATGCAAGCGGTTGTTGATTAAGGCTGATGCTTTAATTTGGTGTAACGAAATAGTGAAACGTTTCACTTATTGCACGTGTGTATTTTTCAATTTTAATATAAACGTATATTATAATATATATAATACTTACAATTAGAATTGAGAGGTAAAATGGTGTGTTCTCTGTAGATGCAACCTTTATCAGGCAAAAACCTTGTGTCTCCGGTTGTATTTGTACACGGACCAAAAGTGAATATAGAGAGATGTAACACCGTGGGAAAAAAAACCAGCTTTCAAACATTTTACCTCAATTTTAATATAAACGTATATTGTATATATATTTACTTTTGAATATAGAGAAACACCATTTTACCTCTCAATTCTAAGTGTAAGCACTAGAATATACGTTTATATTAAAATTGAGAAATACACATGTGCAGTAAGTGAAACGTTGCATTAAATTAAAAGTAACAGCTTTAATTAGCAATCGCTTGCATGAATTCACAATATTTCATTTTCTTTATTAAATAGTAAAGTGACACAAATTATGCAACCAATACAACGATTAAAGTTAAACTAGTAATTCACTTTATTAATAAAAGTGAAACAACATATCCTTTTTGTGAAAGGATGTAATGGTTCGGATGGGGTTTTTGGTTTCCTATAAATAGGACCCTCCTTCATTTGATATATGCACAGAATTTTCATACTTCACAAGATCCAATGATCCCAAATCAGACAAGTAATTTCAAAACTCACTTTTTTTTATAAAAAACATGTGAAAGGCAAACCTTTTCGTATAAATTGAAATGGACGCCATTTCTTTTAGAGGGGGGTGGGGGTAGCTCAGAACCTATAAATAGAGTTGCCTTTCATTTTTCACAATGAAAAATCAAATATGCATCTATAACATTTTTTTGAGTAATTGTATTCCCAAATGAGTAAGGATATATTGTGGAAGTTGTAACATCCATGGCAAACACAACATCGTCCCACTCTTAGGCATATCCCACATCGGCCGTGGACAAGAGATATCCTTGGTTCATAAGTAATGTCCTGCCTCTTAACATCACCAACGCGTTTTGGGCTTAGTTGGCTGTGGAGCACATGAAAACTCCACGGTTAAGCGTGCTTAGGTGGAAGTAGTACTAGGATGGGTGACCACCTGGGAAGTCTCTACCTGGGCAACCAAAAACAAAGCCGTGAGTTCTCGGATGGGCAACCCATCGGGGGTAAAGCGGACAATACTGGTGGTACGAGAGGCCGGGGTGTTACAGGTGGTATCAGAGCCACTCTTGTGCCGTTCGGGATGATGGGACACGCCTCATCGAGGACGATGAGTCCAAAGGGGGGTTGTTTGTAACACCCTTGGCAAACACAACATAGTCCCACTCTTAGGCATATCCCACATCGGCCGTGGACAAGAGATATCCTTGGTTCATAAGTAATGTCCTGCCTCTTAGCATCACCAACGCGCTTTGGGCTTAGTTGGCTGTGGAGCACATGAATGCCACGGTTAAGCGCGCTTAGGTGGAAGTAGTACTAGGATGGGTGACCACCTGGGAAGTCTCTACCTGGGCAACCAAAAACAAAGCCGTGAGTTCCCGGATGGGCAACCCATCGGGGGCAAAGCGGACAATATTGGTGGTACGAGAGGCCGGGGTGTTACAGAAGTAAGGTAGACATTTATATAGATAATCTTTACTTAATTTTTATTTGCTTACTTAACTAATTTTTTATAGAAAAGCCTTAACTTTTTGTCAAAATATACATTAAAAATAATGTTGATATTGGACAATAAGTAGCACGTGTGGCAGCCGTGTTTATGTACAATACTTGCGAATTATGGGATGCGATAAAACCCTGCTGGTAAGCTTGCTCGTTGTATATATATTTACTTTTGAATATGGAGAAATTACCATTTTACCTCTCAATTCTAATTGTAAGTATTAGAATGTTCAATTTATTAAGTTCTTAAAATCAACTTTTTTGCAGTTTGGTTTGGAGTTTTCAGTTTTGTTGATATCAAGACCACAAAATCGGCTTTTTAAAAAACATAAAACCAAACTGTTGGTTTTTTGTTGGATTCGGCTATTTTGGTTTTGTGCACACCCCTAATAGGTTGGGTTGGCCCGAAACACTTTTTGCCTTTCAGATTTAATTTAAAGAATAACTAGTGTGTCATGATTACCAAAATCTTTGTATAAATAAGATGATTTAGGAGGCTTTATGCATTAAAAGTACACTTTTGGCGATCTTCAATTCTTGTGATGGGTTTTCTTGTATCTGCTTGACCCGTTATAAACATCACCTGAATTGATTCAGTTGACCCATTCATGAGTAAACGGGCCGAACTTGCTACCTTTTTATTTTAGTGAATGAAGTGTTCAAAGATTCCATCTTTCTTGTTTGATCAGCTTCTTATTTTCCTCTCCTTTCAGATGCTTCCTCAAGGTGATTGGCGCTGTCCAAACTGCTCGTGTAAATATTGTGAAACAGTCACCGAATCTGCTGTTAAAACTGAAAGCACACTTCTTGTGTGTCACATGTGTGAGAAAAAATGTAATACTACACTCTTGAAACTGTCTTCTAGTCAATTTGGGATATGGGTCAAATAATGATTTTTGGTTGGTTGCAGATCATAAATCATGCAGTCTGGATATGGATGACAATATCAATCCCACTGATCCAAATTTGTCCTTTTGTAGCCACAATTGCCTACAGGTACTAAACTTCTTTCTTGTGTTCTGAGTTGGATATATTTTTTTTAAACTATTTTGACCTTTTACAACCTAAATGGGATAAAATTGTAATTGTCTTGAAATTTTGCAGCTATACAACAACTTCCAGAAGCTTGTTGGGGTGAAACATGAACTAGATTCTGGATTCTCGTGGAGTTTTATTCATCGATCAGCAGCAGCAGCAGCAGATACTTGTTCATCCATAGAGATATCTCAGAAGGTGGAATGCAATTCTAAGTTAGCTGTTGCGCTCTTTCAGTCATAGACGAGTGCTTTATGCCTATTGCTGATAGGAGAAGCGGGCTCAACTTAATTCATAATGTTGTTTACAATTGTGGGTAAGTTATATTGCCCGTTTACCTTGTTAGGGAAAAAACATAACCTGATGGTTTTTATTGGTTATTATTGTCAGTAAGATGTACAATTGGACTTTATAAATGTTGTGACAAAAGCTGGAAAATAATTATTTGCATATTCTTTGTGACGCCTAAATTATTAATTTTTTCAATATTTTGTAGGTCAAACTTCAACCGATTAAACTATAGTGGCTTCTTTACAGCTGTTTTGGAGAGAGCTGATGAAATAGTTTGTGCTGCATCCATCAGGTATGAGTGACTAATTCGTTAAATATGAACTTTAAAACCGTGTAATTAATAATCTATATATTTTATTAACGGTAGATTTATTATGTTTAATATGCATTAATAATCTAACTTTGTTGATCAGGATTCATGGGACTCAACTAGCAGAGATGCCATTTATTGGGACCCGCCATGTATACAGACGCCAAGGAATGTGCAGACGGTTGTTATCGGTTATTGAATCAGTAAGGATAATCCTCTGTAGATTCTATATTCATTTCTCTACTTTAATTTGTTAGCTTTTAAAATGTTTGACAAATTGCAAAACCTTTAGCTGATCCCACTGGTTAGCAGGGTATTGGTGGGGCCCGTGCATTTTCCTTAACGGTTTCTCATGGTTACTAATAAGCATTTACTTATGTAATGTTTTTTGTTTCAGGCATTGGCTTCTCTTCATGTTGAGAAATTGATTTTTCCTGCAATTGCTGAACACATGCATACATGGACTGATGTTTTCGGTTTCAAACCCCTTGAAGAATCCCACAAACAAGAACTGAGATCCATTAACATGTTGGTGTTCCCTGGAACCGATATGCTGCAAAAGTCATTAGATAAGACAAATATTCAAATAAAAATATCAGACCCGATTTCTCCTGTTAAAGAATTAAGTGAAAAAACGGGTCCAACAAATTCAGATTCTCATGATTCCACCTGTTCTGTTAAAAATGACACGCCCTTGCCCATTTTAGCCGAAAATGTACAATCTGATTCCATTGAAGCTAAGGACGTTGTACAAGATGTCGGACTGACTATTGACAAAACTGCTGATGCTTTCCATTGAAGCAATAGACGTTGTGCAAGATGTCAAACCGACTACTGACAAAACTGCTGATGTTGATTCCCATTCCAAAGTAGATGGATTTGCTGTGCAGATTTGCAATTCTATTCCACTGCAAGAATCGGATTCTGTAGATGCAAAATCTGAAGCTCCTGTGGAAGAATGTGTTTCCGAGAACCTTGGTTTACTTGCAGAAACGGAATCTGATACCATCATTGATATTATATCATAAGAGTCGCTTATGTTATTTTCTCGGATATTGTTTTTGAACCGCAATGGTGATGCTGGCTGGTAAACCTAAGGAGATATATATATATTGAAGCCGTTGCAGAGCCTTTTTTGTGTGCAGAAGTTGAAATACTGAATTGCTTGATGAGATTTGACTTTGCATTGTTGTATTATATCATATTGATGTTACAATAATCCGTGTATTCTGAACCATGAACCCTAAGTGCGTATAGGTTAAGAAGTTTTGTGAGGATCCCGGTTTTATGAAGAATTGAGGATATAAATTTGTGTTCAGTGTATATTCATGACATTATGTTACAAAGTGCATTGTTCAAACCATCTTTATTTGTAATGTGGCTGGCTATTGCCAACATAAGCATGTGATTCGTGATTTTTCAGTTTCTAAGACACTTAAATTTGTATTGACGTTTTATATATAATTTTTGTATTTAACCACAAATTAAAATAATATATGTTATTAATACTTTCAAATATTATATATTAGATTGAATAATTCTTAAGTAAAATAGAAGATAGTATTAAAATAGTAAAGTTCTTGATAAAGGGAGAGTTTACATGCAAACCTCTAGTCATGTGATGTTATATGGGCGTATAGGGCTGTACATTTCACTTGTATAGGTCATGTATACGATAATGGAACGGCATATGCTCGTATAGAGCAAGCGATGTAAACATAAATATTCCCTAACCGTCTTTATTCCATCACCATCATCCTCCCCATCTAAAAACATAAAGCTTTTAGTCATGCCCTCAAGATTCTCCACGTTCGCTTTCACTTGATCCTTGATAGATTTCTCTCCGTGACCTCACCAGCTGAACCCTGAACCTCTAGACATTCTATCAACCCTTTAAACCCTCCATTTCGGAGACCATATACCGTATGACTAATAGATTTTCGGATCAATTGCATATGTTTATATATGCATGAAAAGGTGACAGGGTGTTCTTAAATTATATATTTAAAATAAACACATATAAACTTCTGACATCATATACAAAATCTTAACAATGAGGACTCTGAAATCTATCATGCAAAAAAAACTCAAATAATACCTAAAGAAACTCGCAACAATCCATCATGATAAACCGGATCCGTGATGTTACTTCAACGTAAGGCTTCCCATCATGAGTGACTGTGGCCAGGGCACGGATTTAGAAATGGTTCAGGCCACATACATACTCTAAAACTTCATTCTGTAACCACTTCATGGTATAAAAATACAAACAAAATTGTGTGATACTAAATATGACCATGTTATTATCGTGTGATCAAAAATATGAGAAGAACCAAACTGCATTATTCTTCTGTTCATGTTGAGTTTCTTAAATCCTGAAGACATTGACATTCTGGAAAAGGGTGCGCATAGATTGAATTCTGTCTTGTTGATTTCTTAATTTTGGGTACAAAAACACCCTTGTGGTCGCTTTCGTCTAGCATTACTTGCATTTCGTTCTTGAAGGCATGCCAGCTGCAAATCAAACAAAACTTTATGCTAATATGTTTGGTAAAAGCATTAATATATATTTAAAAAAGGAACTCACCTCATAGTTGTATTATGCAGCAAAACAACGAGCTTACGCTTATCTGGCATTATGGTCTTTGCATGCCCGTATTTAAATGTGCGGTGACCCAACAGAAAATGTGGGAAATTTCCTCCTTGTGTGGTTACAAACACTTCACTAAACAAACACACAATATAGTCCAAAGCAGCCAACCTTGAAGAATAGCCCTTAACGACCCGTAAATAAGTTAAATTAAGTTCAACACATATGTTTTTATTAGTGAGGTGAGAACCCATTACAAGTAGAACTCATGGGACCCCACAAATACCATACTAACCAATAAGATCAGATAAAACACAACTTGCACTGGCCAGGTGGCCTTCCATGGGCCAATGTTTTCAGAACCAGTCCAGACACGAGACCCGACGTCTTATCGATCTGACGACTAGACCGGTTGGACCGAACGATGTCATATAAAAATAATAATTTAAAGATATGAAATACAAAAACTGCAACTTTATTTAGACATAGATGGGGAAAACAAAATATAAAAAACTGCATATGTTTTGTTACCCTTTTGTAACTAAATAAAAAATACGAGTCCTGTATATATAAGTTTTATTGGTAATATACAAGTAATCAATAATAAATATAAATGTAACAAATATAAACCCAATATTATAGATTACATAATTTATTTACTAATCTACATAAATAGTCCCTTAGGTGTGAAAGGACTGAAATGCCCTTTCATATAACAGAAAAATCTAACGGAGTTGGCCAAAAGAACTCAAATGTTTAAAATTTTGAAACTCAAGCCACGATAAGAGAAAAAATGAGACTCCGTACTCAAATGGTTAAATTGGGTAAACCCCATGAACAAAAACCAAAGTTAACCTATTATAATATTTAAATATTTTAGTTGCATAGCTAATAAAAACAAGTTGATAGGTCAATTGGTTAAAGCCTTTAATACCTTAAATGATGCCAACTCATCTGAAGAAGCAAGCAAGTCTTTGGTGTGTAAAAGGGGGAACATTTTCTTCAAAGGAGCTATATTTTTCTCAGCCTCATTAATTTTACCAGATGCCAGATATATTGGAGTTGTATTTGAAAAACCCATACCCCTTAGCATCATCCCTACCTATGCTACCAAATTTTACCAAAAATAACAAATTTACTGTAACACCCGTAAATTTAAGTTTTTCAAAATATGATATATTAATGTTTATATAATAATAATAATAAAATAATGGAACAAACTTATAAAAGATAAAGCAAAAGCCAAAATCCTTTAGTACTGCTAGTTCTCCAGTAGAAGCTGAAAACTGGATCGCGCACATCGAGAAACTGTTTGAAGTGCTGGGTGTTGAAGATGTGTTTAAGGTTCGATTAGCTACTTACAAGCTCGAAGATGACGCTCACAGATGGTGGAAGACACTGAAAGCTGCCCGTGGTGGAGACAATTATGCTGCTACACTTCCTTGGAATGAATTCCGTACTTTGTTTTACCAACAGTACTTCACTGATGCTGATCGCAGTGAATATTTGAGAGAATATTCTTCAATTATTCAGGCTAATGATGAGCCCATCGTTGAGTTTAAAAATCGTTTCAGTCGATTGGTTAGTTTTCTTGGCCCAACTGTAGGCACGCAAGAACAACAGACCAACCATTTCAAGTGGGCCATTTGTGACCGAGATAGGAAGTTTATCTTGAACCTCCGTTTTAATGACATAAATGAGATAGTCGATGCGGTTAAGAACCTTGATAATGATAAGAAACACCGCCAGAAATCTTTTGATGAAAGTCGTAAGCGGCCTAGAGAAAATAATCAGGGTCAATCGTCTTCTCAAGTTGGAACCGAACAGTCCCTTGTACCCCGAGACCGTAGACAGCGTACTGATAGGAATTTCAACAATCAGCCACGAAATGGGGGAAATCGAAATCAGAATCATAGGCCCGCACAGAATAATATGCAACAACATCATAACCCCACCAGAGCTCAACCACTAAATCAACAAAACCGAAATACTCCTCTGTGTGGCACGTGTGGGAAACGTCACGGAGGTGCTTGTCGTCGAGCTGAAGGTCGTTGTTTTAGATGCGGAGATGCAGGACACATGATCAAAGACTGCCTTCAGCTGGACCCTAGGGCTAATACTAGGGAAGATGCTAGATCTGCTGCAGGAGGACGAGTTTTTACACTTACAGCTAAAGATGCAGCTAATGCCCCAGGTATGGTTTCCGGTAATTTACAAATTGGTGATCGTGATACGTATGTTTTATTTGATACTGGTGCGACACATTCTGTGGTATCACTCTTATTTGCTAAACATTTAATGACTATGCCTACTGCCTTAGAGTACCCTTTAGTGATATCTACTCCTCTGAGAGACACCACTGTTATCTCTCACGTTTATAACGAGTGTCCAATCCGAATCAATTCAGTTATCCGTGCCGCAGACTTGTATCCTATGCATATGAGCGACTTTGACGTTATTCTGGGTATGGACTGGTTATCGCAACATAATGTTACGATCGAATGTCAGACTCGTCGTGTTTTATTTGGAAATCCTCAGTGTCCCGAAATTATCTATCAGGGTACCCAGCCTCGAAAATCTTTAAAAATTATTTCTGCGCTTAAGGCTCATAAGTTTCTATCGCACGGTTGTGCGGGATTTCTTGCTTCGGTTAAAGCTACATCTTCTAACGAACCCAAAATCTCTGATTATCCGACTGTTTGTGATTTTCCGGACGTTTTTCCTAAAGAATTGCCTGGACTTCCACCAGATCGCGAGGTAGAATTTACTATTGATCTTGTCCCTGGTGCCGAGCCGATTTCTAAGGCACCCTATCGTATGGCACCTTTGGAGCTTAAGGAGCTCAAAGAGCAGCTACAAGAATTATTGGAACTGGGTTTTATTAGACCGAGTGTCTCTCCTTGGGGTGCACCGGTCTTATTTGTGAAGAAGAAGGACGGTTCATTAAGACTTTGTATTGACTATCGGGAGTTGAATAAAATCACCATTCGAAATCGTTATCCCTTGCCTCGTATCGATGATCTATTCGACCAGCTTCAAGGCGCCAAATGTTTTTCTAAGATTGATTTGAGATCTGGTTACCATCAGCTTAAGATCAAAGATTCAGATGTTTCTAAGTCAGCCTTTCGTACTCGTTATGGCCATTATGAATTCTTGGTGATGCCGTTTGGGTTAACCAATGCCCCCGCCGTTTTCATGGACTTGATGAACCGAGTTTTTCGAGAATTTCTTGATAAGTTCGTGATAGTCTTCATCGACGATATTCTAATTTATTCTAAAAGTAAAGCGGAACATGAGGATCATCTTCGTATCGTACTCGAGATTTTACGTAAAAAGAAGCTGTATGCAAAATTCTCAAAATGCGAGTTCTGGCTAAGCATGGTAGCATTTTTGGGTCCCGTTGTGTCGGCCGAAGGCATTTCAATGGACCCGGCTAAAATCGAGGCAGTCACTAATTGGCCTAGACCTACCTCAGTCTCAGAAGTCCGTAGTTTTCTCGGCCTTGCCGGTTATTATCGCCGATTTGTTGAAGGTTTTTCCGCCATCGCCCTACCCCTCACGCAACTGTTAAGGAAAGGGGTTAAGTTCTCCTGGAATGATGATCGAGAGAAAAGTTTTGAAGAACTAAAGAAGCGATTGGTTTCTAATCCGATTCTTACACTTCCTTCAGGCTCGGGTGGATACCAAATTTATAGTGATGCTTCTAAGAAAGGTCTCGGCTGCGTTTTAATGCAGCATGGTAAAGTCATTGCATACGCCTCACGACAGTTGAAACCTTACGAGGTTAACTATCCGACGCATGACCTCGAACTCGCTGCAGTTATTTTCGCGTTGAAAATCTGGCGTCATTATCTTTATGGAGAGACTTGCGATATTTTCACTGATCATAAGAGCTTGAAATATATCTTCACTCAGAAGGAACTGGACATGAGACAGAGACGTTGGTTAGAACTTCTAAAAGATTACGACGCTATCATACAGTATCATCCGGGGAAGGCAAACGTTGTAGCCGATGCTCTTAGTCGGAAGAGTTCCGGAACGATAAATTCTTTTCAGCTGCAACCTCATATCCTCAATGATCTGGATAGATTGGGTATTGGTCTCCATTTTGGTGATACCAATGGATATCTAGCCAGATTTCAGATTGAGCCTGATCTAATTTCTCGAATCAAGAGTGCGCAATATGAAGACGGAGAAATTTGGGCAATTATACAGAATTTGGAGGTTGGTAAACAGTCAGAATTCAGAGAAGACGAGCATGGCGTAGGTTGGTGTGGGAAACGGTTATGTGTTCCTAGCGATTCCACCCTACGGGAGTCGTTGTTAGCCGAGGCTCACAGTTCACCGTTCTCAATCCACCCCGGATCCACAAAGATGTATAGAGATCTTCGTCAACATTTTTGGTGGAGCGGTATGAAAGAGGACGTGGCCAGTTATGTCAGCAGATGCCTTACTTGTCAGCAAGTTAAAACTGAGAATCAAAGAGCTGGGGGTTTACTTCAGACACTTGACATTCCGGTATGGAAGTGGGATGATATCTCAATGGATTTTATTACCGGACTACCTAAAACGTTCAAAAGAAATGATGCTATTTGGGTTGTAGTCGATCGATTGTCAAAATCGGCTCACTTTCTTCCGATTCAAAAAGGATTCTCAGTCAGTAAGTTATCCGATATTTTTACTCGAGAGATTGTGAGACTCCATGGCACCCCCGTCTCTATTGTTTGTGATCGAGACCCACATTTCACTTCGCGTTTTTGGAAAGGGTTGCAGGCCGCATGGGGTACTAGATTGAGATTCAGTACCGCGTTTCATCCTCAGACTGACGGTCAATCAGAACGTACCATTCAGACACTCGAAGATATGCTTCGAGCATGTGCTTTAGAGTGGAGTGGAAACTGGGACGAGTATTTAAGTCTGGTTGAGTTTGCCTGCAATAATAGTTGGCAAGCTAGCATCGGTATGGCGCCATTCGAGCTTTTATATGGTCGTAAGTGTAGAGCCCCTAATTGTTGGGATGAGGTTGGTGAGAAAATTATTGAAGGGCCCGAGTTGGTACAGATTACAAATGAGAAGGTTACCATTGCTCGTGAGAAGCTAAAAGAGGCTCAGAGTCGACAAAAGAGCTATGCAGACCGACATCGTCGAGCTTTGGAATTTAATGTCGGTGATCGGGTATTCTTGCGAGTTTCACCTTGTAGAGGCGTTCAACGTTTTGGAATCAAGGGAAAACTTAGCCCAAGATTCATCGGACCGTTTGAAATTCTTGAAAGAGTTGGCGAAGTCTCTTATCGTTTGGCTTTACCACCTCAGTTATCTCATGTGCATAGGGTCTTTCACGTATCTCTTCTTAGGGGGTATAATTATCACCCGTTACATGTTGTTACCTATCCGCTCCATCAGATTCGCGAGGATTTATCTGTTGAAGAAGAACCTGAAGCTATTCTTGATCGTCAGGAACGCATTATGCGAAAGAAAACTATTCCATTCGTTAAGATTCTTTGGAAGAACCATTCTGAACGAGAAGCTACATGGGAAATGGAGGATACAATTCGTTCCCAATATCCGTATTTATTTCCGTTTTAGCACTTGGTGATTTCAGTTTGGATGGTTTTGATTTCATATGAATTCTGTTTTATTTGTCCTAATATTTGTTTCCAAGACTTTGCAATTGTCATGTCTGAATTTATGAAAGTTTGAAGTTGTGTTTTGTATAGGTTATGTCAAACTTCGTTGGTAATTAGAAATTTCGAGGATGAAATTTTTTTTTAGGGTGGAAGAGTTGTAACACCCGTAAATTTAAGTTTTTCAAAATATGATATATTAATGTTTATATAATAATAATAATAAAATAATGGAACAAACTTATAAAAGATAAAGCAGGAGGTTTAAAATCAATTTAATATATTATCTCATATGTTCATTTGAATTTCCAAAATCTCAGCTAGTCATCTTCGCAATTCACTCAACTTTGCCAATTATTTTGGAAAAAAACTCCGAAGCCTCTGGACCACTCATTATAAAATCCAAATTCCTTGAACCCTAGGAGAACTCCTCACAACCATATTATCTGCTCACTCTCCTCGCCTATATCTCCGTGTGATCCGGCACTGCTCCTGCTACAAGTGGCCGCCGGCGACTCCATTGCCGACGAACCGTTACGAACCGACAACTTAGCAATCTAGTTTCTTCCTGTTCACGACACTAGGTAAATAAACAAACCATATTCTAAGTCAATTGGTTCATACATCTTAGTTTTAATGTAAATTCTTGCTATACTCAGTTTCAAACTCGGACGACGTACGCCACCACCGCCGCGCATAGTAACTGTTACCGCTGTTTCTGTTTCACCTCTCCGATTCGTTCCTGCTCGTCCATTGAGGTAAGGATCTTCATTCCGCGTTTACAACTCTTGAATATTTAGCTTCGGTACGACTGATTGGTTCCGGCGACTGAGACGAAATCTGAAAACTTAACTTCGAAGAAAACTTATAAAAGCTTGTGTGTTCTTTTGCTCTTGATGCATGATCCACACGTCATTAAATGACAAAGAGTCATGCAAGATATTATTATTATTATTATTATTATTATTATTATTATTATATCTTTGACAGTTTGGCCCATCAAACAATTGAATTTAAGGACTTTGAATTGGTATTTATTTCTTTCATTGAAGTATACTAAATTATATATAAGTGAACTCAATAATTAATAACCCTGAATAAGATTTGTTTATGGTAAAGACTCATGCTTCCGATTGTAAATTCGTTGAGGATAATTAATAACCTTTCCTTCCAGATTATTAAAATAGGTGTACCATATTAAACGCCATGAGTCATTCGTTGCCGGAACAATCACTAAACTTTAAACTGCGTAACACAATTTAAGTAACTTAATTCGGTGTATAATCAAAATGTAGGCTCTCAACTTGTTGAAGTTATCTTAATCATCTTTGCTTTCCTAGGCTAAGGTACGGTTTCTGGTTTCTGTCAATCATAGTATAAATTATATTCCGTTACTTCATTACGGATTCTGTTTCTTGTTACTTCGTAGTACGGATTCTGTTTTTGTTTCCTTTTAGTATTATTTCTATTCCGTTACTTTGTAGTACGGATTTCGCTACGCGTCGGTTATATTTTGAGTTCAGTTATTTTATATAATATATTTTAGTTATACGACTTTAGTTCAGTACTCTGTTACCCGAGCATTTCTGACTTGTCGTTGGGGCGTCAACGACATGGCACTTATCGTGACAGTGCGTAATCAAAGTTCACGGCGTCTCTGAAAGTACTCATGTAGTACCTTGGCCACTTAGAGGCGTATAGATCGATCTTAACTCCGACTCCTGACTCCTGACTCCTGACATGGCACTTATCATGACAGTGCGTAATAAAAGTTCATGGCGTCTCTAGCTTGTGCTCGTGTAGCACTTTGGCCCCTAGAGGCGGATAGATCGATCTTAGCTCTGACTCCTGACTCCTGACTCCTGACTTCTGTTTGAGATGGAACAATGTGTGCACGCCACCCACACCGTCTCTTTGGTGCATGGACTAGCTAGCTGTGTACCCCTCTGTTTAGGCTCTGGGTGCTTCCGTATTACACGACCTATTTATTTTAACATCATCGTCGTGTATATTAGTAATTATATTTTGTTTCGCTATATTTCTGGTCCGTTTTGATATGTGTATATGCATTTGGTTAAATTTGAGTATATTCAGATTACGTCCCGATCGTGTATCGGATTATGTTTCGCATCTAATTATAGTTCGGTCTAAAATGTGGTTTTATATCCGCAATAGTTTCAGTTTTATTTCAGTATGTGTTTTGTCTTATGTGTGCCTTTACCTATACTATTGTTCTTTCCGTTACTGGGCAATTTTTGGCTCAGCCGTATTTTCTTGTTTGTGTCTGTCTTATTTGCTATCAGGTAATTCGGGAAATCGGGGAGATCAGTGATGAGAGTAAAATGAAGCTCAAGAATAAGGACTTGATTTAATTTTCTTTAAGCATTAAATAAACTGGACTTAGAATTTCTTTCAGTGTTTTTAACACTTTTGGTTGCTGTGGGATTCTTTTCATTTCTTTTAAATGGTTTTTGTTTGGTCTATGATATCTGTAATAGTAACACGTCAGCCTGCTCCCGGTTGGGGTGTTACATTTACTTTCATATAGCCACATAATATGATTATGATATAAAAATTAATAGCTTTAAAACTAACCTCCAAAGGGGTCATGGGGCACTTACCCATGATTCGATTACGAACCGGATCTATGATATAATCTTTACGTTTAAACTAATCACCCCACCCCTTCTCGCGTATTTGCTCCATTTCAAGTTGTTCATATTTTCCTCCATCATACACACAACATGAAAATGCAACCATGTCCTATATGAAATCAAACGTATTGGAAAACTTAAAAACCGAGTATCTAATCTAACTTAATACATGAGCATATAAAAACACAACGATAAAAGAATAACAAAAATGTATCATGCCTCTTCAAATCGAAGGTGGACGGAAACATATTTACCACCTGAACCTGAACTATCACGGGTCATTCTTTGTACTAGAGATTTACCAAGCCTTGTAATGGGGATAGAGAATCTTAACGCATGATAATTTGTTAAACATCTAAGATATTGGATATGAGGAGGGAGACTTGTAGCCAGTCTATTTGCAAATGGAGCAATCCGAATGATCCTGCATTTTATTTGTTTATAAACCACAAAAATGATAAGTCCTTTTAAGAGGATTTAAACAAGTGTCCAATTTCAGTTCCAGGTATTCATGTTTTTGCCAGAAAAAGGAACACTAAGTTGTTACATTTCTAACAGAAACCCTCAAATTTATGTGAAAACACTGACATGGCTGCTAATGTGTCCATTACTTTTACCTATGTTGACTTTTTTCTGATGTGCCATTTGGAAACTGTAATGGTTGACAAGGTTAGAGGATAATCAGAACTTTTGAAAGTTCTGAGGGTTTCTTGTAGGGGTGTAAACGAGCAGAGCCCGAGCTCGTCTACACTCGAGCTTGGCTCATTTAGGCTCGAGCTCGGCTCGTGAGTAGTTTACAAGCTCGCACTCGGCTCACTAATTGTTTATTAATTAACTTACACACATTTATAAATATTTTTCTATATATTTTTTAGTTGTAATTTTTGCACATAACTTACTATATTTATATAGTTATTTTTAGCATAATTTTATAAGAAGTAATAATAACTATTATTAAATTATATATTTAACATATTAAATAAAAAGTACACAAGTAACATATTTAGGCTCGTAAGCCAGCTTGAGCTTGATAAGTGAAGCTCGGGCTCGGCTCGCTACAAGCGATATTTCTAAAGCTCGAGCACGACTCGTTTATTATTTATTAATTAATTTATATACATTTATAATTGTTTTTATATATATTTTAATCAATATATTATATATAACATAATATAAATTATATAGTTACTTTTAGCATAAATTTATATAAAGTATATTATTATAAGATTATGGTTCTAAATAATAGGCTCGTTTATACTCACAAGCCAGCACGGACCCGATAAGTGAAGCTCGGGCTGGGGCTCCTTAATTAAACAAGCTTACTTTCAGCCTCGAATTAATTTAAGCTCGGCTCGGTTGAGCTTTTAACGAGCCGGTCACAAATTGCTCAGGAGCAGCTTGGCTCATTTACACCTCTGGTTTCTTGTGGGGCAAAAAAAGGTTGTTTAACATAAATACTCAAAACACTCAATATTTAAAAGACCAACCTTTCTCTTTTTAGGGCAGGATCAACTTGTTCCAGATAGTAACTTGCATAAGCCCAAGCCGGAACTCTAATGGTTGGTATATTACTTATATTGAAATCATAACGTTCCATTAATTCCTTTGGAAGCTCCCGAACGACATCAACGTATTTTTTAAGGGTGGATATGAAATGTTCTTCATCATATATGTCCCCAAACTCACTGTGAAAATGTCACATTTCAAGGGGCGATTTAACAAAAAAGGATAATATGAAACTGTTGAAAGATAATTTATTAATTAACTTGCCTTGAATCCCTCCAAACGTTATGGAAATTAAGACGAGGAATGAGTAGTGTTGCGTTTAAAAGACCTGCCACAGCCACCGCATTACATATCTGTCATTTAAAGGTTTACTGTTACCTAACACATCTAGAGAATAATATTAAGTATTCATTATTACAAATTGGCATCAATATATATCCAATTTGTGTGCTACAAGCCAAGAAAATAAAGCCTTTATCTAATCTAAAAATTATAGAGCTAAAAACACGTATAATGGTTACAGGTATGCGGCCTACCGATCCACGTTGCTGATTTAGACCACCATTTGCCTCGATAATCAAGTACTTATCAGCTAAGTCTGTCTCTGTGACAAAAGTTTCGTTGATTTATAGCTACATATAAAGAAAATGTTATTATTCAATAAGTTCTTCACAAGTATTAGTACCACGAGACTGTCGAGTAGTTGGCGTCACGCAAGGCTTGTTCTCTTTTAACTTCATTTTATATCTCCATACATTAGACAACTAAAGCAAAAAAGATACAACTTTCCATCAGATTCAAGCAGATAAAGCAGTTATCATATATACTCCACATTTTGGTCAAAGTAATCATATATTCATAGTCAATAACTAGCAAAGGATTATCAGTAGGAAAAGGTGATTACTGAGACAGGTTTAGCAACTTGTTATCTGATTATCTTATTCCCATTTTTCAAGTAGCAAAATCCCATTAAAAAAACAAATGCCTTGAAACTAACTCTGATACATATAGACGGGAAACAGGACAGGAATACTATTATTGCAGCATAAATGATGAGTGTGGATCAAATCAAGTACAAACTCGAGCTTTCAAGAGAATTCTAAATAGCACCAGCAAACCTAGTATTCATACATATACCAAATCCACGTATGCCAAACATATTCCAGTGCAAAAGACAATTGCCAGTTTGTCTCAACTAAACAGCACTAAGCCACTAACATACCATACATACATTTTTGCCAAATCATATGGGCCTGTGACCCTATAACACAACATATATTATAGTAGTTCAGTACTTCTGTGCTAAATAAACGCCACTGACATACTATCCATACACCACCAGCAAGTCATATGGAGCATATGACATCTTCACCAAATCACACGGGCCGTATATGCGCCCATAATACATGTCGAAAGCGTTCTTACGGGCCAAATACGGTGTTATAAAAGCTGTTTATACAGACTCGTATAACTTACCAGTGGTATGTTGTGTCAATAGTCATTCAGGCTGTATGATGTAAAAGTGTGCTTAGGTTAGTGGTTTATAAAATTCATACTGCGAGTCTGCGACTGATATGATATATGTACACTATAGCATAGTATTGACTGCACCAGTGAATGCATTTTAATATCTAATCATAAGTGTTTTAAAGCCTGCTTTATATTACACTGCAACATTTAGAGCTATGTGACTGTCTTACTGCACTAATGTAAATTAGGTATAAACAGATTCAATAACAATAACAACAATTAAACCTGAATTTCTGACGAATTGTCAGACCGAATATCAGTGAGAAGATTCTGGAACACCTCATGGCTCCGGTAAACCGATCCAGGCAAATAATAATAATAATTAGAGTACATCAGCTCGAACAACGGACTCACGAACGTGATCGTACCGGACACGAACAGTAAAAGCAGTAGAAGCAAGTACCGACATATCCGTCGCCGGAAAAACTTTCCGGTCAGAAGGCTTTCACGCCGGCGGTTAAGTTTCCGGCGAGAGGTTTTAGTTTGAGAGCTGGTACTGCTGCTACTGCTGGTATTGCTGTTATAGTATTTGAAAGTGGTATCCATTGCATTGTACTTGTACTTGTGTGAATCACTGAATGCGTGATTCAGTTTGTAGATCTTTTGTTTGTTTCCCCTTTTTATGGACGTAGCTCGTGTGAATTTAATTGTGTCACAAAATTTCATACTTATTATTATTTTAATGAGACTCCCTTGTTTTTAAGCTAAGTTGTTCATTTTCTATAAAGTTTTCTTGTAAAATAAAAGATTCTATAAGTTTTTGTTCTGTATCGCATAATAGATCTTTTTAGGGATATGGAGTGTACACGTAATAAGTTTGATGTGTATGTATAGCTAGGATTAAGAGAGATTGGAGATCAAGAGGTCCGTCATCGACATGGTACAACGGAGGGAGGGATGACTACGAGCTCTAATGAGCTTAATATGTGTAGGTTGAGAATGGTATCAAATGGTCACTCTAAATTGATACCTCATGGGAAGTAGATATATTGTATACCTATAAAAGTCAAGTCGTTAAGGATAATGTGATTTTCGTTACATTGTGTTCTAATTTATACTATATATTGGCTTTAAATATATTTTTTTCCTTGTTGTTGCTCGGTTGAATGTTTTTGCAATCTATTATAGGTTATAGGTTATATGACTTGCATTGATATGCCACTACCTCAATTGGTTCACATGATATGTGGTCTAAATGACCTCCATTTAGTATATACTACAGTTGTTCAGTTTAAAATCTTTAGAATTAGTGTTATAAAACTTAAGTATAAGTTGATGATGCCGATGTTGAAAATTGTTGTTGAGAGCTAGTATGGAAAAGTAAAGTTAATAGTGATTAGTGTGGGTGCTAATAAGATACCACTGAGATTGAGTTAATCATGAAAAGTGAGTAGTGTTGATGAAAGGATGCTACCAAAGTTAACGAAATGCTAAGACTGATAAAGGATAAATTGCTAGTGATTGCATGTCGTATCGTCATTAGCATTAATGGGCTAACGTTGAAGGGTTATTACTACAAAAAACGATAAATTGTTTTTACGTAGAAGAAGTTTATACATTATTCCTTGATCTTTACATGTGTGCCACGTAGTGTACCATGACTCATCAGTCATCATAGCACCCTGGGAACACATTCCTTCTCTTTAAATGTGTGACAGACAATCTGATTAGTAGACAGGTGCAACATGTAAAATAATAAAAATACATTTATGTGTGAGCTAATGAGTTATGATTGTCTGCTATAGACAATACATACAAATAAAAATAATAATACCCCGTAATCCTTTACATGTGTGCACATGGAAAGTCAACTCCTAGTAGTAGCCTGCCTTTTTGCTACTAATTTCATAGAATACGCATCGGTGACAATGTCTCGAACCCGTTGTTGCAATTCAGGTCTAGGACCCGTTTTTGTTACTGATCTTTGTCTTGCAATTCAGGTCTCGGACCCGTTGTTGCAACCTTGCAATCTCTGCGATATCACGTGGGTCCCTCCTTCATTCTCATTGTCTTGGTCGGCATCTCTACGGGTATACCTCCAACTAGCAATCAAGTTGGACCGAGAATTCTCAAGCAAGATCAAAGCAAATCAAAATTGTTAAGACTATAAATAAATTAACCATTGTTCGTAAAAAAAATAAACTCAAAATGTAAAACATCTAGATCCAAAAAATATAGCAAACAAACTAAAAGGATAAATTAAATAACTAGATACTCATCACACAAGTCCCAAACGGATATGGGGTTGTTTCATGGACCCAAACCATGATCTAGCTCATCAATCAAATTCATAAAAAATAAAAAAACAATTTTGCTCACTTAAACTATTAAAAATTAATGTAAAAGGGCAATATGTTCTCCTCAAATGTGTTACAATATAACATGATATATTTAATAAAAATAAAATGCATTATTTGAATTCAAATCGAATCGAAAATCATAAACTTAAACTTGTATTTGATTTAAAATTCAATTACTTACATCAAATCGAATTAGAATATTTGAAATATGAATTAGAACCTTATAATTTGAATTCGATTTGAACCAAATTTAGATTCTTTTTGGAGTCTGATTTGAATACTAATCACACCTACAACAAACTTACGTCATTTTGAAACATAACATGTTTTTTAAAATATTAAATTTTTTTTCAGGTTGTACGTCGGTAATTACCGACAGAACCGTACCGTCTGTACTTGAACATTGGTGATGCTCATTGGTTTAGTAGTGTCTATCTATCAAGTTGGAATTTGAGTTCGAACTCGGTTCTTTAAAAGTCAAGCTAAACTCGTGACCCATCTAGCTAAGAAGTTAACATAGAAAATCAATCAGTATAGTACAAACTTTGAAGCCTATCAGAAAAGCAATAGCACCTAACGAGAGATTTAAAAATATCCCCAACATTTGAAAACCTAAATCCAAATGCATGATAGATAATACACATGTAATTACATATTTGCATTACACGAATAAGAAGAACAAATAAATCAATCACCTAAATCAAAATCCATAAACTCACATGTAATAATAATTATATAAATTCTAATTATACTTCTACTTTTAGAATTAGGTGTGTTTGCGGATGTGGCTCAAGTGGCTCTATTTGTAGGTTTGTCTAAAGCCTTTTATACAGGTGGACTATTAATTTATAGTATTATTTTTAACATAAATTTCTTTTATTTCTCATAACTTGAACTGAAGAGTCGAAGACCTTTGGGTGTTTAAAAGACTTTGTCTTTAAAACTAGGTCATCAATCCCAAGACTATTATGAAACCGAGCGAAATTATCTTCACACTCAAACTCGGCTTGATCTTTATAATTTATATGAGTCATTTTAGCTTGGCTTGGTGTTTTTTAAGCTAACTTTAAGCCGTTAGTTATTTCAAATTTTAAAAAATTCAGAATCTCTATTATTGATGTTAGGTGTATTAATGTTCTTTAAATTAATACACGTGAGTTTTTTTAAGTGTTTTAACAGCTTTTATCATTCATATTCGGTTGCCTGTTTCGTTATGCATAGCTAGAAGAAGTGAAGAACCACTACACTATTTGGGATTTATATACCTTTATTTGTTAACGTATTTTTTTAAATTTTTATCATTTGTAAGAATTACACTTGAGGACCTTCTAAACTCTATCAACACAATATATTTAAAAGCTTTTACTTTTGTCAATAGACCAAGATTTTTATACCTAAAATTAAAATTACTGAGCCTGGTGTAGTGGTGTTATTATTGTGATTTCAATAAATAAGTTTTATACATAACTGTGAAAATTAAACAAATATAATTTTTTGGCCACTCATAATTTGACTCATAGGTGAAAGAACAGACCTAACGTCACTTTCTGTTTTCAATATAGCTTGTGTCCAAAAGATCTTTAGACGGTCTTTTAAATAATTTTTTATTAACAAATACAATATAATAATTAAAGCATCACTGTCCATGTCTTCTTTTTATCGAATTATTATCTTAAAAAATAAAAGTTAATGTAACAAACTAAAAGTTACAATAAATGAACATGGCAAGTGGTTTCTTTGCTATGGACCACTAACCCCAACACTAATCTAGAAATAAAACATCCATAATGCTTTTACATGATTGGTGTATATTTATTTTATTAAAATTAATAATAATTTCTATGAATACAAACTACATAATTTATTAGAAAAATGTTTTTTTATTTAATATGAGGACAATGATCAAGAAATTTAAATTTTGAGGTTGTAATCACTAATCAGGCTTGCTAGTGTTTGTTCCCTGAGTTTAGTTGAATAAACAAAAATAAATTTAATAAATAAATAAAAATTGTGTTTGTGTCATTCATAAGAAGATAAGAAACTTGGTTAGTGTTAAACAACACATAAACAAATAATAAAATATGAATAGAAGTAACTCGAATATTGAACAAATAAATATAAATATACACACATACAAAAGTATAAACAGAAATAATATGGTGTAGGGCCGTTCCCAAAATCCTCTAAAAATTCTAGGGGTCGGGGCAATCAACAAAATATTGGCTTCTAAAATTAAAAAAGAAAAAAAAAATTCATCACTCCTACCATTTGTACAACTGCACCAAAACCATTGGTTTCAAAGACAACACTTTTTCTATTTCACCAAAGTGTCATTTTTAAAATTTTTGTTTTAAAATAAATTTAAACATATATATATATATATAACCCTTTTTGCGATTATAACGAGCCTATGAGAAAAGGGGGACTTGGGCGGCTGCCCACCTTCCCTACCATCCTCTGGGCCGGCCCTAATATGACGCAAACCTAACGTTGTGAAACATACAATAACCTTAAATTAATTATTCAACATTTTTATTCTAAACATGCTTAATAAAACACTGACATTTTCGATTCAGGGAGATGCAGAATTAGTACTGCAAGATCATTACGTGTAGAAGGTCTTTTGTTTTTCTTCACATATGTTATTTTGGCACAAATATTTTTTGTTCTTAGTTAGAAGCAGTTGGAGAATGTTCAATTGTCCGAAAAGAGTTTCTAAACTCAGTATATTTATGGCTTCCTTCCTCTACTAGTTCTGGAGTGTAAAGTAATGCCTCGTTGCCTTCTTCTCATTCACAATTCCCTTTATATAGTTACAATGATATATCCTATAGTTGAGATATTATCTCAACAATAAATGCCAAATATATGGAGATCACATAACTAAATACAAGATAAATACGGTTCCTATTATACCCCCGCAGTCAAAGCGGGAGGTGAACGGATGCTGAGACTGGATCGAAAATCTTCAAATAGTGCTCGAGGTAGGCCCTTGGTGAAGATGTCCGCGACCTGATGACGCGTGGGCATATGGAGCACACGAACTTGACCCCTCTGAACTTGTTCACGTACAAAGTGAATATCCAACTCATTATGTTTCGTGCGCTGGTGTTGAACCGGGTTATTGGAGAGATAAATGGCACTGACATTATCGCAGTATACCAGGGTGGCACGAGACAAGGGACGGCGAAGCTCGAGCAGAAGATTACGTAACCAACATATTTCGGCGACAACATTTGCAACCCCGCGGTATTCAGCTTCGGCACTCGAACGAGAGATAGTGGGTTGGCGTTTTGAAGACCATGTGTAACATCCCGAAATTTCCAAAATGATATTAATTATATTACTTAATAATAGAGGGAAAGTTTACTCGGATTATCGGGAGATAAATAAATAGAGTAGGAGTTTGTATGGGTCGGGCTAGTGTTGGGTAATGGATATGGGTTATGGACTTGGGTTATGAAAGAAGTAAGGAGAGTCCATGGGCTTAAGCCCATGATCCCTAATATAAATACCCTTAACCATCATTTCTCACATATTCCATACACACACCCAAAACACACACGACCCGAACCAAGATCCGAAGGCGAAAACCCGAGCTTGTCGGTGCTGGAACGTCGTGACGGACCAAAACAGCATCAAGGCTTAACCGTGTTCGTAGTTCGACTCGTTCAAGGTACGTTTATAGTTAGAAATCGTTCGTATAGGTTCGGTTCGATTTGAGAAATGGTAGATCTGAGTTTGTATGGTAAAAACGAATCCAACAAAGCTAATCTTACTGAAAATGGTTATGATTTGATGGGTTAATCGATTGATAAAAAGAACCCGTACCTTTATGTCTAAATCGCACCCTTTAAACATCGATGTTAGGTCGATTTGATGGTTGGGGTTTGTAGGCGCTGGTCAGACGATTCCGTGGGTACCTAAATCGAGTTATTTGGTTAAGAAACGAAGGAGATTAAGGGATTTAAGAACGAACAGTAGCTGCAGACGACAACTTCGCCTGCAAGCTAAGTTCGCCTGATGAACTTCACCTGCAAGCTATGTTCGCCTGATGACAACTTCGCCTAAAGCCAAGTTCGCCTGACGACAACTTCGCCTAAAGCCAAGTTCGCCTGATGACAACTTCGCCTAAAGCTAAGTTCGCCTAAGGTTTAACTTCGCCTAAAGCTAAGTTCGCCTAAGGTTTAACTTCGCCTAAAGCCAAGTTCGATTAGGAAATAAATTAAAAACCTAATGAAAAATGTGTTAAGACAGTTAATGGAAATAAAATTTTTCTAAGCTGACCTGGCAGCTCGACCCCAGCCAGGGGCTCTGCCCCTTGGACCCTGCTAGAGGCTGCAGCCCCTAGACCCTGCTGCCAGGGGCGCTGCCCCCGGACCCCCGTTCGTTGTGGGTCAAATAAAGATAGAAATACATTATGAGAAGTGATAGTTAATTGATACGTATACTTGTTATACAGTCAGCCGTGCACAACTGAAGAAAGGGATTACGATTAACGGTGAACGTAACCGTGTTCAGGTGAGTTTCTAGCCCCATTCCTTGTTATGTTTTCGTGGCTGTGTGCATACTCGATGTGTTGTTAATACATTTATCCTAAGTGATAAGTGTATGCCATATGTGATATATGTGATGGATATGAATGATTACTTGTCGGTACGCGAACGATCTTCGGATATTGCGCGTACTGTCAGGTTAAAAATAAAGATACGAATATTATATATCGAAAATGTATGAACATTACAAATGAATACTTGTCGGGGCGTGAACGATCTTCGGATATTGCACGTATCGACAAGGGGTATGGTTATTAAATGAATGATGTAAAGAACGCCTAGAGTGTTCTTATGCTATAATGTAATTATTGTATATGTGAAGTATGTGTATATAGGTACACGAATGGTATGTGAGTCCTACGTTCGACATAGTAAGTTAGGGTGGCGAATCCCTCTAACTCCTGTTGGACATAGACTTGGCAGGTGATGGCGTAGTTAAGGACTGCGAGCCTTATACGTGATGTAGATAATAGATGTAAGCATAGGAAAGGACTGTGAACCTTATACGTGCTGATTTTGTAGCATAGGGGAGGACTGCGAACCTCGTACGTGCTATGAATTAGGTTGCAACATAGGGAAGGACTACGAACCTTGTACGTGTTGTGGATGTATGTCAGCATAGGAAAGGATTGTGAACCTTATACGTGCTGATTTTGTAGCATAGGGGAGGACTGCGAACCTCGTACGTGCTATGAATTAGGTTGCAACATAGGGAAGGACTGTGAACCTTGTACGTGTTGTGGATGTATTATGGTATAGGGAAGGACCGCGAACCTTGTACGTACCATAAATGGTGAACATAGGTAAGGACTGCGAACCTTGTACGTGTTCACAACCTTGAGTACGGGTATAGACGGCGGACTATGAACGTACTCTCGGTAGACTGAGGTTAGTGATTGTAGATATGTGTGTATGTATGGTAGCAAGTATGTACGTAGAACAGAAGGGTAACTAATGATGTATGGATATGTATATACGGATAAGTATGTATGTGTATGTATTGTATGGCGTTCGATTAACTAGAACTCACTCAGCGTAGCTGACTTTTAGTATGCACGCAGGTGAGCTGATTACAGAGCTAGCATGAGGATGACGCATGGCATGGATTGAACGGCTGTCATCTGAAGAATGAAGTAAAGATGTTTTAAATATAAAGTTTTGTGTTATAGTATCAAAGAAAAGATTTAATGTTTTGTAACAAATGATTGATATTTTATATTCCGCGAAAAGTTTTAATAAACTCTAATTTGAAGAACTGTGTTTATGAGTAAATCCGACGCTAAATTAGGGTCACCGGGTTCGGGGCCTTACACCATGAAATTAGATTGTTACCCAAGTACACACAATAGCCCGAGGTAGAGCAGCGGGTATCCGGACATCCCGCCCAATCAGCATCGGTATAAGCTATTAGTGAGAGGTTCGGTGGACATCCGAGAGTGAGACCGAGATCGGACGTGCCCTGAATATACCGTATTATTCTCTTCAGAGCCTCCCAATGTGCCGTGTAGGGAGCATGCATGTGCATGCAAATTTGTTGAACCGCATAAGTTATATCGGGTCGCGTAAAAGTAAGATATTGTAACGCCCCGGCGAGGCTTTTATATAGAGTCGGGTTGTCAAAAACGTCACCAGATGTTGCTCCAAGTTTCGGGTTCGTGTCTACGGGGGTAGATACGGGCTTGCACGTGTGCATGCCAGCACGTTTAATTATATCTTTCGCGTAAGCCTGTTGTGTAAAAAACATGGTGTCGCCTTGTCGTGAAACCGAAATACCCAAGAAGTAGCTTAATGGGCCTAGATCTTTCATGGAAAACTCTTTAGAAAGCCCCCCCCCCCCCCCAGTAAGTGGTGTCTAAGAGTGTCAGTTGAGGTTACCAAAAGAATGTCGTCGACATATAAAAGTAGGTAGGCCGTTTCTTTACCATTGTGAAGTGTAAAGAGGGAAGAATCACACTTTCTTTCAGAGAAGCCCAAAGTAAGAACATAGTCAGTTGTGACATTCGTCAATTTCGGGTCACTTTTGTTATGTAAACCCGACCCGTTTGTAACCCGAACATTTCAAATATATAAAATATTGGATCTTGTCATTTAAAATATATAAAATATGGTTTTTTTTATATTATGCATTGTTTGACCATTTAAACATACCCATTTTTATGCAAACCATAAAAGAATCTTTATACCCAACCCTTCACTCCTTCCCTATATATACACACCCATCTTCTTCATTTTACTCTTGCTACATCTCCAAAAAAACTCTCTCAAACTCCATAGATTCAAGGTTGTTATTTCTTATGTATTTTTTTGAAGTTTTGACTTCTCAAGTCAAACTAACTATAGTCTTTCATTCTAACTTGTTCATCTAACATTACTAACTCTTGAATATGGTGGTACAACATATATATAATACACACCCATTATTTCCTTTATTTGTTACGACACCGACTTTGGTTGGTTAAGTTTCGAATGTCATAAGGCAAGGCTTCTTGGAGGACTTCGTGTTCTTGATATATATTTACACACACATAACTTATTATACATATCACTTATAACTAACTTCTAACCCTTTAGTTTGTTCACCTTATTTACAAGTTCCATGGTGTGGGTTTGTATAAGACTAACCTCGGTTTAACCGAAACTAGTCCAAACCGAAAACCGAACTTTTGTTTACTAGTTTTGCTAAAATAGTTGTTTAAACATGTTTATTGCTAGATTTGAGTTTCAAAAATCATTTTTACAAGTTCTTTGATATTAAGCATATGGAATCCATCTATGAACTCGTTGGGAGATGGAAACCGAACTAAACCGAAACTTTTGCTTAAAAGACTTGTAGTTAACTTTTTTTTTTTTGTAAAATTTAAGTTTTCTTCATTTATAAACCAATATACAAGTTCTATGATATTTGGGCATGTAGAAACCATCTATGAACTATTTGTGAGATGGAGACCAAACCAAACCGAACTATACCGACTTTTACTCGCTTAAGACACACAAGTGTGTTTTTAGCTATCAAGACTTGTATATTTCTTTAAAAAATAGTTTACAAACTGATTTTAATTATTTTCTTAAGTACTTGGAATAGTTGGATCCAACTTGATCTCATAACATAGTTTTGACCGACAAAACCGAACACTCGCTTAACGTGCGTTGTTAGTTATAAACAATAGATCTACGTACTTGGTTAAGTGTTAGTATGTTTCAATGAGTTATCTCATAACAATTAATATTTTGGAAAGTTGACTTTGGGTTCGACCATTTGTCAAGACCCGAACCGATAACCCGAACACTCGTTTAAAAACCCGTTTTAGTATCTTTAGCCTAATGGAACTTGCATTTTAGCATTTTCCCCACCTTATTACTTAACATTGGTTAAGTAAATATTAAGGTTAGATACTTTAACCCGGTTTTGAGCAAACATACATTTTTTAAAAGGGTTATTATTATAAATTCTTAAATAGTTACATTTTAAACCTTGAACTTTAATTGATTAGTTTTTGCAACAATTATTTTATTTAAAGATCTTCAAAACAACCTTTCTAAATCCAAGACTTTCTTTTATTTAGGCTTCATACGTTAAACTCGTCGTTCCGGCAAATCTCCAAATAATCAATCTTTCAAGTTTATTACTTGAACGTGAGTAACTTCATACCCCGTTTTCTATCTTTTATTTTGGGGGTGACATTTCAACTTATCTAAACTAAATGTTTTATACTTGGGGTCTTAAACCACAAACGTTGTTGTATACCTTACTTGAATAATTGCTCGATTTGGTGTTCTATGCTTATTTGACTATGTGTTTATCGCTTTTGGATGGTGGAACTATAAATCCTAGACCATTTGGCAACCCCTCATGTCAAGGTGTCGTTAACGTAATGCAATTAACGATAACTATAAAATCCTAAACTATTTGGCAACCCCTTATAGTTGGGTGTCGCTAACTTGTTAGCGATAACTATTTATCCAAGTTTATAGCTATTATTTATGGTTTTGTATACTAGTTTTGTGGCTTTTCATACTATATATCTATTGTTCAAACTTATGAATTGCTCACCAACCTTTGTGTTGATAAACTTTATTTTATGAAATGTTACAGGTTTGCATCTAGGTTGATTATGGAGTTCGGTGAAGAAAACGTCACAAATACCTTTTGATATTGTTCATAGTGATCTATGGACATCACCCATTTTAAGCTCGGTCGGACACCGTTATTACATACTGTTCTTAGATGACTATACTAATTTCTTGTGGACATACCCTATAGCAAACAAATCTCAAGTTTTCACCACCTTTACTCAGCTTTACAAACAAATCGAAACCCAATTTGAACGCAAAATTAAAACCTTGCAATGTGATAATGGCACCGAATATGTCAACAACTCATTCAAAGAATTTTGCGCCACCACCGGCATGCTCTTTCGCCATTCGTGCCCCCACACATCTTCTCAAAATGGTATTTGTGACGTTTTCTTCACCGAACTCCATAATCAACCTAGATGCAAACCTGTAACATTTCATAAAATAAAGTTTATCAACACAAAGGTTGGTGAGCAATTCATAAGTTTGAACAATAGATATATAGTATGAAAAGCCACAAAACTAGTATACAAAACCATAAATAATAGCTATAAACTTGGATAAATAGTTATCGCTAACAAGTTAGCGACACCCAACTATAAGGGGTTGCCAAATAGTTTAGGATTTTATAGTTATCGTTAATTGCATTACGTTAACGACACCTTGACATGAGGGGTTGCCAAATGGTCTAGGATTTATAGTTCCACCATCCAAAAGCGATAAACACATAGTCAAATAAGCATAGAACACCAAATCGAGCAATTATTCAAGTAAGGTATACAACAACGTTTGTGGTTTAAGACCCCAAGTATAAAACATTTAGTTTAGATAAGTTGAAATGTCACCCCCAAAATAAAAGATAGAAAACGGGGTATGAAGTTACTCACGTTCAAGTAATAAACTTGAAAGATTGATTATTTGGAGATTTGCCGGAACGACGAGTTTAACGTATGAAGCCTAAATAAAAGAAAGTCTTGGATTTAGAAAGGTTGTTTTGAAGATCTTTAAATAAAATAATTGTTGCAAAAACTAATCAATTAAAGTTCAAGGTTTAAAATGTAACTATTTAAGAATTTATAATAATAACCCTTTTAAAAAATGTATGTTTGCTCAAAACCGGGTTAAAGTATCTAACCTTAATATTTACTTAACCAATGTTAAGTAATAAGGTGGGGAAAATGCTAAAATGCAAGTTCCATTAGGCTAAAGATACTAAAACGGGTTTTTAACGAGTGTTCGGGTTATCGGTTCGGGTCTTGACAAATGGTCGAACCCAAAGTCAACTTTCCAAAATATTAATTGTTATGAGATAACTCATTGAAACATACTAACACTTAACCAAGTACGTAGATCTATTGTTTATAACTAACAACGCACGTTAAGCGAGTGTTCGGTTTTGTCGGTCAAAACTATGTTATGAGATCAAGTTGGATCCAACTATTCCAAGTACTTAAGAAAATAATTAAAATCAGTTTGTAAACTATTTTTTAAAGAAATATACAAGTCTTGATAGCTAAAAACACACTTGTGTGTCTTAAGCGAGTAAAAGTCGGTATAGTTCGGTTTGGTTTGGTCTCCATCTCACAAATAGTTCATAGATGGTTTCTACATGCCCAAATATCATAGAACTTGTATATTGGTTTATAAATGAAGAAAACTTAAATTTTACAAAAAAAAAAAAGTTAACTACAAGTCTTTTAAGCAAAAGTTTCGGTTTAGTTCGGTTTCCATCTCCCAACGAGTTCATAGATGGATTCCATATGCTTAATATCAAAGAACTTGTAAAAATGATTTTTGAAACTCAAATCTAGCAATAAACAAGTTTAAACAACTATTTTAGCAAAACTAGTAAACAAAAGTTCGGTTTCCGGTTTGGACTAGTTTCGGTTAAACCGAGGTTAGTTTTATACAAACCCACACCATGGAACTTGTAAATAAGATGAACAAACTAAAGGGTTAGAAGTTAGTCATAAGTGATATGTATAATAAGTTATGTGTGTGTAAATATATATCAAGAACACGAAGTCCTCCATGAAGCCTTGCCTTATGACATTCGAAACTTAACCAACCAAAGTGGGTGAAGTAACAAATAAAGGAAACAAGGGGTGTGTATTATATATATGTTGTACCACCATATTCAAGAGTTAGTAATGTTAGATGAACAAGTTAGAATGAAAGACTATAGTTAGTTTGACTTCAAAAAAATACATAAGAAATAGCAACCTTGAATCTATGGAGTTTGAGAGAGTTTTTTGGAGATGTAGCAAGAGTAAAATGAAGAAGATGGGTGTGTATATATAGGGAAGGAGTGAAGGGTTGGGTATAAAGATTCTTTTATGGTTTGCATAAAAATGGGTATGTTTAAATGGTCAAACAATGCATAATATAAAAAAATCAATATTTTATATATTTTATATATTTTAAATGACAAGATCCAATATTTTATATATTTGAAATGTTCGGGTTACAAACGGGTCGGGTTTACATAACAAAAGTGACCCGAAATTGACGAATGTCACACTTGATTTGGTCTTGGCCCAAGAATACCATTTTGGTTCTGATTGTTGTGAGGTTGTGTGGGATATGGGCATGGTGGTATAGGCCAGGAGGGTGATTGAGTTGGGTAGTATGGGGTCGGAGGGTGATTGGCTTGGTAGTGGGATGGGGTTGGCCAAGTGGGATAATAGGGTTGTTGCCATGGGTTTTGTTGTGGTGAGTAACCACGTCCTTTGCCAAAGTTTTGTCTTCCACGCCCACGCCCACGAGACCTTCCGCGACCACGAGACCGATCTTGAGAGGGTTCATAGCGATAATCGAGAATATGAGGGCTGTTTGCGGGTGTGTTTGCGGTTGCGGGTTTGGAGGCTGATGCAGCAAGGCCGTGCCGGCGGTCGTAGCGGCAGCCATAGCAGTTTCAGATTTTCGAGTTTCTTCATGTTAAAGTCGGGATCGGGCATAAATCAGAGGTTCGGTTTGTTGAAGAACCGTGGCAAAAGGACTATAGGCTTCATTGAGACCCGTTATTAGTTGTGTTACTAGTTTTGAATCGTCGATTTCTTTTCCCACATCCGCCATCTGATCGGCAAGCATCTTTAGTTCTTGGCAATACGCGGTGCAATTCGTGAAGTTGTCGAGTCGGGTGTTCGAGAACTTGTTGGCAAGGTAGATTGCACGGCTAACATTGGCTAACAAAGAAGTAGACTCTTTCCTTTTTTATTGACTAACATCATAGAGACATTTGACGTTTAACGAGATAGTATAGTTCTAGATTAAAGCTAGAAAAAAAAAACTTCTATATTTTTATGAAAATATATGTACAATTAAGTTGGTATACATTGATCAATAGGGGCCATTAAATATTTAAAATTTATTTTTCAGGCGAAATATCATTACAATGGAAGATTGAATCACAGTTAATTGCTTACGTTGAAGAATACATGAAGAGATTTATTCAAGTAGCAATCTACATGACTTTGACAATCATTGAAGGATCATGTAAAGTAACCTTCATTTCCATGAAAATTTCTCAAAACCTGGTTGTTTGCAAGACAAAAAAATCAAACATAAGAACCGTGGGCGATATCCCATATCGATTGTCCAACCTCTTTGGAAATCGCTTAATCATCATCAGAAGCCATGTTGTTGATGCGTCTCAACCAGCCGTATCTAACAAAACTCAATACAATTCATAATACATGATCGATTAAAACAATTCAAATCCATATAAAATATGTCTAAGTACAAAATATGTTTAGAAGAAATCTTCGATAGGAGGATGTTTTCCAATAACGAATGATTTAAAGTTGAAACCACTAAAGCAATAGTAAAAACCTTTGGAAACAAACAAAGCCTCCGTCCCGCATAAAAGAAAACGACATGGGTCTAATTTGAGCCAAGACTCGATTCACAAATAAGTTTTTGGCTCATTACAATGAATGAACATTTACGAGAGAGAAAAGCTTCAAACAAGAGAAGTAGAGAACGGTTAATGCAAAAAGCAATTTAGATACGTTTTCACAAGTCAATTCTTTTAAATAGGTATTGGTTGTTTTGATTAGTCACAACACTCAAAAACACATAAAAACACTCTTAAAACAACCGTACTAATTTAGATACGTTTCAAGTCAGTACTTTAAAAATGGCAATCAAGGAATTCCTAGCATCCATTAATGTTGGTGCTTCATTAGCATCCTCCAAGCTGTAAATACTTTATCCACCAATCGAAACCCCAATTTTTTTTGACAATTTGGTTTATGCGAGATGTCGACGGTTCAAGGCGTACTAGGTACAAAAGATGTGGTATGCTTTTCAAAGCCGAGTCAAGCTCAACTATGAAAAGTTATATAGAAAAATATTGCACGATGAGTAAAAGCACCCCGCTAAAGGTCAATCATCAATGGTGTGCGATGGAAAATCTTCGAAATTTTGACATTAATATGGTTCAACATCGATTTGCAAAGTTCGTGATTCAAAAGGGTTTATTATTGACCACTTTGACAACCAACGCTTGACAAAAATTATTCAAGAAACTTTGCAACTGCTTTACAATCACGTAAGTCGTTCAACTCATAGACATCATTGTTTACATTTATGCAAAGAAAAAAAAACAAATTAATTAAGGTTTTGAAAATTTAAAACCAGTGTGGGACTATCGATGCTTGGTCGGCTCCACACAGTTTACTAGAATTGTACCTTTGCGAATTGCTCGTTGGGTAGATCCCAAATATACGTGGCAGATGATAAAACGTACGATTTTGTTTCGATTTTTTGAATACCCACATAACAAAAATAACTAATTTCATATTTTGGATTATGTGACACCTCAAACCCAAGGGCGTCTTAGCAATCTATTTTACACATATAACATATAGTTCTTATATTTTGAAATCCATAAAACTTGCAGCGAAAATATAACATCATTCATATTCGAAGATATAATACCCATATACTAAGTATTTTTTTATGAAATATAACATGCATAATAATAAAAAACATATGGATGTTATAGTCCCGTCGTAGTGCCATCCATACCCTCATATGATCACACCTGCTAATATGATATTTATACTAAAAGTCAGTTTCACCAAGTGTGTTATAGCTTTCGTAACATTCGTACATTCATGATACATCCATTATTAAGTAAACTAATAACACATGCATAGTGCATAAAGTACAAAACAATTATATCATACGGTATCTTACGTTATAGGTAAAAAAGTAATTAGTTCTCGATTTACCCATATTTCATATGAGGTCGTGACAACCCCCCACCCCCCAAGAAAAACAACCCGACTATGGTATTCGCTCATCACTAGTTCATACATACCTCAATGTATTTATCAAACAATAATTTCGTAAAAGGGAAAAAAGTAAATGAAACCATAGCCCGCACATAGCCACTAGTGAAGCAAGAAGGATGACATGCCTCAGTGGCATGTGCCTGGCATACGGCCTGTCGGCCCCAAACTATCATGGATGCGTATAATACTATAAATGTTGACGTAGAAGTCGAGTTTTTTTATCAAAATGGGTGGAGGGAAAAAGTATTTACCAATATAGGTGATTTGAAAATTAATTACCAAAATAGATGAAATTTCTTTTTTCTCACTCTTAATCTCATTGAATAAAAACAATGTTTATTAGATAAAAAGTAAACATGGTTTTCAAAAAAATATTCTCCAGCTTTTTTTTCAAAAATAAAACCTATATCTTAACTTTTTTGTTTAAATAATTAATTTAATTCTTAGTTAATAATTATTTTTAGTGTTACGATATATATGACTAAAAAACAATTCTATACAGAAGTTAAAAAAATAAATTAGAACCGTCTTTTGAAAAAGGTTAGAAACTAAATCAATTATATTTCTCTTCTTCGTCTTTTTAGTCATATATTATTTTTCTTATATATAAATATTAATAATTGTTATATATGACTAAAAATAATTGTTTTAGATCATTTTTAAATAACATTTTGTTTTAAATGTTTTCTTTAGTCTAGTTATATATGGAAAACTAAAAAACATCTTTAATTGAGAATTAAAAAATTAGTTAAACAATTTAAAATTTAGTTCTTATTTCAGAAAAAATAGTTGGGGGATATTTTATTTTAAAGTTTATTTTTCTAAATACCTAAAATAAAGAATTTAGGAAAACTCACAATAATAAAATTGTGATATGTCCTAAAAGATGTTGATACATCGACAAGTACCGATACCGGTTTCAATAATACTAATACAGGTACCAATATTGTTCGGAGTACCGCAACTCGTATGGCTTACGTTCCAAAAAATAAACTATATTTTTAAAATATCTGTTTTACAATGTTAACTACACGAAAAACAAAAATCCTCTATATATACGCCTTTTCCTTTTATACATATAACAACAATAATTTCATATCTATATATTAAAAAATAGTATGGCATTTACATATAAAAAATAAACATATTAAAATCTACGTTAATATATAAAAAAGATTTTGCATACTTATCTGAATAAATGTATTTTTAATAAGTTATTTGAAAATTCCAAACTTGAAAACATATTTTAAATCCTTACTGCTATTTTTCTTTATTGTTATGATATGACCAAAAAATATTTTTTTTATATACAAGCCACTAAATTTTATAAATGTAATATATTTGATATTCAATATATATTTAATAAGAAATGTTTTTATTCAATGAGATTAGGAGTGAAAAAAAAGTAACTTCACCTATTTTGATAAATACTTTTTAAATCATCTATTGGTAAATAATTTTTCCTCTCCATCCATTTTGATAAAAAACTCTATCAGCCTTAAAAGACATTTTAAAGTTGACGTTGACTAATTTATAAAGTATTCCCCGGACCATCAAACATATAACTCCCGTTCAAAACACCTCATTCCATTATCCACAAAAATATAAATTTAATAATGAAACCATTGATTATGCCAAAAAGTAATTATAAGTTGTATAACTAGAAACAAAATCAAAAAGGTGTTACACAAATATAATATAGTTCAAACCCACCCAGGGTGTCCAGGTTCATCCTCCCAACAAGTTACTATATTATTATTAATAATCTCCATTCCACTAAACCAACCAACCAACCCATTGTCTTGTTTGTCTTCCTCATTCTTCCTTCCAACATGCATCAATGGCGGCCATGACCCATCTTTCAATCAAAACCCAATTTCACCCAAGACACACAAAACCCATTTCAATTTCAACCCCAATTTCTCAAATTCGACAACTTTAATCTCATTCAAACAAAACCCAATTCGGAAACCGATCCCGGTCTCGTGCGGGTTAATTGAACCCGATGGTGGGAAACTCGTTGACCTGGTGGTTCCGGAGTCAAAGAGGGATATTAAGAAGAAAGAAGCAATGGGTTTGATTCAGATTAAGCTTTCAAGGATTGATTTGCAATGGGTTCATGTGCTTAGCGAAGGCTGGGCCAGTCCGATAACCGGGTTCATGAGAGAATCCGAGTTCCTCCAAACTCTTCATTTTAACTCGCTCCGGTTAGGAGACGGGTCGGTTGTTAATATGTCCTTGCCGATTGTATTGGATGTTGATGATGCCCAGAAGGAAAGGATTTCGGGTTCTGGTGCGACCGCGGTGGCCCTTGTCGATGGGGCGGGTAACCCGGTTGCCATTTTGAACAAGTAAGAAGGGTTTATAACTTTTTATGAATACTATGATTGCATATGTTGTTAATTGTATGTTTAGTGTAGTTAAAAAAACGAAACTTTAACGGTTTGGTTTATGGTTTAAAACTAGAGTTTTTATTTTTATTTAGAGCATGTAAAGTTAGAGATGGTAATTAAGTTTTAAGGTTTGAAATTTAAAAGTTTCGAGTTAGTTTTTTTTTTGGTATATTTTTTTTAAATTAGAGCATCAACGGTTGGTTTTTGAGGGCGTGTGACACTGACGTGGCGCCGACGATGGTTGTTTGTGACCAACGTGGCGTTGAGTCCGGTCGAACTAGGAATTGGGCATGGAACTGGTTTGGTTAAGCCTATTTTAATCATTTTCCATTTAAACCGGGAGGTTACTGGTCAGATAATGAACTGGACCGGGTGTGGGACCGAATTTTCAATTATTTTCACCTTTTGTTTTGATTCCAAATCTTATTTTATACTTTTAATTTTTATATTATTATATGAAGTCATCAGGGTCTTATGTCTAGTCAAATCTATCTGAGTAGTCCAACCATTGAACCAATAAAAGACTTCGTTTTAAGCGTATGTATAATATTAATAACCTCGGGTCACTTTTTGAAACTTGAACGTACCATATCGATCATTTTATTTTTGTTTTCTTTTAATATATATATATATATGTGTGTAACGCTATCATATCATTTTAAAGTTTTAACGGGCACTAATAATTTTGATACAAAAGGAACATGCTTAAATCATGAAACTGACCCGTTTTGGCTGACCCAAGCAACCTGACCTGTCTGCTTTACAGTTTGAACCTTAGTTAATTGTTCAGCCGAGAATTTTCATCAAAAGGGGTAGACTGTACTGTGAACGCCTTTATAAAACCTTTATAAAGGATAGTTTTTAGTTTTTGCATGTTGTATCGCTTCTCTTTAATAGCCACTAATCGTTTTGGTTTAAGAAACATGCTTAAACCGTGAAACTGAACCGTTTCTGCTAGTCCGGCTGATCCAACCAACCGGATCCCTTTACTTTGGTGGGGGTAATTTTGGTATTTCACAAACCAATTACAGGAAACACAATACAATTTTAGAAACAGAACATTTGTTTTCATGACACCAAATAGAAAAAAACACAAGCTATTTTGTTACGTTTGGTTGAATTTTCTTAGTTGTAAACAACTAAAAATAGTTTATTCGAGGAATCATGATTGTGTATTTACACTCTTTCGTTTCGTGTATCTACTGTTTAGCATCGAGATCTACAAACATAACAAAGAAGAACGGATAGCAAGAACTTGGGGTACAACAGCCCCGGGTCTTCCTTACGTTGAAGAAGCCATTACTGGTGCGGGTGACTGGCTAATTGGGGGCGACCTTGAAGTCCTAGAACCAATCAAATATAATGACGGTCTTGACCATTACAGACTATCCCCTTCAGAACTGCGTGCAGAATTTGAAAAGCGGAATGCAGATGCTGTTTTTGCTTTCCAGCTCAGGAATCCTGTGCACAATGGTCACGCGCTTTTGATGACCGACACGAGGCGTAGGCTTCTTGAAATGGGTTACAAGAACCCGGTGCTTTTGCTTCATCCACTCGGTGGGTTTACCAAGGCGGATGATGTCCCACTTAGCTGGCGTATGAAGCAGCATCAGAAGGTAATTTTTTGTTCTACTTGACTCCGGCCTGTTTCGGGTAGAACCCACCAACATGTTTAGCTAAACGGGTCGTGTTGTGTCCAATTTATTTTTGGTTAAAATGTGTTTTATGTCATATGTTAAATATTTATGCCAAGATTAGGAACTTAAAAAAGAGGAATTGACATAGGATTTTATGATCAAATGTAACTCTTTTATATACATTGATTTTTATTGTAAAATTGTGATTCTAAAGTACAACTTTCAAAAGATTTTTTTTTTTAAAGTTTGGGTTAAAGGGGTGTGTTCGTGTCAATTGGCAATATTCATTTTGTGTTTGGGTTGGACCCGCCAACATTACTTGTTTAGCACCTGTACCCAACACAACACGACCCAACATTATTTGTTCATGTAGATGACATCAACTGTAGCCCGGAATACCTGAATCATGCGACCCGAACACGACATGTTTAGCCCATTTATCTAAACGGGTTCGCAGATTATATGTATGTTGTAAACGTGTTAAATAGGCTGTAAATGGGTTGGTGGGCTGTAATAAGTGGGTCGACTCATTTATTTACACAGGTTAAACAGGTAAACCCGAACACAACATGTTTTTTAAACAGGATATAACAGCCCAAAGCTTAATTATTTTTGTGTCGTTTGAATTTATGTCATGGATTGCGCCCCTAGATTAGGTGGGCCCGAAATCCAAACAGTTTGACTTTTTTATATACAATCAAAATGTCAAATATGATTAAAAATGTATATTTTTAATTTTTTATATTAATCTAGTTCTTTGAATAAAACAATTAAGAGGGTTTATGATAAACACACTTTTGGCACTCTTGACCTGTGTTTTATTTCAAACACAACTCGCATGACCCATTAACAAGTATGCAAAGTTGAAATGCATGAAAGCTTCTAAATTGCTTTATCAAAATAAACTTTAGATCCTTGTTATAATATTATAATTTTCCTATTCAAGTATTTTACATTAATAATTCAAATCTTTAAAAAAAGGGTAAAAATGTTTTGATGTTTATGACTATCAGGTACTAGAAGATGGTGTTCTTGATCCAGAAAACACGGTGGTCTCAATATTTCCATCTCCAATGCACTATGCGGGGCCCACCGAGGTCTGCCAAGGCCCGTATCAACGCAGGTGCCAACTTTTACATAGTGGGCCGTGATCCAGCTGGCATGAGTCATCCGGTCGAGAAAAGAGATTTATGTGATGCTGACCATGGCAAGAAAGTACTTAGCATGGCACCCGGACTCGAACGGTTAAACATCCTCCCTTTCAAGGTACTTTCTTTTAAAATTTACTATAACAATAATTCTTTTTAAACATCATAAACCACTAATTCTTTTACATTGATTTGTTTATTTATTTATCTATTTCTTTATTATTTCAGGTGGCGGCGTATGACAAGACGCAACAGAAAATGAAATTCTTTGATCCGTCTAGAGCGCAGGATTTCCTATTCATCTCGGGTCCCAAGGTATTTTACCGAATATAGACTTAACAATATACACTTTAGCCGAATTGCATTTGACCTGCTATATTCTAAACTATTGAAAATTAAAATAATATATATAACGCGACTTGACCTGTATATCAGTAAATAGTCGAAATATTCATCTCTACCTCTAGAGTTATTTTACTTTTATTGTAATTTCTTTTCGGCTTTTTTAAAGTATAGCAACCCAGGTTGCTAACCCACTAACCAAGTCTTATCTGGGTTCTCTCTCATGGCTTAGTAGCTAACCTACATTCAGAATATAATAATTTTCTTTTTTGATTCTTGTTTTTAAAATATTCATATAAAACATACTTTAGTTTTTCCTTAATCATTTGTAATATTAAATACTTAGCATATGTTCATACATCTAAATAGGGTTAGTATCATAATAAAAACCAATGCACTTTCTCATTTTTTCACGAAATAGTCTCTCGAGTCTCGACATTATTTAGTCTTTTTGAAGTCCTAAACATGTAAATAATAAACTAAAAAAAAGTCTCTCAATATATTAAAGTCCTTAAAATTGTCTTCAATTGTGGAAATGTATTCAATGAAGTGACATTCAACAAATCAACAATTTTGAAAAAAAAAATTTATTTACATTTTTTTGTCCAAAATAAGAGGTAACTAGTCAATATTTGAAATATTTTTTACAACAATATACGTTATGGACTTTATTCATCTTTTTCTCTACAGTTAGATACAAAATTTTATTTTAACCGAGTTACATCCAACAATAAAGTATATCTTGGAACTACGAGATTGAAAAATACTTTACGCTGGATTTAACTCAGTTTTCATTCAACTTCATATTGTAGCGAAAAAACCCCGAATAAAACTAACCATTTTGATTTGTATTAAATGTTTACAAGTACAATAGTCTTACAAAGATTCTTGTGCTATATAAAATTTGTGGGCTGTTTTTTTGTATGCTTACATCCGATTTCATTTGTGTGACACAGATGCGGACACTTGCAAAGAATAGAGAAAACCCGCCAGATGGATTCATGTGCCCTGGTGGTTGGGAAGTGCTAGTCGAGTATTATGATAGTTGGCCACAAATGACTCTGGTAGGGTCCCTGAAGCCATCCCAGCGTGAGTCATTGGCACGTGACACAAATGGTTCGGTCCCCGAATCATGGTCCATGATGTGGGCTTGTTTTAGTAAGTGTGGGTTGTTTAGATAAATGCTACTTATCCAAATAAGTTGAGGCTGTGCTTCTGCCTCCATGTGTAAAGTCATGTGCTGGTTCTTGGGCACATTGTAACATATTTGTATTTGTGCTTTAGACGCAGTTATTTACTTGTTGGGTGTAAAGAAACTTTTTTCGTTTTCTTCTAGTGTATCGGTTGCGTTTTCTCTGTTTATATATTGGGAAATCAGAGAATAATATTTGATCAAATGTATAGAAAACCAATCACAAGAAGAATGTGACACAACATTTGCATTAAGTGGTAAAAACGTACAAGTTATAATAAAATCAATAATGGTGTATTATGAAGTCAACATCCTTATTTTCTCGTGATTTTAATATATATATTTAAGTGGTCACATGGGTTCATTTAGTGAAATATAAAGATTGAATATTTATCATCTTTGATGACTTTTGATCAATTATCAACCTCGGGTGTACTAAATTGTCTGCCGTAACTTTGATGAGTTCACATCAAAGGCAGAAATGAAAAACACAATAACACATGGGTTAAGTTGACAATTGATGGCAGTAGGTGGTGGTTGTGGGCCATGTAGTTGGTGGTGATGTTGAATGGCATTCATACTTAGTACGAAATCAAGATCGGACTAACAGTGTATGCAATGGTGATCCGTTGATGTCGCGGAGAGATGGCTTCGGAATAAGGAGAAAAGCAGTCAACATGGAGGAGAGGGGAGTTAGTGGCACGGACCGTTCATGGAGGAAGAGGGTCGTTTTGCCTTTGTGAAAGAGGGAGGTTCGTGGAAAGAGGTTTGCCATCTATGGCTTACTGTCAAGACAACTGCATAATAGAGAATAGAGATATCTCGACCCTTGTAGATGCTTTCGGTTTGGTTGAAAATTTTATAGATGTGTAAATAAATTGATTGAGAAATCTATAGTTACCTTAAGGTAGATGTCACACGTGTATAGTTTTTTTTTTTTGACAGATACCAAATAGAATTTCCTCTTAATATCCACCACCAAATATTGTGTTGACAACTTGTGCTTCATAAAAAAAAGTCTTATTAATGAATTATTTTATATTTAATTATTAGTATAAAACACATCAAGGGATTCATTCATATATAAATTTTTGTTACATACTAGAAAGATAAATGGCCTATATCTATATACATCATCATTCACAAGAAAAATCTAACTGATACCAACTAAATTCATATGTGTTTGTTCAAATGCTGTAATTGTTTTTTTTAATATGTTATTTTTTTTATTATAAATTTATCCTAAAGGGGGGAGGGGTGGTGGATGTGATAAAGTTTCTCATCACCAGTGGCGGAGCCACATGTTGACCATTGGGTTCGGCCGAACCCGGTCTTTTTCGGTTTTATATATAACCTATAGTATCGAATTAACAAGCAAACTCATTCTTTTTCGGCGAGCAAACCCAATATCGTTTCAAAATAAGAAGTTCGAACCCATGAATTATGAAAAATTTAGTTAAATTCTTTTTACGAAATGAATATATTTTTATAAAATATGAAAAGCATTAAAAAACTATAAAAGTTATTAACAAACATTATAAAAGGACAAAATATAACACATACATATATTATAAAAAATGTTCAAAGTTATTCATATAATGAGTCAATAAGCCCAACTCAACTAACATTTTTAAACATAACACCAAAATAAAAACTAAACATAAATGATGCGTAATCAGATGAGTGATGCTTTAAGTAATCGGATGATTGATGATTATATGGATGATGTTTTCATTTATTATATTAGAAATGAGTTCTTTTTTTAAGTCACGGTTGAATATGTTATGATAGTTTTCAAAACATGAAAAAACGTATGGAACAATTATAATATGTTATATCTTTTTTTATTTAACATGACTTTGTATTTTATTAAATATTAACGATATACTTTTGTTGTAATAATGATATTGCGTTTTATCTATCTAATCAAATGATCGACCCGACTAGACCCGACCAGATACATCCGGGTCCAAACACATTAACAATTGAAAAAAATCGAGCACCGAAAAATACCAAACCCATAGGATAAAATTCTTGTCTCCGCCACTGCTCATCACACAACCCACCCAATCAAATTGTGCCACATCACCAACCCCAAATCCATCACATGTGGTGGTTTTTTACTAGGGGTGGTGGCGTGGTGTGTGGTGTGTGATGGATGTGATGAAATAATCCACCCAACGGCTCCGTTCCTTGGTTTTCACCCCATCACATGCGTGATGGCCATCACGCAAATCTCATCCCTCAAGCTTGACAAGGGAGTGGCGGCGGTGTTGATAAACCCATCACGCGGTGCCCCGGGTGCTCTAATGTCTAATGTCTATACTGTTTTCTGCACTGACATATTAATTTTATAATTTTGTATCGAGATTGTTACAAACTTAACCATTACCAATAGAACTCACACCAATACCGGAGAGTAGAAAACTAACTAGATAGGAAGTAAAGTAAACGTGCGTATATATATGTAGTAGTATATTCTGATTCCTTGGAAAGAGATGAAGTATACCCATTATCGTGTAGTTGGTTTAAAATTGGAGGCAAATCAACCAGATAGTAAAGTGGCCATGTGAACTAAGATTTCGTAACCATTGAAAACGATGCATCCTTCTTTTAGAGACACATAAGAAGATGACTGTATAAAGGCAAATGAGTCGATAGAATGTATTTTGTCTGTATCCTTCCTGAAACAACTACTGCCGCATTGTCATCTTCTATCAACAACAATAATAAATCCTCAAGCCTACCCCAAATTCAATACTCCTATTTACTCCCTCGGCTCCAACCACATAATAATAATAATATTATTCACACATACTACCTGCAATTCCAAAATGGAAGATACACTTACTACTACTACTACTCAAAGTGAAGCAACTGTTACTTCTGTTCCGATTCGTCAGGTGCTTTTGATCTCTGCTGGTGCCAGTCACTCCGTTGCGCTTTTATGTAAGATTTATTTACGAAACCCTAATTTGTTCAATTGAATGATTTTGAGCTTGGAGTGTGAAATTAGAGGCGTTTTGGTTTTATTTGAGGTGTTTGTTGTACGGCCTTTGATTGACTTCATTTTTGGTGAAATTTGTTTGATTTGAAAACATTTTTTTAGGTTTTTTGCTTAAATTGTTAGGTGTTGAAGATTGACTTGAACTGTGTCATTGATTTCGTGGCTGAATTAGTATTACTTCAAGTGATCTGTGTGATATGATATGCATGATGCTTATGTGAGGTGTTTGTTTGTTATTAAAAAATTACTAAATAAATGCTTTTGTAGATAATATTTTAACTTTTAAACACTAAAAGTAAGAGAATAAAGTAAATGAATTAAAAAGAAAAGCTATAGCACCATCAGAGAATTTTTATGTATAACCAAAATAAGTCTTTCTCTATGTGTACAAGTAATCTATCACAATCTATGCATGAACTTACTTTAACTCAGTGTGTCGCACATTATGAGATTTAGAGCGCATCAGACCAGTTGCATGCATTGTGTATTATGTGATTTACACTGTACAAGATCATGACATACTATTATTGTTATTGTATCAGCTGGATATATTGTTTGTTCATGGGGAAGAGGAGAAGATGGACAACTAGGGCATGGTGATGCTGAAGACAGGCTGTCGCCTACACAGTTAAGTGCTTTAGATGGTGAAGAAATTGTGTCTCTTACTTGTGGAGCTGATCACACAACTGCATTTTCGGAGTCACAACTCAAAGTATTCAGTTGGGGATGGTTTGTTCTCTTATCTCTGTTATAGTTTGCTTCAGATTCACATGTATATGAGAAGTACTAACAAGGGTGATTTTGTAATTTTGGTGTCAGGGGTGATTTTGGGAGATTAGGGCATGGAAACTCTACTGATTTCTTTATTCCTCAGCCGATAAAAGCATTACAGGGGATACGGATAAGACAAATTGCTTGTGGTGACAGCCATTGTTTGGCGGTTACCATGGAAGGCGAAGTGCAGAGGTTTGCATTATATTCTGTTGTTGTTGTTGTTGTTATTATTGTGTTAATCCAAAAATGAAGTAAATTGATTATGTTTCTTGTTTTTGACTTTAATGTAGTTGGGGTCGGAACCAAAATGGTCAACTTGGTTTAGGTACAACTGAGGACTCTCTTGTCCCACAAAAGATTGAAGCTTTTCAGGTAAAATTTAAATATTTCTGTTTTATTCTGATTATGGTTGTGTATAACTATAACTAAATGTCCTGTGATTTTTTATGTGTTTTAACTAGGGTATAAATGTGAAAATGGTGGCTGCTGGTGCAGAGCATACAGTCGCTATAACTGAAGATGGTGAGCTTTATGGCTGGGGCTGGGGGAGATATGGTAATTTGGGTTTAGGTGACAGAAAAGATCGCATGATTCCCGAGAAAGCTTCAGTTATCAGTGTATGTAGCCATTTGGTATATTGTCAATCGTTAAGTAACTATCACACGGGTTGCTATATAATGGATATTGGGTTACTGCCTTTTTAAGTAAACTAGTTGACTAACAGGAGGAAAAAATGGTGCTTGTTGCATGCGGTTGGAGGCATACAATCTCTGTGTCATCTTCTGGTGATCTTTATACTTTCGGTTGGAGCAAGTATGGTCAACTAGGTCATGGAGATTTTAAGGACCATCTTGTCCCACATAAACTCCAAGCATTGCAAGGCCACTTTATATCACAGGTATATGTTTTTCCTTTAATGTGTGTCATATTATGCCATTATTGAATACTTGTGTGTGGATGTTACAATTATTTTGATGTTTTTAAATGTGTCTTTTGATGTCCCAGATCTCGGGTGGCTGGAGGCACACGATGGCATTAACATCAGAGGGAAAGCTTTATGGATGGGGATGGAATAAGGTTGGAATGCTAATATTAATATCCTATTTTTCTTTATTATGTTTTTTTTTCATTAGGGTGTGCATGGGTCGGTGTTGGGCACAAACCGAACCAAAAACGAAACTTCAGTTTTACTTATGGGCCCGGTTCGATGCATGGGTCGGTGTTGGCCTAAAAATGTTTTTAACCACTTACTCATTAGTTTGGGCTTGAAACTTTTGGCCCAAAATAATCTGGACCATAAGCTCAATAACTGTTGGGTTCGTAGGCCTTGTTGGCCCGGTTTATTATATGAAGTCAAAAGAGGAGACGGGTGTGGGCGGTCGGGCCCAAGCCCGGCCCGGTTTAGATTTCTTGCATAATAATTTACTAACCCTAGTTCAGTCTCTATATAAACAACATTATGTACTTGTAATATTTGGTCACTCAATAAAGATATACCTAGTTGCCACCCGTGGACGTAGGTCAGTTTAGACCGAACCACGTTAAATCCTCGTGTTCGTTTACTGCTTTCGTGTGTGTGTTCAGTTTCGTGTGTGCGTTTAATCCTAACAAGTGGTATCTAGAGCTTAGGTTCGGATCACGCAAAGAACACGTTGAACCAGCCGAGTCGCCGCCAAACCATCCAGCCGCCGCCACCCTACTGCGCTAGGGTTCCGCCGCCGCTACGGTTCTCCGATTGTCGTTAGGGTTTACGCCGCCGCTGTTTCGCCGCCACTAAACCCAGCCCGACGATCGCGACTAGGGTTCAGTCCACCGCCATACACCACCGTAAGCCAACGCTTGTTGTTTTTTGAGTTGCAGAAGATAGGGTTGATCTAGGGTTTCGTTTTTTTGGCAGCCGCCAAATTAACCCAGCGGTCACCGGGTTCGTCTTGTTGGTCATCAGTTCGATTAGGGTTTGCCGGCAGTAGTGCCACCCTATTACCGATTTGTTCGATCGTCATTCAAGAAGCATCAACCGCTAAAAGTCGTGTCGGGCAGTCTAGCCGACAGAACTGAGTAACCAGCTGCCGTTACGGGTTTGTGGTCGAATTATAAGTGTGGTAGCCGAGCAGTGAAGCCGGCCTGATTACCTGTTATCGCTGATCAGCCTAACCGAACCAAGAACAAGTTGAATCAGGATTCTATTTTTCATTGAAGAATCGTTGTCAAGTCAGAAGAAGCGTTAAAGAAACGGAGAACCAGTGCCAACCGCGTTTGTCAGGTTTATCGTTTCAGTTTAAAGTTTCGGTTTCTGATTTTCAGTTCGATATTCCGCTGCGTATAAATAGGTTGATTTTTTTAACAGAGTTCAGTAGAACAGTCGTTAAGTTCAGGTTCGTGTTGCTGTGTCTGTCTCTGTTTTTTTATCCAGTTTTTCGTTTTAGTCATTGTTATGGCAGAAGACGGAAAGTTTTCGATACAGAAGTTTGACGGACAGAAGTTCGCTTGGTGGAAGATGCAGATTGAGGCACTACTTTGTCAGAAAGACTTGGATGTAGTGTTTGAGGATGAAAAACCAGAAAAGTTGTCAGAAGCAGATTGGAAGAAGTTAGACAAGAAAGCTAGGGCTTGTATTACATTGTCGTTGTCGGAAGATGTGGCGTTTAACATCATGAAAGAAACCACAGCACGTGGTATGATGGAGGCGCTATCCAACATGTATGAGAAGCCTTCGGCAGCGAATAAGGTCTATCTTATCAGAGAGCTAGTGACAACTCGAATGAAAGAGGGTGGGTCAGTTACAACTCATATCAATAATCTTAATTCGATCTTGTCCCGCTTAGTGTCAGTTGACATTAAGTTTGATGATGAAGTTCAAGGCCTCTTGTTATTATCCTCTTTGCCCGACAGTTGGTCGCAAACAGTGACTGCAGTTTGTAGTTCGTCTACAAATATTACTTTCGATGGGATTCGAGATCTGATTCTGGGAGAAGATTCAAGACGCAGAAGTTCAGGTGAATCATCAGGCAATATGCTAGTCACAGAAGGTAGAGGTAGGGGAAAACAGCGAGGCAGTGGGAGCAGGAAGAGGAGTCAGTCTAAGACTCGTAAGGATATTGAATGTTGGGGTTGTAAAGAGAAAGGACACTTCAGGAATCAGTGTCCGAATGGTAAGAAAGAGGTGAACGTTACAGAAGACGACACAGATGACGGGGTCAGTAGTGATGAGGCTTTGGTTTGTAGTGTTGAGAGTAGCGTTGATGCTTGGGTGATGGATTCTGGTGCATCGTTTCATGCCACTCACTGTAGTGAAACGATGAAGAATCTTAAATTTGGGGATTTTGGAAAGGTTCGACTAGCGAATGATGATATTTTAGAGGTTACGGGTATGGGAGACGTTGATTTGATAACTTCAGCCGGTACTTCTTGGACTTTGAAAGACGTGAGGGTTATTCCAAGTTTGAAGAAACGTTTGATTTCAGTTGGGCAGTTGGATGACCAAGGGCACGATGTTAAGTTCGGGAATGGGCAGTGGAAAGTAGTCAAAGGGAATCTCGTTGTTGCTCGTGGAAAGAAAATTGGTTCATTGTATATGGTCGGCATGTCATCGAAAGGAGTGGATCCAGTTTTGGTGAAAGACAAAATCCGGTTCACAGAATCTCGTGGGCAGAAGAAGGTTCGTTTTGCAAGTAACAAACCCAGAGTCAAAGTGAAGATTCAGGATGAACGAGCTAGGAAGGTTAAATCAGTTGGGGGACATCGTAACAGTGGGAGCACAGGTCGTGTTTCAGTTACAGTTCCAGGTCGACAGTGGATTAAGAAAACCAGTATTCCAGCTGTAAAAGTCTCTCCAGTGAATTACTTGCTGAATATGAAGAGTGTTTGTTCTCAGAGTATCTCGGGATCCGGTAGTTTGTTTCAATGGGAGCCGGTAGGGACAGAGAACGGGTCAGGGGCAGTTTTAGCCGTGACTGACGTGTTGGAGCTCCGGGGAGCTTCAACGGGCCTTCAGGTTAATTGATGAGAAGGCGGTGGCAACTAGAAGAAGTTTAATGTTCAGATTACAGAAGTACAATCAGGAGTGCAGACGAGAGTACTCAAGGCCTCCGAGTGGGAGATTGTTGGGTTCGTAGGCCTTGTTGGCCCGGTTTATTATATGAAGTCAAAAGAGGAGACGGGTGTGGGCGGTCGGGCCCAAGCCCGGCCCGGTTTAGATTTCTTGCATAATAATTTACTAACCCTAGTTCAGTCTCTATATAAACAACATTATGTACTTGTAATATTTGGTCACTCAATAAAGATATACCTAGTTGCCACCCGTGGACGTAGGTCAGTTTAGACCGAACCACGTTAAATCCTCGTGTTCGTTTACTGCTTTCGTGTGTGTGTTCAGTTTCGTGTGTGCGTTTAATCCTAACAATAACCAATATTCAAACAAGTTGGGTGCGATTTGGCTTGAAAATTCAAAAAACATCGGCCCAAAATTATGAATTTGGGCTATAAATTACTGACTTTTGTGATATCATATTATCTTTTTGTTAATTTATCTAACATCATTATGCTTTATTTACATAACTTGAAGATTGTTGGTTCTAATATTTCTAATTAACTTATCCTGATATTTTCTATGTGGACAGTTTGGACAAGTCGGTGTCGGGGACAATATAGATCATTGCTTTCCTATGGAAGTGAAATTTCCAGATGAGCAGGCACATCATTTTTCCATGTGATCTTACTTTCTTTCATGTCTAGGAGATTAAATTATCGTATGTATTTTTGTGTAATATTTATTCATCTGTCTTAAGTGTAAGTTTTTTTTCTGTCTATCTGTTGACAGAAAGTAGTTCAAATATCATGTGGATGGAGACACACACTAGCTGTTACTGAAAGGAGCAATGTATTTTCTTGGGGCAGAGGTACAAATGGACAGCTTGGCCATAAGGAGGCTATTGACAGGTATGGTAAAAGGCATTTTAGTCATCTGTAAAGCTCTATTTTCTTCGAGTTTGGCTCGTTTCGAGTTCTATTTGTAAATCCCAAGTTTATAAAATAGTAAAGGTTATTTTAGTCATTTTACTATAGAGACAAAAAAGTACCCCTTTTAGTCATTTGTAAAGCTTTATTTTTCTTGAGATTGGCTTGTTTCGAGCTCCATTTGTAAATCTCGAGCTTATAGTTTAGTAAAGGGTATTTTAGTCATTTTACCACAGAGATAACATTAAAAGGTATTTAGTCATTTGTAAATCTCTATTTTCCTCAAGATCGTCTCGTTTGGAGTTCTATTTGTAAAGCTCGAGCTTATAAAACAGTAAAGGGTATTTTAGCCGTGTACTATGAACATAACACAGTAAAGGATGTATTAGTCATTCTATAAAATTTAACTAGAAAAAGTTTACATCCATCCATGTCAGAGACCATTTATGTTACATTTATGCATAAGTTGGGATCAATGGCGTGTAGGAGGAATAAGGACTGAAAGTGACATTTGGACATACCACAGGGACCATTTGTGTAGTTCTTTCTTTGCAATGTGCCATTAACTTATATGTGTGTTATATGTAATACTTGCAGAAACATTCCCAAGATAATTGAAGCTTTGAGCATGGATGGATCTGGTGGACAACATATAGAATCATCTAGCACAAACCCGTCTGCAGGTACTAACTTTTCATATTTCTTTGTTTGTAAACTTATGTTTAATATTATTATTAACCTGATGTTAATCTTTTAACTATGATTCTTTTGGCAGGGAAACTTTCAACATTACCATCTGATAGATATGCAGTTGTACCTGATGAAACCGTATGATTTAACTTTAACAATACATTAAATGAAACTTTTTTATGTGAATAGACGAGGTTAAGATGGTTATACGCGTTATGCAGGTTCAAGGTGGTGCTAATGGAAATGACGCTAGTGTCCCTGAGAATGATGTGAAGAGAATGAGGCTTTGAATTTTGCAGCTCCAAACTAACCACAAAGGTCCATCATGTTGTTAGGAAATAAAAGGAAGTTTGAATATTAATTCCATTTTAGTTTAGTTTTTGTGCATCTTTTCCACTATGTAAGAGTGAATGTTGTGTTTAGCTGGTTGCGATTGTTGTATTATATGGTGTTGTAATCATGTTGTATGAGGATGTTGATGTGTGGAGTATTTGGTTAGACTTTTGTGCGGCTAAGTATATTTTGTTCTCTTGCGAGTTCTTTGTGGGTTTGGGGCGAGTAGGCCAGGTGGGCGACGTGAAGCGAGTAGGTTGAATTTGGGTTGGCGACCGAGGACCATAACTCAAGAGGAAGGGAGATGGAACTCGGATGATGTGTGAGGATGGATGGAACAAAAAAGTCAAAGCGAGTATGGGAATTGTATTGTGTGTACACCGCCCACTCTAATTTGGGTTGTCGTGGGTTAAAACACGAGGCGCATCATAATTATCGTGCCATTTTAATATTCCCTAAAATGAATTAAGTAATAAACATTAGTAAAAAAAATAAACAAAGTTATAAGGAGGACATTTACAATCAAATAAAACCCCCGAATAACAATGGCAACTAGAAAGACAAAAAAAAGACCGGAATGTGAACCATTCGGGAAAAACACACAAAATTGCAATAAAAGAACATACCTAGTTGGTTTGGAAATGCAACAGCGAGTTGAGAATCGACAAATCAAAATACAAAACCGGCGATGTGAGAAGCAAGAGAATGTGGTGAGAGATGGATAATTTAAGTTATGTTTGTCAAAACAAAGGTTAGCAATTGAAATTATAATTTGCGTTTGGATCTACAAAGAATCTGCATGTAACTGTTTTTGGAATATATGAGAATGGACGCGGAAATACCTTTAACAATGGTTAAAAATGTGTCATGTGGCATCAAACATGTTGCTTTATTAGAGTAAGGAGTTACTAAATGTTATAATGAAAACCACTATCAATCAATTGATATTTTCATTTATTTTAATTATAAGGTTAGTTTTGTTAAAAAATATTTTTAAAAAAATACAAATATATATGTAACTTACGTGCATCTCATACATTGTAATTGTATTAACAATATATGATCAATTTGTTGACTGTATTTCACTTAATGGTCAAAGTTTAAAATTTTCAACAATTATCCGTGTAATACATGGGCCTCAAACTATATATATATGTAGATAACGAGCTACATATACGTGTGTGTGAGCATATATATACTAGCTTGAAACTCGTGTAATACATGAGCTTGGTTGATGATGATAAAAAATATTAAATAATTATGCGAAATACAAAAAAACGATAAATTTATCTTGCATTTTTAGAAAGACAACCGTTGTACAATGGTGTTTTCTAATATTTATTTAAATATATTCATCACTCAAATTAGTATTTAGAAGTTATCAATTAACAAATATAAATAGTAATAAATGATTTTAGAGATTTAGTTTGTTTTAAATTTGTGAGAATCAATGTAAGAGTGAACGATAAGTGCCAAAACATGGTCATTAAAGAATAATAAGAATATATATTGTTTAAAAAACTATTACAAACATATAAAAAGAGGAAAAGTATAAAAAATATTATTGTTTAAAATGGTTTTTCAAAAATTTTAAATATTTTAGTGATTTTTATTTTTTTATTTAATCTTCCGTGTTAACAAAATACATTCGTCTAATCGTCTATGATTAGATGAGTTGGATGATTAAATAAAGTCTCTCACGAGTGCATGATTCCTCTCATACCATTCCACATTACTTTCTATATTTTATTCAACTTTTGTGTCAAGCATACTATAATAGTTTAATAATTAATCATGGAGCATTCCAATTCTTTTTTAAGCTTTTGGTAACACCATTATATAAAATGTTCCTAACCAACAAGACATACCTAAAGTTGTTGTACAATAAACCAAATGTTGAGTACCTTTATATACATTATCTTAAACACCCTAATAATTAGGAGAAAGTTTGGTGGACAATTAAAGGTACTCACCTACTATCAAAGAAAACATTTCATCATCAAACCAACCTGTAAAGCATCAACATCATCCTTCTTAGAACATACCTAATAACATGTTATATACAACCATATTATAAGCCCACTTTCATCATATAACAGTTAACACTTGACAAACATACAGAATATGAGGAAAGGAGGCCGAAAAACGTGGTGGGCGAAGAAGAGTTTGCCAAGCGAATCACGAATGGATATCGAGCAAATACTTAAAGCTAAGCTAGAAACCATCAAGGAAGAATCTGAGGCTATGGAAGATAATTGTATGGTACGTGTGACGAAGCACAAGTGTTCGGTTATGATGAAGGAGAAGAAGTTTTATAAGAAAATGGCGATGGGAGGAGCGTTTCGGCCTCATATTAACTTGAAGTTGAAGGATTCTTATATGCTGTTCATGTCCGGTTTTGGGTCCAAACGATGTTTGGGTGCGATTCCTCAGTGTTAGTACACATTATTATTAGTATTTGTGTTTAATTAGTTGCTTGTTATTAACTTATCAGCTTCGCGTTTGTACTTTTATTACTACGTACACGTGCTTATGTTTTCTAGGTGCCATTTTATTCAAGAATGGGATTTAAGTCTTGTGATATATGTATATATCTGTGATTATAATGAGTTTCAAGATTATAATCTCTCTCTAAACTACTACCTCACACACACGGATAACTTTTTAGCCTTTGATGATGGACTTGATCATTGTGTTACATGATATTAATTCAACTATGCCCAAAATATTTACATATTTGTGTGTTATTTAAGAGTTGAAATTTTAGAATTTCAATTAAGATCTGATTTATGTATAAGAAAATTTGTTTGTACATATGAGTTTTACCATTCTGTTAGGAACATATACCTTTCCTAACTCTAAAATCAATTTTTTCCTTTCTAACGGCATAAAATCTCAGGTGTAAACTTACTCTTTCGGGACTATGTTCAAGGTTGATTCCTCGACCGTCGTGAGACCGTACCACCCTGATGCGCGGGAACCAGATGAAATTCGTAAACCCTCGCCCCCTGTTGGATTCGAACCCAGGATTAAAGTCACGATTCATCCTTACACCCATATGTCCCTTGACCCAAGTGAGAATCGAACCTCCACTTAGATAGGACAACCCTCTTACCACTAGACCAACTTCTCATCTAAATACCATAGAGTTTGGTGAAATAATAATAAGGATTAATAGAAACATAACAATAATAATAAACTATTTAGACAGACTAAAGGTTTTAACAATATTTTAATAAAATTACATGAGTGTGGATGACGTAACTTAGATAAATAAAAAAAATTAAAAACACATAAAATTAATGCTTTGTATGAATTTAAAATTGTTAAAAAGTTATCAAAAAATGATTTTTATCGATATTATATATGGTAAAAGTTTACAAATTTGGTAAATGGTTAAGTCAAAACTAAACACTCCCGGCATATGAGACGTCTGGTCAACATTTCAATATTTTTTACATAAAACAACCGTAGTCGTAAAATGTCCACGACTCTCCTACAATCATTAATTATTCTCTCCCTCTCTCTCACAAAACGCCTAATTCATCATGTTGTGTAATGTGCATACAAAGTTCATCACCAAAATGCTAGCCAAAACAACCGTGGGGTTGGGGGGTTAGTGCAATCTTATTGGTTGATAGGGGTTGAAGCAATTAAGTCATTGAAGAAACAAGCATGCATGGGACTGATTGATCTGGCCAGGAGTCGGTGCTATGACTAGTTGTTTATAACTTTATACCATAGCTGTGTAACCGTCCATTTCCTTACAAAACAACGTAACATTTATGTCATATTATAATCATGCATGATTAGATTTCTCATCCAATTACTTCAAGATTAGATAATCATAGAAGGTATAGATTTGACTTACTTCCGGGCGTAAACTTTACAAGAACGAATGATCACTAACATAATAACACACAATCATGAAAGAGTTTATACAATTTTAAAATCAAACCTTTGAACATATACAGAATCATGATATGTTAGAAAGATAACAATGACGACGTTATGTTGTTTATGTCAAAAACCTCGCGTGTTTCTCCAACTTCTTTTATACGATCATCGTCATCATTGCACAACCCTTTTAAGAAAGGATGACTCAGCAACATGTTAGCAGTTAATCTGCACATAACCTTTTTGCACAAACAATGTTTCAAGAAACTCTTCCCTTCTGCAGATATGCTGCTAGAAACTGAAATCAAGTCAACTTCGTCACCAATGCGAGTTAACATCTCTTCAACACCCAAATCTCGATCCGAAAACCAGAGCGGTTTTCCAGTCAACATCTCAAACACGATACACCCGAACGCCCAAATATCAGCAGGCTGTTCTTGAACACCATTAATCAAAGCTTCCGGTGATAAATACATAGGGGTGCCCCAACCATAATTGTTCTTCTTGGCACGTTTCGTCCTCTTCGCCAATCCGAAATCCCCAATTTTAGCAATACATTTACCGGTTTTTCCCGCTACAAGCAATACATTTTCTGGTTTCAAATCACAATGAACAAACCCGCGCCTGTGAATGTGACTCAATCCGCGAAGAATGGATCTAGCGTGTCGTCGCGCATCCAACTCCGGCAATCCCACACCATTCGAGTTCTTGATGAGATCAGCAAGGGTTCCACCAGAGCCATACTCCAATAACAAATTGTACACCATCACGCCTTCATCTCCAATCGTAACCTCTTCCCCGAAACAGCTGATAACATTCGAACAACCGCGAATGTTATCCAGAACCTCTTTCTCCTTCTGAATGGAACCCGAAGCAGAGACATCCGCAGATTTCACGGCCATGATTGGGGGATACAAGCTGTATCTCGACTTGACATTCGCAACGAAAACACGGCCGAAACTGCCTTTACCGATCATTGCACCTCTGAACCAAGAAACACCATCGCCATACATCTTCTTACAATCTTCTTGCTTACTTCTCTTACCAAACAACCTTCGTTTCATCTTCTTCGATTCCATGGACTGATTGATGTGTTGTGCAATGGTTGTGTGTTATGCATGTTTATATATGCATGGGTAACGGTTAATTATGTTATGAAACTTGGCGGTCACGTCTCCTCCTAATGTGAATATTTATGAAAAATGTTTATAAGAAAATGATTTTAAAAGTTCAAAAAAATTTTGAAAGTTAAAAGAAAAACGAAGAGATCGGAAATATTCAAATAAATCAAGATAATAATATTTCAATTTGGTAAGTTGTGTGTTATAAGATCACATAGTTAAGAAAACAAATATTTCAATTTTAGTGTATATCCAATTATCCATCATGGTTCTCTTAATGACCAAGTTAAGCCACTTATGTTCGTTCATGGGTTGGAGTTAAGCAAGATAATATGTTAGAAGGGAATTTAGAGGTGTGCATATATAGAACCGAAAAACCAGCTTATCGAAATTGAAGAAACTGAAAAAAACTTAACCGAACTAGAAACCAACGGTTTGGCTTTGCTTTCTGAAAAAATCGAAATAACGGTTTGGTTTGGTTTGGTTTGGTTTTTTATTTTGTGAAGAACCAAGAAAACCAAACCGAAAATACTGTAGAAACCGAAAAAAATTTGTAGCGACCGGACAAAACCGTAACCATTAAAACTGAACCAATTATTGTTTTATTTTTATTTTTTTCTATTTTGTCAACCTGGATATTTGTTTTATTATAATTTTGACGTTAATCAATTATTTTTAGTCAAGTTTGAGCGTTTTAAATGTTTATATTAAATAAATTTATAAACTTTTAATTCTAATTTTGAATCCCTCCGTCTCATTAATAGTGTCCATATTCCCTTTTATATCTGTCCAATTACAAATGTCAATTTCAAAAATTTATTAGCCAATTTTCAAGTTTACAATTAAACACACACAACTAACATTAATAAACAAGATTTATGGACCCAATTTTTAAGGCATTATTGTCATTTAGTAAGAAAAAAATAATTTAATCTACTTTAAACTTTGTGTTTTTCAAAATAAGACACTTTGACTGGGACGGAAGGAATATTTTTCATTGGCATTAAATATTTTAAGCCCAAATTAAAAAGTTAAAGCTCTTCATCAAGCCCAAGCTCAATACCATATATTATTATCACCCTTAGATAGTGAACGCCACCACCTCTTCGCCCTCCAATTGGGGGCGACCATAACAATTTTGTTTTGAAATCTAGCAAATGTACCAGAGTCGCTGATTTGAAAGTTTGATTCCGGTAAAAAGATATATGAAGATGAAAATCAAAAGAAATATTTGCATAGTAATATACTTATCCTTACCATTCTGGACTATCTGGAGTAACAACAATAAGCTTATCAATAAACGTCGTACTTCTAATCAAATGCTAGGATAAATCAACACAACAACAAACTTTAACAACTTAGCAGCCAGAAGAAAAGAAAACAAAGACGGGGATAAAGCAATAAACTGTTGTGCATCTATTACGTGAATACACGAAACGTAATAAAAATACTTATGGACCATTAATGTTTACTACAAAATTGAAATTCCTAGAAATTTATAAAAAAACGCAATCATATAAAGTTTGATTAGGTCACGATGAGAATAATAAGAATTAGAATGACAATCAAAAGGTAAAGCACACTGTTAAATTGACCATATTATTATTATTATTATTACGTTGTAAGGTAACACACTCGACTCCAATCTCCAAATCCCCAATCCTCCTTCCGTATAATATCATCATCATCATCATCATCATCATCATCATGCTTCTCGATTACACGCCCTAGAATCAATCAATCAATCAATCAATCAATCCTGCTTTCAATTCACCAAATACAATTACAATCACACCTTCTTCTTCTTCGTTACACTCGTCGTTGTTCATTGCTTCAATTTCTTCGGTTAGAATACCTAATTTCATTCTTATACTTTTATCTCTATTTTTTTCTTATTAACATTCCTTATTTTAACAAGGAAGAGGAACATATTGTTATTATTATTATTATTATTATTATTATTATTATTATTATTATTATTAGGGCACGTGTTGAGGTTTAGAATAATAATATATTAGAGGAATTATTATTATTTTACAAATTCAAGCTTTATCTATCTATCTATCTCTGAATTGATAGCAATTAGGTTAGGTTTTTGAGATAGTAATAAGAGGAATAATATTGAAGGCAGATTCTGATATAAAGATTACAGTTGCATAAGTTTTAGGTTGCTAAATGCATCGGCTAATTGTTACCTTTTATTTCCCTATTTATAATAAATAATCAGATGTACACCAATTATAAACTCTAAATGACATGAACTTGATTCAGTTTTCTGCTTGGTTTCGTTAACTCTAATTGAACTGTAAACACATGAAAATAAGTAAACGTGCAGATGCATAGTGTACCACTACGTGGAGACCATGACTAGAATGCAAAATAAATGGTTCGGTTTAACCCCAATCACGTATCAGTGTGATTCTGCTTTGGAATTATTGAGTTACTAAGAATTTCTTACTATCTGTTTAGTTTAACAAATAAGTTAAAAATTATGGTGATTTATCATATATATTGAAGCTTATGATGAGTTTTCAAGAAATTGTGTATCTAGGTTTATAGCTATAGTGTTAGGTTTGAGATTTTGACTTCAATAACCGAAAATATTTATCATCATTTTAAGAAAGTTATATATGCAGTCTATGTTTGATAATTGGTTATTGGTATCCCAATATCCTATAGTTCTCATTATTAATAACTTGGTTGTAGAAGTTTAATGCTTAGTTATCTATGCATATGTTTTACCCAAAATGCATTATGGAAATTGCATGATAGATGTTTCAAAGGTTTTCACATATTTTTGTGAATTCTGTGCAGTGCATTCTCTTTGTTCATGGATGGTAAACTGATGGACAGCAGTCCTTGATACTGTATTGAGCACAATCTTTGAGGGTAGAGAGTTTGATATGATTCCTCGGTTTCCAGTGTCAAAAACTCCTGGCCTTAGTGGAGATAGTATGGAAATTGATGGTGATCCTTTTCATCACTCAGTAAGATTATCTTTCTATAACTGCTAATCTTTTTATGGATTAAAATGTCGAATCTTGCCAATCAACTTGTTTAATTATTTCATGGTGTTTGTGTGATTTTTCTGTTATAAGAGCACATAGTCTATGATGCATTTTAGCATACTGTTCATATCAGTTGTAATGTTGTATACTATGTCTATATAACATAATATGATATGTATGCATGTGTCTGTATTGATACTTTACAGGAGGCGGCGGTTCCAAAGATACTGGAGGCTGATGTGGAATTATCTCGCCATCGCATATCTGTATTTCTTTCTACACATACTGCATACGAGTTGCTCCCAGAATCTGGCAAGGTTTATTATCTGAAATTCTCTCATCGTCAAATTATTGTGACATATTTGGACTGCTGTTATAGTTGTTGAGTGTTTGCCCTTTGCATTGTTTAGGTTGTTGCCTTGGATGTCGCACTACCAGTTAAGCAAGCTTTCCACATTCTGTATGAACAGGTAATACTGTATGAATCATATTTTTGATTCTAGCATAGAACATTGAGCAGTAAATCTTCTTGCTGTGTGTGTCAATGAGACATTGCATTAGCACATTGATAAGCTGAATTTGCTATGAGGACTAAACTACTAGGTAGTAGGCTTATGTGTTGTAAACATATTACGCTTTGTAATTACACATTCAAATACCATTTTACAAACATAATTTATAAATACATTTTGTTAGTTGCGACTCGAGTTTATGATTTCATCATGTTCCATCGATTTCTTATATCTGTTGCATTTTTCTTATCACACAATATCATTTGCATTCAATTGAGTAAAATTTAACAGTTATATCTTAATTTTGAGCATATGGTTTTTTAACAGGGAATATCAGTTGCCCCCCTTTGGGATCATGATGTTGGTCGATTTGTTGGAATACTCAGCCCGTTAGACTTTATCTTGATACTTAGAGAGGTATAGCACTTTCCAATTAACTTGTATACAATATCACAATTGCTATTTCATCATGATTTTGCATAATCTTTTCACATAAATTGGGTTCCATTACAATAAAAAAGTCTGTTTACTTTTATTAATCTTTAGTTGGGAAATCATGGATCGGACTTGACTGAAGAAGAGCTTGAGACTCATGCCATATCATCCTGGAAAGAGGGGAAATTACAGCTTACCAGGAAATTTGATGGCAATGGTTCTTTGCATTCAAGACGCTTCATTGATGTAAGTCCCCTTTTTGTAGTTATTATAATTATTCACTTACTAGGGGTTTAAACAAGCCGAGCTTGTCTCATGAGAATTTTTTCAAGTTTGAGCTTCGCTTCTTATTTATTAAACTATTCAGTTGTTTTATTCATATACACGTATTATTTTTATATATATTTATGGTTAAAGTTACATGTATAACATAACTTATATTAGGGGTAGCTTCACATAACAGGTACTAAGTTTCTCAAGTGTTCCACTAAAGTTACTCAGATTTTTTTGTTCTTCTGAAGTCACTCAACTTTCATTAGGTGTTCCAATCCTAGGTAGTTATTTTATAAATGTTAAAAAGGTTAAAAATTAAGTGAGACAAAACGAAGCATATATGGATCTTGGTTACTATTTAGCGGCAAATTCTCCAGTTTGAATTTAATTTAACAATTATGGAACTTGGTTATTATTTAATGAAAAGTTCACTATGATCTCATACATCAAGTCAATTGGAAATTAATTCTCACTTTTTGGTAACGAAGATTCATCTATGTTTCATTTGACTAAATTTTAGAAAAATTAAACATTTTGAAAGCATTACATAGGATTAAAATATCTAATAAAAGTTCAGTGACTTTAGAGGGATAAATAACTTAACACTTGGGAAACTTGGTTACTAATGAATGAAGTTCTCTTATTGGTGTTATATTTATCATGATTATATACAATAATAGTATAGTATTTATTATTTAGTTATATATTTGTTTATAGAAAATATAAATAATAAGCTTGTTTAGCTCAAGCGTAGTAGCATGGTATACGGAGCTCGTGCTCATGGTAGTTTATTAAATTAGCTTTGATTTAGGCCCATGCTCGTTCAACTCGGCTCAGTTCAAGATTTTAGCGAGGTGATCTTTACAGGGGCTCGGTTTGTTTACACCCCTAACTTACACTAAGAATGATTACAGGGCTTAACTAGTGTTTTCATGCAGGCTGGGCCTCATGATTCGTTAAAAGACGTTGCTTTGAAACTGTTGCAAAACAAGGTTGCTAGTGTTCCAATAATCACACATGATGGTTCGGTCCCTCAGCTGCTACATTTGGCATCCCTAACTGGTGTTCTAAAATGTTAGTTATCTTTTGAAATATTGGTTAAATACATATGTATATGATGCATCTTTACCAACAGAAAGCAACCAATTTCAGGCATCTGCAGACATTTTAAACATTCACCTGCCTCTTTGCCAATTCTACAACAACCAATCTGTTCAATCCCGTTGGGCACGTGGGTCCCCAAGATCGGGGAATCAAATGGACGACCCTTTGCGATGTTGAGACCAAATGCATCACTTAGTGATGCCTTGTCTTTATTTGTTCAAGGTGCTTATTGAAGTATACCTATTAATTTTTTTTATTCAGTATTCTATATGTTTGCATTTTTTTAATCTTCCTTTTTATCACAGCTGAGGTGAGTGCAGTACCTATAGTGGATGATAATGACTCATTGCTTGATATATACAGCCGCAGGTAAATTTCTGTGTACTTTAGGAATGTTTTGAGATCTTGTTTATATTCTTGATGCATTTTTGGCATTTGACATTTGACGTTTGACATTGACAGTGATATCACTGCTTTGGCAAAAGACAGAGCATATGCACAAATTCACCTTAATGAACTCAGCATTCACCAGGTAAGTAATTCAGGCTCAACATTGATTTTAAGGTCATTTAGTTCATGATTTGTGGTTCTGTATAATTAATGTCTTTTGTAACGTGTGTTCTATTCAAAATGCTATTTTATATCATGTAGGTTTATATCCTAATAGACATTTACCTTGTATATTCAGGCATTACAACTCACTCAAGAAAACGGACAAAGATGTCACATGTGTTTGAGATCTGATCCACTGCATAAAGTCATGGATAGGCTTGCTATTCCTGGTAATTTATCTCAGCAACCAAGTTTAAAATCCTCACCTCAATATTGATTTAACATTTTCGACCTATTCACGTTCACCTATTAATGGGCCAATTTTGACTGTATTTCATCTCAAACTGGTCAACTCAATAAGTTGGGTTAAAATGAAAATGGGTCAAATGGTTGTTAGGCACTCATTGCCCTTTTGAAAGCACACAACCTCAAAGATTTAGGCTCTTGAGTAAACACTATAAATGTTCAAGGTGCATATGTGTGCTTGTGGGTCAACCCCGTCCATTTTGACTCGTACTATAGATGACTCGTTGACTCGTTTTAACTCATATCCAACTAGCATGACCTGATCATCTTGCCAGCTCTATTCAGATGTTTTTTTTAGTTTTTTATTTTATTCGTAGTCTCATTGTCTTTAATCATTTGCTTTCAGGAGTCAGGAGACTTGTTATAGTGGAAGCAGGAAGCAAACGTGTAGAGGGCATCATTTCCCTAACCGACTTATTCAGGTTTTTGCTTGGATAATTCAACAACCGTTGTAGTCCTCTTCATAAACGCTAAAGGAAATCAAAGTTCTTTGCTATGACGAGTTTTCGGTTGGTACAAGTCTTGAGACGTTTTCTTTTTTAATTTGTTTTTAATTTATTGTACTAGTTCAAACAGAAATTTCTGTAAATTTCAACAAGATTCAATGTTTTTTGTTGTCCTGGCTTTAATGTAATGCATCATTGTCAAGTCAACTTTTTTAGTTTTATAAGCAATTTCTGTAAATCTCAAGAGGATTCGACTATGTGGATTTCGGTTAATAATTGTTTTGCAAAGATTTTATTTAGACTGGCGAAATGGTGGGTCGGGTTAGGTAACGGTTGAAAGTGGTTCGGGTGAGATATGGTTTAAAGTATTATTGGATTAGACTGTGGCCTCTTGTGTTTTTACTTTTAAACGGACATGGAAAATCCAAACAGTATTATCAGAGTCGCTTTTACAAGTTTTTAGAACCCAACAATGTTTATTTGATATAACGGAATAAAAATTTGATGTGCATTAGTAAACAATCAAGCCTTTATCATATACATACACATGTTACTATTTCTTATCATCAAATTAACAGTAAAGTTTGAAACTTTATATTGTTTGTATGTTGTTAATTGAATGCAAATAAAAGTTCCTGTCTTGTCTTGTCTTGTCTTGTCTTGTCTTGTCTTGTGTTTGTTTATTTTCTATTTTAGTTTTTGGTTTTTAACTGTTTTGGAAGCTCACAATTTATGTTGTAAAAGAATAAGGTAGTTTCCTATTCTTACACATTTTTTTTGATTTGCTGATTTTATTAAAAACCATAAGAGAGACTACTTACAAGAGGCAAGTCGCTCAAACAAAAGAAAGTAGTCCAAACAAAAGAAGCAAAACACAATACAACCAACCGAACAACTAAGGGTATTTAGGTGGTAATGATTACTGGTTTAACCACCGTGAGATGTTTTAGTTTACGTTTGCATGCATTGATCGGGCATTCTATTCCACAAAATTATGAACGTCCTTATCGTATATAAGTTCGTTGAAGTAAGTTTTGAGTTGGAAGTTAAATAGCTTTCTTTCAGTTCAACTAATTCCTTCCCGTATTTCCCTTCTATTTACTGTAAAAGTACACATACCTCCTACATATGCTCCTTTCTGTTTTTATAATAGAAACTTCGATTGACTAATTAAGCTAACAGTAACGTACATACAACCTAAAATTAAACCTCGATTGCAATAAACATCATCAGATATGCAGTCTTATAAACAAATTTGCATTTTCTTGTCTTCAACGTGTATATATATGGTTACATTCTAGGCTTCTTCATTCATAAAATTGTAGGTGAACGTACTTAACACATCTCAAACGTGACGTGCAATGTGCGTCATACGATCAAACTAGAACACAAATCTTACTTGAACATCAAATGGGATCATATATTCATATCACCTAGATGTACTATATGATCATATATGATAAAAGAAATAACCAAAAAATTATAGACAAGAAATCTTTGTAAGAATAAAGCAATCCCTATTGCCCAAATCTTGATAGATGAAGTGGTTGGTTATGAGGGATTTATTTATGAGATATTGAATGATTATTCTTGATCCAATATTCGTTAAGTATTTATAATACTAATGAAGGTTCTGGGTGATATGGGAATAATCTCTTTTTAGAGTATCCAAGATTCTCAAAATCTCTCTTCATTGGTAGAGGTATATATCACAAAAGCTAAAATAAAAAATCATTTGAGAAGTACTCACTAAAGAGATAAAGGCTATCCATAATGATAATGATTTCCAGAAATTACAAAATTCACTGTAACAACTGTAACATTTTAAGAACGTCGGTTTCGTGTAAAGAGACATGTAATGCGGTTCAATCTATCTTGGCTGCTACGTATTAGATGATTCGGCTATCTAGAAATGACAACATTCTTAAGATCAACGTCCCTTTCGTGCATTCTAAAGTAGTGAATGACATTAAGGCTACCTCATTCTATGGGTGAAGCAGATGAGCAAGCGAATAAAATTAGGAGAAATGATGCTGGTTTAACTTCGTTAATTTTCCACTATAATTAGATGTTCAGTTGGGTTGTATGGTGTTTTGTTTTGCTTATTTTGTTTAGGCTACTTGCATCTTGTAATTAGTCTCTCTTTTGGTTTTTCAAAAAATCGGCTAATAAAAAAAATTGTAACACAACAAATTCATTGAATATTATGCAGTGTAAATTAATAAGATACAAAACTTTGACACAGAACTTAGTTCCTCTTTTGCTTCTTTGCAAATTAGGAATTAGAACCAAAGGCAATTATTTCATTTAGCACATTAATTTTTTTTACATGATTCATGTAGAATAGTGCATGTACATGATTCATGTTAACATTAATTAAATCTTAATTTCTAAAGACATGATGTTTTGTAATCATTAGAATCTGTTAATTGAAAACTTAATGGACCTTGTCAACACTCGTTTAATCTATGTATCATGTAAATCGCAACTGAACCAGGGCATGTGGCTTTCAAAGGTTATGACATGAAACCGTGGGAAACAAATTTGAACGTCTTCTATAGGATTATATAATGTTTACTAATGAAATGGCCACTCCTTTAGTGTTCTTTTTTTTTAGATTTTCATAAAGAAATTTTGGAAATTTTGACAGTACTACTGTACAAAATCATTATTTTCGGAAGGGATGTGTCAATGAGCTTAGCTCAACTAATATTGAAGTGAAAGTGAAGAGTTGGGTGGAGACCACAGAAAGTCTGAATCCGATCTCAAACATGTTTTATCGCAGTGGGCCTTCAAGCGACGGGTTTTCTCAAAACAAAAGATGATTAGTTCGGGCTTCCCAATGTTGTATGTGATCACGATCGTATAGGTAGGCTTTTATCATTAGGTTGGGGAATTTCTGCAAATCGTATATCTTTGGAAAATCTGAGAGTCGTGAAACACTTTCAAATCAAAACTGTTTGTTGGTTCCCAAATAGGGGTGAGCAAAAAACGGTTCGGAACCGTCAGAATCGAGGAACCGAAACTGAACCGGTGCCTCAGAACCGCTAATGTGTGTACCGGTTCGGTTCTCGGTTCTCAGAATTTGCATTAAACGGTTCCCGGTTCGGTTCCGGGTAAAACCGGCGGTTCTAAACTTGGAACCGAAGAACCGGAATATTCAAAACGTTTTAAATAAGTTTACCAATCCCCATTTTTATAGAGTAACTTATTAACCGGCATCCATTCAATCATTTTTAATTCAAATCTTCTTTCTTTACGTTCAAGAACTAACAACCATGATCAATTTTGATTTAAGCTATCAAGGTAATTTAATATAAAATGATATGATCTTCTATTAATCTATCGTTGCTAATGAGTTTTTTAACTTCAACACTTAGGTTTTAATAACAGATGCTCATGTTGTAATCTAAATTAGTTTTACCGTGAAAGAAGACATACAATTGTATAAACTTGTTTTGTAATTTGCAAAATTTCCATAACTCATTTGATAAATAAGTGATCGAAACGGTTCTAGCCAGAACTGCTTAGCGAGAACCGGCTTTAGCGGTTCTGGAACCGAACCGGTTTACTATAATAGGTTCCGGTTCCGGTTCCGGTTCTATTTTTCACTCATTTTCGGTTCCGGTTCGGTTCTCACGGTTCTGAACCGTTGCACAGCCCTATTCCCAAATGTTTTGACAGGATAAAACTCAGATTGAGTACAAGAATCAGTATGGAGATTAAGAGAGTTTTTATGAACCAGAGATTGTATCATACGATCAAACTACATTATATTATGAACCCTACCAGGGGCTGCCGCCCCTTGGACCCTGGTACCAAGGGCAATGCCCCCGGAACCCCCACCAAGGGAGCGTTGCCCCCTTGGAACCTCCATGACTTTGGGGCTTCGCCCCTAAGTACCAATTATAATAAGACACCCCGCACCCGACTTATTTAAATCCAAATTACAATTAACTTGATCAAAAAGTCAATTCCCATTTATACTAAAATTACTAAGTTATCCAGGATAGCCGATCTTTATTCGTAGAAAAGAAATTCCTAAAGGGATGCATATATCTAGTATTATATCGTTTAATAGATGCATAATTATGTTTCATTGGTATTGTCACAATTGTTTCACCAATCACATGCTGTGTATGTGCAACTAAAAGGTGGCTAACAAGTGATGTGCTGACACATTGTAGCATATAATTAGTTTATATGATATAGCAATCTCATCTAGGATCATATCTTTATAACCTAATATAAATCTATTAAAGGAATTCTTTGTTCCCATATTTAGGGACAAAACCCTAAGCAAGCCTATGTTGATTTTCACATATCCATTTAGAAAAAGTACACATATGTTGGTGGACATTTTATGTCCACACACTTTATGCTAAACAAGTATAAGAAAGTTTATAGGTAATAAGGCAAAAGGTGTATGCTAGCTCACGATTATCTAATTAGTTGATCATACAAGAAAGACCAAACAACTTATCCTGAAATCATGAGAAATTAATAGCCTAATTAATTTACATGGTTAATTATCATTTCATATACTTTTCATAATCATATTTGTTGGCGCAAGCTATGCAATGTGTTCAAGAGTCATATCAACGTGGATCGACTCAAGCATCATCCGAATGGGTTGTTAAAACAAGAAAAATCTTTGTAGGGGTATGGTACTAAACCCGGTTTTACGACCCTAAATTTATTATGTTTGGCTTATTTTATTATATGGACTAATACAATGTTATTGGGCTGAGGGGGTTTTGTGGAGGTAACCCTAACTGGGCTAGGCCCATTAGGGTACCATGATGGTGGCCATGAGACTCTCTATATAAGGAGGTCTCCACCTCCTTATTAAGGGGTCATGCTCAATAAGAGCCACCACCACTTTTTTGTGTCTGTAAACAAGAGATCCTCAGGATTTCTTAGCAGTCACCTCCACACCCCCGAAAAACCATTGCAGGTCTCAAGCAACCGGAGAAGAAGATCAAGACGTGGTTCGTTCATCTCGAAAATCCGTGGAAACATCGTCATGGATCAGGTCAGATTCATTTCTTGTGTAGGGGTATGGTACTAAACCCGGTTTTACGACCCTAAATTTATTATGTTTGGCTTATTTTATTATATGGACTAATACAATGTTATTGGGCTGAGGGGGTTTTGTGGAGGTAACCCTAACTGGGCTAGGCCCATTAGGGTACCATAATGGTGGCCATGAGACTCTCTATATAAGGAGGTCTCCACCTCCTTATTAAGGGGTCATGCTCAATAAGAGCCACCACCACTTTTTTGTGTCTGTAAACAAGAGATCCTCAGGATTTCTTAGCAGTCACCTCCACACCCCCGAAAAACCATTGCAGGTCTCAAGCAACCGGAGAAGAAGATCAAGACGTGGTTCGTTCATCTCGAAAATCCGTGAAAACATCGTCATGGATCAGGTCAGATTCATTTCGTGTTTCGACAATCTTTAAATTTGATAATGATTATAAGTAATGTACAGAAAATACACATGCTGGTAAAGAGTACTTTGAATTAATGTGTGGCGCTAGCACTACAAGTTCAAGATCTTATTTGTTTACCATGACACCCCAAAGTAAACTAGGAACATCATCACTTTTTGTATGCAGTTTAAATGGTTGCCAAGGAGACAGGAATATAATAGAATAGAGTAGTGGAAATGATGACCTAATTAACTAGCTTTGGATACTGAAGAAACACTAACCGGTCCCCGGGCAGATTACTGGTAACCTGGGGGTTAGATAGATGTTTCCCACGAGGGGTTAGACCCTTGGAAGATGGTTCTTCTGATAACCTGCAAAACAGACACCGTGAGCTCGTCACTGAGAAGGGGGGGTTCCTCCTTGTGACCACCCTCCGGCGTGAGAATCAGACTAGATTGCTCTTTAAATATAAAAGTATATTAAGAGATTGCTAGAGCAGATATCAGGTATAATATGATGATAATGTAGTAAGATATGATAAGATGAGATGGTCATACCATTTGTGGTATTTATAGCCGAAGGTAGGTTTCCAAAGAGGTATGGCCGGCTGCAACAGTGTTCCTGTTCCACCAACAGTAGCCTACGCACGTGCCCTGCTGGTAGTTGGTGGGTAGGTAGCGGCTGATAGTGACCAGGCCTGCTGTATACTATTCCTGCTCCACCAACTGACGGCTACGCACGTGGTATGGCAGTAGTTGGTGAGTAGGCAGCGGCTAATAGTGACATACAGTGCAGGAGCATGCTGCTCGCCATACTGTTGTCAATAAGCTGTCGTATCTTTAGTCAGATCTTTTTCCCATACCTCGTCAGGTACAGTACAGAAGATCTTCCTGTATCGTACGGACTGGCTTATTTGGGCGGGAGTATTCCCCCTCCCGCCCTTGTGCGGGATAGTTCCCGGCTTCGCTCATTCCTTCAGGTGACACTGAGTGATTGAGAGCTAAGTGCCTTGTGCGTGTAGCCCTGCTGCGCGGGTGGCCTTCCCTGATGGCTTGTATCCGAGGCTGCGGGGACAGGCGGAGTCCTTCACCATCGGGAGGCATATCCTGCGGGACCAGCTTGCGTACTGCGCGTAAGGACGTCACGTCTCTGAGCATGGTTGGTCCTGCGGATCCAGTTGGTTTCTGCGCAGACGTCCCTCTTCAAGGTGAGTCTTGCGGGTTCAACTAGGCTCTGCTGGGACCTACCTCTTCAAGTCCCCCCAGTCCAATGTTCTTCTCATGAGTGTTTAATAAAGTGAGGTGAACTTTTGGACTTTAAGCAGAGGGTTTTGAAAAGGGTTTTTTAAGGTTTTCCATGGGGATTCTTCCCGCGGAAGTCCTTGTCACTTGCAGAAATTCCCGAGTTTTCTGCTTGGTCTTTGGGTATGATGCGGGTAGGCTGTAACCTCCTCGCAAGTCAGGAGCGTTGAGTCCTACTTGTGTGGATTCTCCGTGAGGTTTTGGTAGTTTTGAACATAGTGATCAATTATGTTAAAACCACCAATTCCATCCTGGAGCTTCAAACAACGTAGTTCTCGACGTTCCCGCTATGCGGGGATGTTATTTCCGTTTACGCAAGCATTGCCCAGAAGATCCTTCTTGGTTTCAATTCCCAGCGGAGTGCTAGGTATGTGAAGGGTTTTGCCTTAACACTGTACCAGCGCTCGTCTTATGGTTACTTTACTTCCAAGGTATTCCTGGCGTCAATTCCCTGCGGGTGCTAGGTATGTGAAGGGTTTTGCCTTTACACTGTACCCGCACCCGTCTTATAGTTACTTGGTTGCCGAGGAATATTTGGCTTCAATTCCCTGCGGGTGCTAGGTATGTGAAGGGTTTTGCCTTAACACTGTACCCGCATCCGTCTTACGGTTACTTGTTCGCCAAAGTTTACTTGGCTTCAATTCCCTACGGGTGCTAGGTATGTGAAGGGTTTTGCCTTTACACTGTACCCGCATCCGTCTTACGGTTACTTGTTTGCCAAGGTTTACTTGGCTTCAATTCCCTGCGGGTGCTAGGTATGTGAAGGGTTTTGCCTTTACACTGTACCCGCATCCGTCTTACGGTTACTTGTTTGCCAAGGTAAGGGGTATTTCCCCGCTTACTTTTTAATATTTTTAAATTTTGAATTTTGAAATTCGAAAGGTTGGTGGAAAGATAGGAACAGTCCAAACCTCTGAAACGTCGTGCGACAGTTTCTTCTGACTGTGTCAGGACGTGCAGGAAGTTATGGTGACGTGACATTATATGGTCATTCCAGACGCTTTTTACGGCGCGTGGGCGCGATTTTTCGGGCGCGTGGCCGCGAAATTACTGGCACACGTCCTGTCAACAGCTGTTGCCAGCCTGCTTTTTGCCACGTGTCATAGTTTCATTGCGCCTTCGATTTCTCTCTCCTCCGCATTAAATTCACCGCATTAATTGCGATTAGTATATAAAGGGGGAGAGGCCTCTTTGTAATCCACACTTTCACCTTTCTTCTTCTTCTTAGTGATTTCCGGCAAATACTCCCCTTTTCAGGCAAGCATTTTCCCGAAATCACTTTCTTCTTTCTGCAAAATGTCTTCCCATGATGCTGAAGCTGTAGCCGACGATAGGAGTACTGCTGGCGAGTGCCAGTGTGCTCTACCTGTCGATCAGTACCAGTATATCGTCAGGAAATTCATGCTTGAGTCTCTTGAGCCTGAGTTTCCTGAATCCCACCAGACTGTGTACGATGCCCCCAGTGGCAAGATCGGGGTATATGCTGCATTCTTTGTTTATGGGAACCTTAGGTTCCCATTGACAAAGTTTGTGTACCGTGTCCTGGAGAGGCACGGTGTGCACCTGACCGAGGTGCATCCGATGGCGATTGCCAAGGTCCGGCACTTCGAGTGGGTGTGCCGGATTCTGGGTATTGAGCCCTACGTGGACCGCCTGATGACCTTCTATACTTGGAGGTGCGTCCAGGGGTGGTACACCCTGACAACCCGTATTAAGGGTTTAAAGATCTGCGTGACCGAGCGCAGTCTCCGATCGTGGAAGCGGGAGTTCTTCTACATCTCTGCCCGCGCCATCCCCATTGCCATGAAGTTCAAGAAGGGTCAAGCGCTTCCGAGCCTTCACGCTTCCAGCTACCAGGAGGCGGAATGGTTCGCGAAGATATCCCGGGTCCAATCTCCGGTTTACCGGTTTGCGGAGTCCGGGATGGTGCTGCTGGGGATGAGCCGGGTATGGAAGGAGGCGTCTCGGTTTCCTATCCTTCTCGAATACGGTTTGAACTCTATTCCTTATGGTATGTCTTGTCTTTCTTGCTGATATTAGTTTATTTTCTAACTGTTTCTTTTCTTTCAGAGGGGAATAATTTGGAGTCGCTCCTGTTCCCGCGGGAAGCTGACGGTCCCGTGCGGGTGGGCACTCGTGCTCTGGACGACAATGAGTTGCCCATCCTGGAGCAAACGGCGGATCGGTTTGTGGAGGTCTATCCGCCGGGCCAAGAGATCCTGAGCCACCGGCGGCCAGGTAAGGCGATATTCTATCCTCAACCCCTCAATGCTGTACCCGCTGCTGGAAATCCTTACATCCTGTCTTCTTCTGAGGAATCCGCAGATGGTCCTCCCCTTGTGCGGAAGAAGAAGGCTGCCGGAGGGAAGGGAAAGGAGAAGGTGGCCTCCACGGCTGATCTGGTGCTTCTATCTGACACCGAGTCAGATAGTGAAGAGGTGGCGGGAAACCCCGGTGGTGAGAAGACCACTGCTCCGGAGGCTACGACTGTTGCCTCCGGAGAACCAATGACGACGACGGTGACCGGCGTCAAGAGACCGGCCCCATCGGGCTTGTCCCCGCCCCTCCGTACGTTCAGGCTCAAGAAAACCCGTAAGTACAAACATTCTTTTTGTAGATTTATCACTTCATAAATTTATTAACACTTATCTTCTTGTGCAGGCGTGGATGTTGACGCATTCCAGGGTGAAGTACCGAGTAGTACCTCTCCGCCGATGACGGTAGGCTTGGTCAGCCTACCTGAGGCGTCGACCCAGGCGCCTGCGCCTGGTCCCGCTGGTTCAGTTGCTCATTCTGAGCCGACTGTTCCAGCCGAGTTTACGCCACCGCCGGCCGTGAGTGCGATTTTTACGGCGTCCTTCACCGAGCCGGCGGTTACGATTGCTGCGGATTCTGCGGCAGCGACTGCGGCGGCTGCCACCATGCCCCCGCCACCGGCACCGATGGCCGGCCCATCAGGTACGCATGGGAGTACTCGCCAGTCCTTGCCACCTTCCCATCTGCCTGACCTTTTGGATGGGTTTCCTTTGGGTTCAGGTGATGGGTTCGGCGGTTATCGGCCTGTTATAGACCCTACAGGTGCGTAGGGTTCCTTTGGCCCTTTTTCACTTTTAATTTTTTTATCTTTTTCCTAACTGCTTTTTTGTTTTTTGCAGTGTCGGATTCCAATGAAGTGTATGTTCCTCGATGGAACATACGCCGAGGAACAACCCTTCGTACCCCTGTGGAGTGCGTGGACTGGGCTCGCCACGCTGCTCCTCATGGTGCGTTGGGGGAAGCCATGGCTAGCTACCAGGAGGGTAGGCTAACCAATGAGCTTCGGGTTCTCCAGGCCCGGATGCAGCCGCGCGTCGAGCTGCTTTGTCGTGAAAACGACAAGTTGAAAGCAGCTCGCGCCAAGGACGTATCTCAGGCGCGTGCTCTTCGGGAGGAGAACCAACGATTGACCGCAGCTGCTGCGGAGAAGGAGAAGGCTTTCAAGGCCCTCGAGTTTGAAGTTCAAGCGCGACTCGAGGCCCGCTCCAAGGCTGCCCAAGCTGTTAACGAACAGCTTCGGCTGGCTAAGGAGACTGCGAGGAACGCGACTGAGAGGGCTACCAAGGCTGAAGCCGTTGCTGAGCCTTTACGCATGGAGAACGAGGAGCTCAAGGCCCAACTAGAGGCTCTCCAACGTACTCATGATGCCTTGGCCATGGAAGATGCCAAGAAGCTCCAAGAGATCCTGGACCAGAGGGGCGTGCTTGACCACACCGAGCGGAAGCTTAAGGGCGTTGAAGAGGCTGCTGCAAAGGAAGTGCAACTTGCCAACCTCAATAAAAGCGAAGCCGAACGCGCCTGCACCCAAGCCCTGGTTGCCAAGGAATGGCTTCTTCGAGAAGCGTTGCCTCAGGTATTTTATCTTTACGTCTTCACGCTTTCCTTTGTACATAGAAAAGGTGTTTGACACTTGTATTTTCTTTGTAGGTTGTGCATCGGGTCTTCTCAGAGACATCCTACGACGATGCTATGAGCGCAGCCCTCAACGCTTCTCACGAGGATGGGGAACGGGCTGGCTTCCTGCTTGGTCTAGGGTTCGTTGAGAAAGGCTTCCCGCCTTCCAACTTCCCTTTGTACAATGTTGACACTGAAGCCATATATGACCAAGCAGTAAATCAATATGCTGCCTTCCCGCATCCAGTGGTGGAGAAGGTGAACCAAGTAGCTGCTGCTGATGATGGGTTAGCCGTCCTTAAAGCCTTCCTCGAACCGCCCCGTTCTTCTGATGGGGCGGGTCCAAGTGGAGGCGGCCCTGAGGCTTGATCCCGAAGATCCCTTCCCATTGCTAGGATAGTCTTGTACGGATGTATTTATTTTTCTTTTCGTAGGCGGGTAGTTACCCGGCCATTCTTGTAATAATTCATTTGTGAAATATTAATCTTTTTGCGTATAAGATTGTTATTTCCTTCTTTGGGTTCCTTGCTTTATAAACTTATGACTTGCATATTTAGTTTAAATTAGCAATTTTCCAAGTGTTTAGAGTAAGTTAACCTGTTGAACGTGGTTGATAATGGGTTAAAGTTTTGCTTCCTCTTTCGTGATTGTGCGGTTAGAACCGTCACTTGCACTTAGTAGGATGGCTAAACTTTAACCTTCATCTGACCTGCGTGTAGGTTTTCCTCATCTTTTGAGGATAAGTTAACCTTTGAACGTGGTTGATAATAGGTGTGAAGTTTTGCTTCGTCTTTCGTGATTGTGCGGGTAGAACCGTCACTTGCACTTAGTAGGATGGCAAAACTTTACCCTTATCTGACCTGCATGTAGGTTTTCCTCATCCTTCAAGGATAAGTTAACCTTTGAACGTGGTTGATAATAGGTGTGAAGTTTTGCTTCCTCTTTCGTGATTGTGCGGGTAGAACCGTCACTTGCACTTAGTAGGATGGCAAAACTTTACCCTTATCTGACCTGCGTGTAGGTTTTCCTCATCCTTTGAGGATAAGTTAACCTTTGAACGTGGTTGATAATAGGTGTGAAGTTTTGCTTCCTCTTTCGTGATTGTGCGGGTAGAACCGTCACTTGCACTTAGTAGGATGGCAAAACTTTACCCTTATCTGACCTGCGTGTAGGTTTTCCTCATCCTTTTAAGAATTTTGTTTTGAACCGTTCGACGCGCGGTTGTCAATAGGTTAGTGTTCAGTTTCCTTTAATGATTCATGCGGATAGACCGGCACTTTCATTTAATGGGATAATTGAACTCTTCCCCTTCAACTGACCTGCGTGAAGGTTTGTCACGTTATTGGGTTCGTGCGGGTAGGACCGCCTTCCCACGCAACGACTTCACGTAATGTGAATGCCGTCACCAGTGTTGCATAGTTTAACCGTTCGACGCGCGGTTGTTGATAGGTTATTATTCAGTTTCCTCGTTATGATTGGTGCGGATAGACCGGCACTTTCATTTTTGGGTGCTGAACTTTTTCCTCTTCAACTGACCTGCGTGAAGGTTTGCCACGTTATTGGGTTTGTGCGGGTAGGACCGCCTTCCCACGCAATGACTTCACGTAATTATGCGGTGAAAACCGGCATATTAGTGTTCCGAAAAGTATAAATGTAAAATCATCAGCTTCGATGTTTTTAGAGAATCATTTCCATTAGAAGTGGCTCTTGGCCTTTTCTTTACAAATTGGAATTGATTTACATGCAAACTGTGTAAATGAGCTCCCTTCCATGTTGTTGGGATGGGAGTGCCATCGAGCCGATACGCACCTGGTTCGGGATCTCGTTCTTTACGCAGCATGTAGTCTCGATATTGAAGCCGGAATTTTGATTCGTGTTTTCCCCAGCCGGGGTTCTATACGCACCTGGTTCGGGATCTCGTTCTTTACGCAGCATGTAGTCTCGATATTGAAGCCGGAATTTTGATTCGTGTTTTCCCCAGCCGGGGTTCTATACGCACCCGCCTGCTCAGCCTTTATTGCGCCACGAGGTGCGCGAGCGTCCCATCTCTGACAAATGCTTCGACCATGTCTTTTACGTCTGTGCATTCTTCAGTGTTGTGGCCTTTTGTCTTGTGAAAGTCACAGTATTTGCTCCGATCAGCATCGTGACGATGTCGGATTATTGGAGGCTTTGGCCACGGGAGCTCTTCAGTGGCGAATATCTCAGTGACGCTTTTGCTGAGTGGCGTCCATCTGGAGTTCCGGTGCGGCTGTGCATTATCCCTTCCGCCCAATCGATGTTGCAAGCCGGATGAGGTGTCAAAGTTTACCCTTGACTGCCAAATGCCTTGCTTCCGCTTTTTATTTAGTCGGGCGGTGAGGACGTTGTCTTCTCTCGTCTTCTGGGTGTAGAGGTTTGTGCTCTGTGGGAGATCTCTACCCAGTTGCTTCTCCGTTTCCGCATAGCGTTTTGCTGCTGTCATGATGGCATCCCATGTGGATGGCATGCCATCTTTACCCGTTAGGGTGCGGATGAGCTCTGGGTCATGCGCGCCCTGGATGAAGGCAGCGCGAACAAGATCTTCGCTGATATTGCCCAAACTTAGCTTCTTTGAGTTGAAGCGAGTGATGAAGTTTGGCAGAGATTCATCTTCTTCTCGTATGCATTTGAGGATTGTCCATTGCTCCTCGGTATACTTCCGTTGCTGGCTGAAGTGTTGGCTAAACTTCTGCTGGAAGTCTGCCCAGTCGTAGATGTGGTTGACCGGTAGACGATCAAACCAAGCTCTAGCAGCCCCAACAAGCGTCATTTGGAACATGTAGCACCAGGTGGGTTCCGTCCAATTGCTGACGGTTGCCCCCGCTATGAACCTGTTCAAATGATCGTCTGGATCAGATATACCGTCATATGTGCCTATGTTAGGCATTTGTTTGGCACTCTTTGGGGCGATTGCTTCCGCAATGTCCCTTGCAAACTTGGACGTTCCTGCATTTGCAATGTTTGGTCTGAACGTTTTGGAGAAGTCTCGTGGACTTCCACCTGTGCTTTTTGGTTTGAAGGCTGGTCCAAAATGCCTTTTCGGTTGGGATTCCATTTCCTTACGCTTCCCTTTTGCCCTATGGCGAGGGTTCGCGTCGGAGTCGGATTCCTCCGAGTCATCCTCCCAGTATTCGAATTCGTCGGCCTGTTGTATGGATCGCAAGCGTTCGTCCAACTCAGCCTGGAATTGTAACACCCCGACCAAAGGCGGATTATACATCGGGGCGCCACATATTGTTTCATTACTCGTGACACTATTGGGTGTCAATATTTAATAAATATATTCATTCACGCATGCGCAACGTATACATAAGATATAAATAAACCAACATAAATCAATATATTATAAATCATAATATTTGAACAGCAATAACTTGTCTTGATACATTTTAATCTAGGTCCAAAAGTAAAAAACGTCCTATGTGTCCACAAGCTCCAAAACAGCTACTGCAAACCTGAACATGTGTTAAAATAAACGTCAAACACTTGCATGTTGGTGAGAAATCAAGTTTAATACAATACATAGATAACAATAAATCTGCGCGCAACATGTGTATGTCTGGTTTTCAACAAGGGTGTAATCTGATCGGGACCAACTCTAAGAGACAAGACTGCCAGTGCTCACAATTGAGCTCACAAACAAGACTAACTGTGCATATGTATACAAAAGAGAAAATCATAAACGATAGTTCTCCCGTGTTCATCTAATGGTACCATGAAAACTGCGGAATAGACCGTCCATACGGTTAATGATCCACACATACAAATAAACAGCCAAGTCTACGTCCTCAACACATGGGATACTGCGCGACTAAAGTTCATAAACAGTTTAAGACTCAAGTTTTGTATGAACACATGAACATCCCAAAGCATTTAAAATAAAAAGGGATTAGATACGAGATAACTCACTTGATAAACGATGCGGTGTAAGATAAAGCAAGAATCAACTTTAAACAAGCACAAGTTAACCTATAATTAAAGATTATTGTTTTAACGATCTGTTTTAAGTCTTGATCATAAGTTAGCATAATTTAATAAGTAAATTATTATATATAATATATATTACCGGAAAAGCAAGGCAGAACGGAGAGGAAGACGGAGGCAGAGAGGAGGCGGCAGAGAGAGCAAGGAAAACAGGAGAGATTAAGTGTTTTGTGTGTGAAGTGTTAGGAAATATTATTATTATTTATAGATAAACCCTAGGAGACATAAATCCAGAAAAAGGGGAAAAAGTTCCAAGACAAACAGAACAAGACAAAACAAAAGATAACAAAAGATATCAAAAGATATGGCAGCTGCAGGGGGCAAGATAAAGCTGACAGCGAACAGTAAAAAGGCATGGGCAGGTCAGATAAAGGTACTGGTCAAGCATGGCAAAAGCAGATCTCAAAAGATAATGTCAGTCACTTTATCTACCAACCAATGGGGTTGGTACGCATGCAGCGCCGAAAGCAACTATTCAGACATTAGATAGGTTAGGTCAACAGCACAGAAGATAAGACAACACAAAGCATACAGGCTGGAATAAACAGAAGATACAAGGGTTAAGCGCGGGAAGGCTGAGTGCGCGAGCGCGAAGGCTGGCACAACAATCCTTAGCGCACTGCGGGAAGAATCACAAATCCTTAGCGTGCTGCGTGAAGAACAAGAATTCTAAGCGCATTGCGGGAAGAACATACATTCTTAGCGCATTGCGGGAAGAACATACATTCTTAGCGCATTGCGGGAAGAACATGCATTCTTAGCGCGCTGCGAGAAGAGTTCTCTTCACGCATCGCAGGAACAAGATGTCTTCACGCAGGCTTCCATGTAAGGAGTCTGGCGCGTGGAGCTGCAGACATCCTTAGGCGGGAGGAACCAAAGGACAAGCAAAGAGTTAGAAGAAAAAGAGGGAAACAAGGCTTAAGGGCGGGACAGCGACAAGAGGGAACAGAAGGCGGAAAGAGAGAAGAGGGATGGGACGGAGGAAAGAAAGAGAGAGAGAGGCGGGAAGGAAAATATATATATATTATTAAAAGTAAAATATAAGTATAAATAAATATTAAATCATAAAAGAAAGAGATCGGGTCAGAGAAACGGGTACCTGGGTCGGGTCAGATCGGGCAGATGTCACAGGAATTCCTTTTGTCGTGCCTCCGCCCATGCCTTGACTTCATCGAGAGTTTAGCGGGGGAGTTTTCGTTTCTCAACCTGGGTATCAGTGGATCCTAGTAGGAGATCATTTACTGCACTTGCCCCAGCCTGAGTAACTGGGGTAGTGTTCGTAAAATTTACTTCACTTGCCCCGGCTTGGGTAACCGGGGTAGTGTTTGTAAAAACTGTGTTACCGGCGTTCATCCCAGTAGCTGGGGTTGTGGTTACCGGAATTTCTCTAACCATCTTTGTAGAAGTTTGAAAAAACTGGAGAAAAATAAAGTTCTAGCTTTATGCACGGATGGCGCCAATGAAGAAACACTAACCAGACCCCGGGCAGATTACTGGTAACCTGGGGGTTAGATAGATGTTTCCCACGAGGGGTTAGACCCTTGGAAGATGGTTCTTCTGATAACCTGCAAAACAGACACCGTGAGCTCGTCACTGAGAACGGGGGGGGGGGGGGGTTCCTCCTTGTGACCACCCTCCGGCGTGAGAATCAGACTAGATTGCTCTTTAAATATAAAAGTATATTAAGAGATTGCTAGAGCAGATATCAGGTATAATATGATGATAATGTAGTAAGATATGATAAGATGAGATGGTCATACCATTTGTGGTATTTATAGCCGAAGGTAGGTTTCCAAAGAGGTATGGCCGGCTGCAACAGTGTTCCTGTTCCACCAACAGTAGCCTACGCACGTGCCCTGCTGGTAGTTGGTGGGTAGGTAGCGGCTGATAGTGACCAGGCCTGCTGTATACTATTCCTGCTCCACCAACTGACGGCTACGCACGTGGTATGGCAGTAGTTGGTGAGTAGGCAGCGGCTAATAGTGACATACAGTGCAGGAGCATGCTGCTCGCCATACTGTTGTCAATAAGCTGTCGTATCTTTAGTCAGATCTTTTTCCCATACCTCGTCAGGTACAGTACAGAAGATCTTCCTGTATCGTACGGACTGGCTTATTTGGGCGGGAGTATTCCCCCTCCCGCCCTTGTGCGGGATAGTTCCCGGCTTCGCTCATTCCTTCAGGTGACACTGAGTGATTGAGAGCTAAGTGCCTTGTGCGTGTAGCCCTGCTGCGCGGGTGGCCTTCCCTGATGGCTTGTATCCGAGGCTGCGGGGACAGGCGGAGTCCTTCACCATCGGGAGGCATATCCTGCGGGACCAGCTTGCGTACTGCGCGTAAGGACGTCACGTCTCTGAGCATGGTTGGTCCTGCGGATCCAGTTGGTTTCTGCGCAGACGTCCCTCTTCAAGGTGAGTCTTGCGGGTTCAACTAGGCTCTGCTGGGACCTACCTCTTCAGATACATATTAAGGAATGTGATTCATAGATAACTCTCTTTTAGTTAGTGTCATCCTCTTTTTTTGTCGTTTTAAGCATCTTTAGATTTATCACAACTGATTAACTAGTTTAGGGTTAGTCTGTTTGTTTTAGATCAATAGAATTTTCCTTATTCCACCTAGCTAGCCATTCTATCATCTGATTTATTCCATTTTTTCAAAGCACTTATACGCCCGAATACCACTTGTACGTATGCACCCGTATAATACCCACACAAAAGTGCCAGACGCCCGTATACATTTTTTGCATGCCTACATGTGGTTCAACAAGCAAATATAGGGAATATATATAGCTAAAACTTTTTTTTAGATCTCCAAGAAGACATGGGCGGATCTAGTTAAGAATTGAGTGGTTCCCCGGAACCACCCGAGTTTCGAAATAACAGTGTATTGGTAGATATAAAATAATAGAGTGAACAACCTTATAAGTTAAGAGGGAACCATCCTACTTTCATTATAAGCAGCTGGTCTAGTGAGTAAGTCATTGGTTTTGTTAACTTAAGGTCACATGTTTGATTCCCATCTTCCTAATTAAACTATTTTTTCATGCAACCTTTTAGATTTAGGGTAAATAAAACAAAATTGATACAATTATACAAAGTTACATAAGCCACTCGATCTCTCCCATTGTATTTATATTGTATTTATTTTAGGTGTTATTTAATTATTACGGTCTCTTTTTTGTTATTATTTTGTGGTATTTTTATTATGTAATGAACTTTGCCCGAACCATCGAAATAACCCGAATTTTTTTTTTCAGACTCTATGAAAATGAAGCATCTAAAATTAGTACACCATCTGAACAAAATTTATGGATCTGCTGCAAGAAATAAATACATTTGCTAGTTGTACTCTTCTATTATTCAATTTTCTTAAACAAACTGTATATATTTAAATTTAAAATTTGTCTTTATAGCACAAGAGAATATATACGTGGCCTAATTAAGAGACCCGTCAAACATGGCAAACAGCAAATCTATATACGCACATAAAATACTTCAATACATATACAGAATATACATATATGTGTGAAGATACCCACGCATGTACATAACAAGTATATATATTTACATGGGTATATCCATTTACACTATATAAGCAAGTAACAATTACTAAATCTAGATAAAGATATATATGATGAATGAGCATGATAAACTACTGCCCATAGCAAATGTTGGCAGAATCATGAAACAAATCCTACCACCCACAGCCAAAATCTCCAAACAAGCCAAGGAGACTATGCAAGAGTGCGCCTCGGAGTTCATAGCTTTCGTGACCGGGGAGGCGTCTGAAAAGTGTCGCAGGGATAATCGCAAGACGATAACTGGAGACGACTTATGTTGGGCTCTTGCATCTTTAGGGTTCGATGACTGCTCGTATGCGGTTATGAGATACTTGAATAAGTTTAGGGAGTTTGAGAAGGATAAGGCGGCTGCTACCCAAATCACTACCGAAGAACATAATATTATTAATGAAGCTCCTGCAGGACCTTCCAACAGTAGCTGTAAGGAGTTATCATTCCATGTAACTCGTCATTATCTTTGACAAGGATTCATTTCAGTCCTTAATTGAACAAATTCATCAATAAGGTAATTATTGTGCAAGTTCTATGTTATTAAAACTTAAATACACACTCCATCAAGGCACCCTTTAATTTGACCGAGCTATCATTTTCATTTTTATTATTAAAAAATGATTATACGTACATCTATAAACGCTGACCTCCACAAATTACCGCCACATCAGATTTCAAACTTATCTCAAAAACTCGTTTTCTTTCAAAACACTAAACATTCACAAACCTCATTAAATAAAGTATTATAATTGTATATATTGTATATATATATATATAATATGTATATATGCATGTGAGAGGGGGGGGGGGGCACCACTTTATCCGCCAGGAAGTTTGCCGACAAAAACTCCATGGACTTTGCCACACATCACATCCGTCCTTCGCCTCCTCGTCCATTCCTTGCCACCTCATTCAGAAGGCGCCTACAAACCTTGTGCTGTGGCCGGGTGCTCTAAGCTTTATCTCCTAAATGGGGTCCTCTTGTTAGGTTATTATGTAACCTATTGAGCGTAGTGTAACAAACGAACTTTTGGCCACATGAAGAGAAAAGAAAAAGGGTTAATAAGTACAAGTTATAATTAACTCCAGATTTTATGAAAACATGGTATCTAACGGTCCTAACACTCATAGAGGTGCACAAACAGGTACGATACCCTAAACTCGTTCGGGTTGAAACCGCTTCTGGTAAGCAGTCAAAACCGGTTCTTTGTTGGAACCAGTTCGATTGGGAATTGGTTTCTGAAGTGTTAAAAACTATAAACATGAAATTGGTTAGGTTCGGTTCGGGACCAGTTTGTGTAGGAACAAGGTTTCAATAAAAAGGATTTTTTGAAAATAAAGATAAATACATATCATAAACCACATAAAATCATATTTTATTTTCTTTTGTAACTTTAGGATTAACAAATACATAGGATCATTAAAAATATAATTTTAGAAATTACAATACAAAATACATTTTTATATTTATTCTTGGTCTTCGGCATAGTAATCTTCTAGAGTTGTAGTGTTTAATCATCGATGTTGCCAATGTTTACCGATGAATTGTACGCGAGTTCTTCATTGGAAATTGGAGACGATCGTCCAGTTTCCGCCTCCAAATTTCTTCTTCGAGTTGTATTTCGTCATTGAGAGTTGAACCAGTTTGGATATGCGTTATGTCATGTCCAAGTGATCTTTCAAACAAAAGCACATTTTCTTTTCACCAAGCCAAAGCATCAAGATTTGCAAACTTTGGACCCATAGCGGACAAAAAAACTGTTCCAGTATACCTCCCGAGCTGGCTACTTAAATTATAAATTAAGCCACGGGTTCTTTGTTGAGCTAATTTAATTATCTCGACACCACATATTCTAGTGATGTAAAACCATATTTTGATGAATAAATGTCAAACATATTTTGAAAACATTGTTGAAAATGTACGTTTCGTAATTCTTGCAAAATACATGTAATCACCTCCCAAACCCAAACCATTAGTTATTATATCTTTTTTTGTTTACATGTTCTTGTTAATTTCTCGTAAAATGATGACATGTTCGTAAAGAAAAAAGGAAAAAGTAAACATTTTCTACTTACACACCAACCTTGTATGGTGTTCATCTACTCACTAGATCGAGCTCCCATGAAATTCTCATGTTTTACAGACTGCTATTGCCAGATTAATCCACAACTCAAATTTACACCTAAAGCTATTGTGGAGTACACCCTGGTAGAGTCATGCAGGAATTATTAATAAAAAGTAGGTAGTCGATCTTAAATTTCTTTGTATTGTCTAGCATTGGATCACATCGATCAAATATTTTAGTTATTAAGCGTACATGTAATCACTTTTAGTAGTTTTATTGAAGTACTAAACATTCTTTAGGTGCATGGCCGGACAATATAAATATTTATGCTTATTATTCATAAAGACGGAAGGGGCACCTCTGGGTACCCCTTGTGAATGGGTACGCGAGTAGC